>NC_080096.1:59127500-59445000 GCF_950005125.1 Chionomys nivalis
TAAGGAATTGCAGCCATCCAAATACTTACTGTAGTTCTTGTGTCTAACTGGATCTCTGTCTGTAACTAAGTGAATAAGATATTCAGGTAAGACCCTTCTCATTGGAGAAATAGGGACAAAGATAGAGAGAGATAGATGGATAGATGGATAGACAGACAGACAGACAGATAGATCAGAGGTAGGTTGTATATAGACAGACAGATATTTCAGACAGAACATTCAGAGAGCATGTATTTATCTATTTAATTATTACTGGATATGAAAGTAAGATCTCAATGGTAAGTAATTGGCCTAGGGTCTGCAGGGCAATCAGTTCCTTGCTGGAATCTCTTACAAGGATCATGCCTATCCAAACGACCTATAACCACTTAAAGCCCTATTTTCTAGGGTCTGGATAATTTGTGTTTTCTCCCCCATTATTTTCTAAAGTATAGGCCAAAAGAAAATCCAGTTAAATTGTCTAGAAAGTAATTTTGCTCTCTGAAGCAATAAACTATTTTTAGGCTGAGAGCCAGGTTAGTTCCTACACATGCAATAATCCCCAGAACCTGTAGGTCAATAGCAAATGGCTTTGGAAAATTTAATTAAAGACATTTCCAGGAAGGGGAAAGGAATTAAAGAACTTGCCCCCACCCTACATCCTATACGGAGGTCTTCCACACAGAACACACCAAAGTCTAAAAAACAAGGGGTACCCTCCAGAAGCCTCTATGATTAGCACTGATTAGCAATTCAGTGCTGCTGTCAACCACAAGAAAGAACAGCAGGGGCTAGAAAATGTATGGAGTAACTCAACAGCCTTCAATTGGGTCATGCTCGGTGTAAGACTAAGACATGGGAATTAAGACTATAGTAAGAAGGAAGACAAAACTCTTTTCCACAAGAGGCTTCCTTTAGGGGTGGGATGACGGGAAAATAGCAGAAAGGTTACTGAGCAATGTGATAATGGCTCGAGCAGCAGCCACACCACATGCTGTAGGAACAATAAGGAGAAATCTGCCACCTCTGAGAAATATCCCAGGAGGGTCTGAAGGGCTGGGTCAGTTTTACCCAAGAATCAGGAAATAGCATTCTGGGTACTAGGAATAATACCCAGAATAAAAAGAAATAAGGGGCCAGATTGAAGAAACAGTAGGTGGAGAGCAGGACATTCATTGGAGTAAGAAGAAAGGAAGGTGTGAGCCAGATCATGGAATGGACTAGTAAGAAAGCAATAAAAATAACAAGGAGTTACAGGGAAGCTGAGTGCCTCTGAACCAGCAATTCAGAGAGGAGACCACGTGACTTTCCTGATCTAAACGAAGATGAAGAGCTAACATGAGACACTGAGGAATCAGGTCGAGAGAATGGGCCTCTTAAGATATGCCTAAGAACTCCAGGAACCTTATCAAGACTCAGAGAACAGCAAGCCGGCAAAGTATACTTCCCACTTTCAAGGGAACACACAAGGCATTAGCCAACAGGCTGGTCACGTCACACTTGTATTCGAAGAAAACCACCAGGGAGGCTTGACAGGAGACTTGGGAAAAATGAAATGAAGATGATCTGGATGTGGTTATAAGTTGTCAATTTTACTGCACGTTTAACAGCTATAGGTCATACGACAAAGGCTTAGCTACCACCACATTATGGATACCGAAGAATTCCTTTATTCCACCCAAAATCCTCTCGTGCTATGCATTTATAGTGAGTTTTGGCTGCTTCCCCAACCCTTGGAAACACAGATTTGTTCTGAGATACTAGTTTTATTCTCAGAGAGTGTCAAATGAACAGGTCATCTGATGCTAGTAGAGTCCTCTGAGACTTGCTCCTTTCACTTAGCACAGTGCCTCCCAGATCACCATTTACTGCATGAGTCAGTAATTTGTCTCTTGGTACAGATGGACCAGTTCTCTACATTCTGCTTTTGAGTTTCATCTTGGAGAATTGGGAGGATGGTACAAAGAGAGGTGTTACGGATATTCATGTACATGTTTTTGCCCAAATACGTCTTTATTTCCACCGACTAAATGTCCAGCAGGGAGACTGTTCAATTATATGGTGAATATATTTTCATCTTCCTGAGAGGAAAACGGCAGTTTCTGTTGACTCTGCTCCTTAACCTCCTGTTTTATGACTTCTGTTTTTGATGCTACTTCAGAGAACTCTTTGCCTAAACCTGGGTCACAAAGATTTTTCTTCTCCATTTTCCATTGAAAAACGCAATGGTTTTATATTCTGCTTTTAAATATAAGACTCATTTTCAGTTATTTTTTGTATGCCTATAAAGGTTTTATGTTGTGACTTTCTTTTGTTTTCTGGCATATAGACATGAAGTTTTGCGTGTGTGTCTCTGTGTGTGTGTGTTTATTGAAAAGACTACTCCAATTTCCCTTGAACTGCGTTGAAATGGCCCAAAGTGTCATTTTGGGCGTATTTGTGCGGATCTGTGTGTGGACTCTTTCCTACAGTGTTGTGATTTCTGCATTTTTTAAAGTCCTAAACTGAGTCATGTAAACTCTATTTCAAAATTTTCTTCTAACTGTTCTAATGTTCTTGTCTTAGAATTTTTCCATGTTTCAGGATTGTGATTGGAACGGCAGAAAATCCGGGCATCAATTTCCATCTTCACCATCTTAAGTTCACTAGTCTGTGAGTAGGGCTTGCTTTTTATTCACTTAGTTCTTCTTTGATATCATTCACCAGCATTTTATTTAGTTTCTGAAATGTATTTTGCACATACACTTTATTAGATGTAGCCCTATTTTGTTTCCCTCTGTTCTATCCCTAGGTTTATTTTTGTTTGTTTGCTTTCTGCTTGTTTTTAGTCTTTTTTTTTTTTTAGTCAGGATTTCTCTGTGTAACAGCCCTAGCTGTCCTGGAACTTGCTCTGTAGACCAGACCGGCCTCAAACTCAGAGAGATCAACCTGCCTCTGCCTCCTGAGTTCTAGAATTAAAGGCGAGTGCTACCACTGCCTGGTTCTATCCCTAGTTCTTTTTTTCTTTTTAACATTTTTATTTCTTTTATTGAGATATCCATTTTTCTCTGTTCCCTTTTTTTCCTCTCCCTTCCCCTTCTACCCTCTTCCATGGTCCCCATGCTCCGAATTTACTCAGGATATCTTGTCTTTTTCTACTTTCCATGTAGATTAGGTCCACGTATGTCTCAAATTGTTCCACACAATAGAAACAGAAGGAATATCCCTAGTTATTAAACAGTGGTTCTTAATGCAATTTCAAATTTTATAGTTTTTAAGACACAATGTAGATAATTTTGCATAGTCCTTTGGCATATTGCAACCTTACTAAGTGCTCTTTAACTTTTAAGAGGCTTTAAATTTTCCTTTAAAAGATTGTTCATTTTAAAAATGTCTGTGTATGTGTATGTCTCTGTAGATATGTGTCCCATGTGCATGCATGTGTTTACTGAGGCCAGAGGGAATTGGATTCCCTGAGCTGGAGTTACTATAGTTGTCAGTCACCAGATGTAGGTGCTGAGAACCAAATCCAGGTCCTCTGGAAGAGCATCAAATGCTCTTCATCACTCTGCCCATCTCTCCACTCCTCAGTGCAGTTCATTTTTAGTTTTTGGAAAATGTTCTTGGATGTCTACAGAGATATTAATAATCACATGCTCTATACCCAGGAAAAGCTTTAGTAAACCCTTTCCCATCAATTTTCTTTTCCCTTCTTTATTGCATTGGCTGGGATTTCCCACAAGTTTGAGGTATGAATGTTGAGACTCAACCATACTTATCTCTCCTGGTTAGGGGGAAGCATTCTCTCATGCTAAGTACATTACCCATGTGGAATTTCTATAGGTGCCCTTTTAGAGTCAAAAGTTCTTTTTATTCCTAATTTGTGGAGTGATTTTATTGTAAGCATTGAATTCCATTAAAAGTCTTTTATACATCAATGGGCAGCTAATATTTCTTTAAACTATTAAGATTATAGTTTATTAACTGGTTTTCATAAAACTAAAAAAAATCATACTAGCATTTTCAGAATAAACTGCACTTGGTCATTTTATTCTCTTTCTATATTGTCCAGTTAGTTTTAATAATATTTTGCCAAGGACTATTGTATTCTGTTGCACTTTTTCCTTACTCCCTTTGGTTTTTATATCGGGTTCACTTTGGCCTCATAAAATGAGTTTGGGAATTTTCTCTCCTTCTCTAACTCCTGGATGACACTGCATTCAATCCCTAGTATTCCTTCTTTAAATGTTTGAAAGAAAATTCCAGTGAAACCATCTGGGTCTGTAGATTGCTCTTTTGGCAGGATTACTACAAACTCATTTTCTTTACTAGTTAGAACCATGCTCGGGTCATCTGCCTCATCTTGGGTGAGTGCTCCCTGTCTGTGGTTTCCTGTGTCTTGGTGCATCTCATCTATGCTGCAGGGTTTAAACCAACAGAGGGGCTTATTGTGTTTATTTCCTTTCAGCTGCCCTCTGCTCTCTTCCTCTGGGTTGGCCTTGTTAGATGATGTTCCATTTCATTGTCTTTCCAACCAAACAACCACATTTGTTTTCATTAATGGCCTCTACTGTTTTTCTTTTTCTTATTCTTTTTATAAAACATACGCAAATTTCTGCCCTGATTGTCATTTGTTCTTTCTTCTTTCTGCAGATCTCATTTAATCTTTCTAGTTTTGAACTGAAAGTAGATGCTGACGTCATTGTTTTGCAGCCCTTTCTCTTTTCTTGGTACGTTGAATTCTTCCTCTGAGGGCTCTCACAGTTTTTAATATGCCACGTTTTCATTTGCATCCAATTCACTAAGAGGATGTAACATCTGCAATGTGAATACTTTAGAGTTCTTGATTGCATATTTGAACCATGGCTTCCTAGCAATGTTTACTTCATTTCCAAATATTTTAGGATTTTAAAAGAAATATTTCTTTAATTCATTTCTAATTTAATTCTTTTCTAATTAGAAAATATACTTTGTGTGACTTGGATCTTTTTACATTTATTAAAGCTTGTTTTATGGCCCAGAATATGATTTGTCTTGGTACGATGTTGACTAAGTCACTAGTTGGTTGTATTTTTCATGCCTTCCACGCCTTGTTGGAGTTTTGTCTGGCGGCTCTATCAATAGCCAATAGTGGGTATTCACATCTGTCTCTAGGATTTAGCTATACTTGTCTTTTGCTGCAGGTATTAATAAACTACCATCTTAATCACTAAAATAGTCGTTCTTTGTTGTTGGTGATATTCCCCACGGTGAAATCTGTTAATATTTGGCCTGATATTTATAGATTCATTTTTGTTTTCTTAAAACCAATGTTGGTGGTATGTTTTTAGAGTTTATTCTTGCATTTATGCCTTTTTTATGAGAGAACATTTCTTTGTGTATGTTTACGGGTGGTGTATGTGCTCATGTGTGAGACCAGAAAACATCCTTGGGCATCTGTCTTTGCCTTTCCACCATACTCTGTGACTCCACTTTATACATGCCAGGATAGCCCCTGGGTTTCCAGATCTTCCCATCTGATTCTTGCCTTTTCCCATGGGGACAGGGATCCCAGATACAAATGCTGTAGTGCATTGCTTTTACCTGGGTCCTGGGGATCTAACTTTAGGTCCTCATATCTGGGCAAATTCTTCCTTCATGTACCAGCTCCCCAGCCTTCAGTATGAGTCCTATAAGCAGCGTGAGTTTAGGTCATGCTTTCTTTATCCACATTGATAGTTTTTTGTCTTTTTACTAGTAGACACTTTATATGTAATGTAATCATGGTTAGAGTTAAATCTATAATCTCACTATTTTTTGGTTTGTGCTTTTTTTAGCTACCCTCTCTCTCTTTTATGCTTCCCTATGCCTGCATATTTTTCATAACTCCATTGATCTGTTGTAACTTAGTTATTGTAGGCTCTATCCATGTTTGTGGCATGTACCTTTCTTTTATCACAATCTATCTTCAAGAGATAGTGTGCTAACCCTCAAAGGTAGCTATTTATCTACATTGTGAATGCACAACACTATTTCTGTTTAGCCAACTATCATATCATAGTATCACAAGAAAATCAATATCATAATAAAATTATCAATATCATAATAAAAATAGTTTGCATTGACATGAATATTTACTATTTTTAGATTGGAAATGGTTCCACTTGGCACCATTTCCAATCTACTTGAAGAATTTCCTTTAACATTCATTATACTAGGAATGTGCTGCTATTCAGTGCTTTCAGTTTTAACACATATGAAAAGGGTTTTATATAATCTATATGCATCAAAGGTATTCTTTATGGTATGGTATTCTGAACTGACATTTTTCCTGGTACTTTAAAAAGGAGAGTTCCATAGGAAATGTACTTCAAGATATAGCCATAGGTAATTTCTCTCTGAGTAGGTCTCCAGGAGTTTAAGAAATAAGAACAAGTGAAAAAATGGAACCTCAGGAAATTACAAAGCTTTTGTGCAGCAAAGGAAACTGTTAGTCAATTAAAGAGACAAAGAATGGGAGAAAATGTCTGCCAATCATGCATACGATGGAGGGTAAAAATCCAAAATACACAAATAGCTAAAAGAAAACTGACAAAAACAGTTAAGGAACTGAGCAAGGAGTTCTTAAAAAATAAATGCAAGTGTCTAGTAAATATTTTTAGAAATGTTCAAGATCTTTAGTCATCGAGGGATGCAAATTAAATCTACCTGTGACCCTATTTCCCCAGGCAGAATGCCTATCACCAAGGAAATGATGACCGCAAATGTTGGCATGGAGGTGGGGAAAGCAGAAGCCTTATTTCCTAATGGTGGAAGAAGGCAATTGTGGAGCCGCTATGGAAATCGTTGCCGAAGCTTCTCAGAAAGCTAGAAACAGAGCTACCATATAGTCAAGCTCTACCCGTCCTGTGCATGCCAAAGCACTCTCTATCCCCCTGCAGAAATACTTGCACATTCATTTTTACTGCTGCTCCCCTCCGAATAGCTATGAAATGGAATCAGCCTAGATGTCCATCAACTAGTCACTGGATAACAAAAAACTTCGTTCTATAAAAATGAAATTACAAAATGTACAGGAAAATGGATATAACTGGAAAATATTGTACTAAGTAATATTAAGTAGAAAGAGAAATGACATGTGTTTTCTTAGGGATCATGGCTGCTAATTTTTATATGTGTAATTGTATGTGATTGGGTGTATATGGAGCCTGGAAATTAGAAAGAGACTCATGAGGGGGTAAGAAAGAGGCTAGAGGGGCTGGATAGTCAAGTACATGAGATTTGAAAGTGGAGGATGCAATGGCAGTGTTTGTGTGCAGGTAAGGTTTGAGTCTGTGCTCTCTCTTTAAGTAATTCTTCAATTCCCCATGCAGGATCCTATAAGGAAACTTAATGACTCACAAACAAAAAAATAGCAAAACACAAACAAACAAACAAATGAAACTCCATGAAACTAGAAAGTGACCATTTAGGAAGAGTAACGGGACCTGCAGAAGTAGGAGGAGAACAAGTCAGTCATGGGGGGTTAATACGGAAAGCTATATGATACACTATATGAAAATGTTACAATGAAAATATTAATATGTGTAATTAGGATATGAAAAATTTTAAAGTGGTGTTCCCTCATGTTCTTTCACATGTTGATTTTAGTAGAGTTCTCTCATACGTAACTTCGTTCTTCTGCATACAACATGCTTCTCCCTCTAGCTGCACTTAAGATTTTCTCCAACCAGCCTTAAGCTGTTTGATTGTGTTGGAATTTGGTTCAGTTTACTTCCTGTTTCTTGTACTTAGAGTTTACCGGGAATCTTTACCGGGACTAAAGTATCTGTACTTTGGTTTAACTAAAACGTTGAAAACTTCTTGCTATTATTTATTCAAATAGTATGTCCTTCCTTGCCTTGCCAGGAGCTCAAATTTCACGATTATTAGGCCACATGACATAGCAGAGTTAACTGGTGTTTGTGTAATAATTTCAATTCTGCAACTCTACACTTCATTTTGAATCTTTCCCCTTCCGTATCTTCTTGTTGAATCATATTTCTTCTGCAGTGGCTAATCCTATCCCGCCCAGAAAGCTTGAGTGTTACAGTTTTTATCTTCAGAAGTTTCATTGGATTCTTTTCCTCTGTATCTATTATATCTGTGCTTCATCCTTCTAACACAACAAAGAATACTATAGCAAAAATCAACAGCCTTGTTGGTGATTCTTACCTATGACACTTTCCCACTGACTTTGACTGAACAAATTTCTCCTTTTTTTAGTAGGTTCTAGTTTTCTTTTTCTTGCAGGTTGCTAAGTTTTCAATGAATGCAAACCATTGTGACTTCTACCTTGTTCAGAACTGGGGCGTTAGTAGCCATGCAAACGTTTGGAAGCTTTGCTATAAGTTACATTAAAATTACTTGGAGATAGCTTTATCTTTCTGGGTTTTCCTTTTCGGATTTGTTAGACAGGATCAGCGTCATGTTTAGGGGAAAGCTAATTATCCCCCTTTACTGGGGTAAGACTTTCCTAGCACTCTCAAAGCCCCACAAACTGTGAAGATCTTTCGTTTGTTGAAGCAGGCACCACCCCTTGATGCTTGGTGTGCAGGGCACTCTGCTTTCTAATCCTTTTGGCAATAGGTGTTTTTGTTTAATTTTCTTTTTTCTCTTCCTCTTTCTCTTCCTCCCCCCCTCTCTGCCTGTCTTTCTCCATTTCTTCCGTCTTTCATGCATGCTGATCTGTTCGTCTGGGTACCCCAGGAGGCAGGTCATAAGTGGCCTTGTCTCTGCCTGCGCAATTTTCTCTTCGACAGTGTTATGTGGATTTTGTGCTGATCTTGCCAGTTCACAGCTCATTTCCACAACGCAGTGAAGCTTCTGGTGCTGCCCAGGTTCCTCTTCTTACCCCGCAACCAGGATATTCACTCATAGAGGTAATCCGGAGCCATCACAGGGTTTGCCTAATCTGTTTAGCACCAGTGAGAGGTCACTGCCTTCCTTTGCCTGGCATCCAACGTCTTGAAAACCATTGCTTAGCTTGTCTGTTTTGAGTTAGCTTCGAGCATCAGAGTAAATTGGTTTCTGTTAGTCCACCTGGGCCAGAAATGAAAACCCTCTTCTTCCACCTTTCTTTTTCTCTTTATTTATTAAAATAGGGTCTCTTCGTATAGTTCAGGCTGACCTTGAGCCTCCCAAGCGCCGGAATTGTACCACTATGTCATACACTTTATTTCTTAAAAAAAAAACAAAACCTCCAAAATAATAGAACAATTTATGTTACAAATTAATAATATTATATCTGAGGAGAGGGGAAACTATGATAAGAATACATTGTATGAAAAGAAATCTTATAAATTATAAAAATTATAGAAAAGAATATCCTGTTTTTCATATAAACACTTTAGAATCATCTAAGAGAGGGAATAGCCTACATATTTGGATCCTGATACTTTTATTAATCAGTGTATTTTATGTGATATAGACGAATTGGCTTCTTAGAATAGTCACAATTGAAGATTGGTGTGATAAGGGCGTTAGAATGTCTATGAATAGTCAAATGCCAAGAGTTTTTTTTTTTTTTAAAACGCTATTAAAAAAATAGCAATGTTGCCTACAGACTCATTGCCCAGATCAAATGGCAGCTGCTTTTGCTTTCCCGCCACTTGTAGTGTTCCAACAATGCGGATTTTGCAATTTTCCAAAAGATTTAGTTTTTTAAATGTATTTTTCTTCTCTTCTTTGAGAAAGAGAAAATTTAGCCTGGGTATCACACTGTGGCCAATCTTTTATTTTAAAGCTCTGTTGGAAACCCCATAAACATGTCTTAAATAATTCTACCATGATGGAAAGCAAGAGAAATGGGACAGGAAGTCGTGTGAGGAAAAAGACTTTACAACGGAGACTTTGAAGCCACAGCAATTCAGCAATAAAAGAGAATGAAGAGTTAGGCTCTAGGGCAATTGAAACTTTGTCTTATATCTTTTCCCCCCACTTAAAAAAAATAAAACATGAGTCAATATATTGTACCAGATGTGCTGAGACAATGTTCCCAGTAGAAAACACCTAAAATGCAATGAAAAATATTAAAAATTATTTCCTTTGTTTAAATCATTACTGAGATGGTGGTAAAATAATAATTATAGACATGGGATCAGTGTATAAACACGTTTTCACCAAGAACCCATTACCCAAGGAAGCTTAACGGGTAAATAAACAGTTACAGAATAGACAATCCCACTCTTTAAAAGTTACGTTAGAGTACAGAACGAGGGAAATGAATCCTTAATCTTTTGTGATGCCACTAACATGAGTTTCTTCTCTTTTATATACATATTACATCTCAGTTTTGAGCCTAAATACAAAAATTATATAGGAAATATTAAATTATACACTAGAGAAAGAGTCAGGATTCCCATTCCTTGAGACATCTTGTGCTAGAAAACAAAGAAATTATGATTCTTAGAAACCAAGTGTGTTGCAGAAAAAACTAGGTCTTGCTTCCTGCTGGGAAGCACTCTGCCCTCATGCTCCATGCTCAGCCCCGTCGGAGGACACTTTTAAAGATGGATGGAAGGGTGTCAAGTCAAAATAAGCAGGTTAAACCGTGATGGGGTTCTCTCTGATTGAACATAGGATAATTTGAGGATGAAAAAAAGAACTCTGTGAGCAGGGTATCCTCTTGGTGAAAAGGAAAGGTTTTACGTTGTTGAGACACATGAAGAAAAACAGACTAACTCAACTGGACTGAGCACATCAAAGCATGCAAGTCCTCAGTGATGCTGAAAATAGGAAAATAAAAGCCTTACAGCCTCATTAGCTATCACTAGTATTTCATAGGGCAAGCATACACTTGAAAACTGAGAAACAGAAGGAAATAAGTGTTTATCCTATGTTTCCTGCGTGAATTCAATCTCATTGTATTTGTAAGGTTGATGAGGAAAAGGTTTATGGAAAAAAAGTTAGGCAATAGATGTAAAATTAATTACATAATTAGAAATCCATTGTTTTACAATTCCTAATGAATAATTTAATATGTGTATTATGGCTCGATGCCAAAACCAGCCAATAAAGGAGAACTTTACAGAAGAAGAATTACTTTGTTTTTACCCGGGTTTATTGATAAATTTTAAGATTGTGTTTGGGACAATTAGCTAATTGTAATTAAAATGTGATGAATCAGAATCATAACTACATACAGCATCACTTACGGAGTAGTCTTTACCTGAAAAGCTGATTTTAAGATTTGTTTATTTAAATTTTATGCATATGAGTGCTTTGTCTGCATGCATGTATATGAAACATGTGTATGCTTGTAGTCCTTGGAGGTCAGAAGAGGGTATCAAGACTCCCCAGAAACTGAGTTATTTCTGAGCTGTGATGTGGGTGGGGGAAACTGAATACAGGGTCCTCTGCAAGAGCAGCAAGAGCCACTAACTGCTGAGCCATTTCTCCAGCTTTTAGAAAAGCTGGATCTAAACCCAGTGCTTTCAGGTCTGAGTATCTATTGCTAAGAAAATCAAAGATTAGAAAAAGAACCCAGTCTCATAAACTTCAAACTACAGACTGTATTATCTATGGGATATGCTGGGATAAGGGTAGCCTAGCGACTGAGGGAGTGGCCAACCAATGACTGGTATAGCCTAGAAAGCATGCCAGAAGAGTAAGTCCACTCTTGACACTGTCTGGAGTACCAGGACCCACAGGCTGGATGACCCAGAGATCTAGGTTAGAACCAAACACAACTGGAGAAGAAAAATATCACTGGCAATGGAATGATGTCTAAGTATATTATGCTGTGCTCGTAGATGAGTGCCCGCCCAATTGTCATCAGAACTTCGTTCAGCAATTGATGGAAACAGATATAGAGATGTACAGTCAAACATTAGGTAGAGTGCAGGGAATCCTGCAGAAGAGGAGGAAAAGGGATTGTAGTTGCTAAAGAGGTCAAGGACACCACAATAAGAAAACCCACAGAATCAACTAACCTGGGCTCATAGGGGCTCACAAAGACGTACCTGACAACCACATAGAGGCTGCATGGGACTGACCTAAGCCTCTGCACATATATTTCAGTTGTGTAGCTTGGTCCTCTTGTGAGACTCCTAACAGCAAATGCAGGAAGCAGCTCTGACTCAACTCTTTTTCTAGCCTTTGGGATCCTACTACTCACACTGGGTCACCTCGCTCAGTCTTAATACATGGGGAGGTGCTTAGTCCTACTGCAACTTGATACGCCATGTTTTGTTGATACTTCTGAGAGGCCTGCCCTTTCCTGAACAGAAACAGAGGGGAAGTGGATGGGGGGGTTACGAATGGAAGAGTGGACTGGGAGGAGAGGAGGGAGGGAAAACTCTGGCTGGGATGTAAAAGGAAGGAAAGAAGGAAAAAATAAAAATAAAAAGAAGCTAATACCATGAAGAAACAACACACAATCCAAAATAAACATTTAAGAATCAATAACTCAGCCGGGCGATGGTGGCGCACGCCTTTAATCCCAGCACTTGGGAGGCAGAGGCAGGTGGATCTCTGTGAGTTCGAGACCAGCCTGGTCTACAAGAGCTAGTTCCAGGACAGCCTCCAAAAGCCACAGAGAAACCCTGTCTCGAAAAACCAAAAAAAAAAAAAAAAAAAAAGAATCAATAACTCAGTTTCTTACAAGTTAATTATAATGAAGAAAAGGAAGTCAGAGCAGAAGAGATCATTAAACCAACCATGACTATGAACATACAGTTAACATTGATTAATGATTTGAAAGTAGCAAAATTATGTGAAATGATACATTTGAGGTATTTTTGAAGATAGGACTATAAGATAAGTACTAGTTTATATTCAAGGACTTCCACAAATTTACTTTATATAATAATGGAAATGTTCTAGCATATTCTAAAAAAATGCCTGAGTCAGTTGTACATATTGTAATACTTCTTTATAAAATGATGTGCCTATTGTTTAGGATTGTATTTTTAAAATATCACTCTGAAACATAAACTGGGTAGAGGAAGGATAATTAAAACAGGAATGGTCCCATGTGATGACTTCTGAGGTGTGTCATGACATTAGGAGGTACTCCACTCCTCTGGTTTAGTATATATATAGTAATTCTGATAAGTAAATCTACAAAATATAAAAGGGTAATACTATATTATAATAATGTTGAATTGATTTAAAAAGTTAAACTCTGTTTGATGCTAGAAAGTGTACCTATGAAATTCAATATATTAGTCATTTAAAAAATACTGGTATCTCATGAGATCCAGAAATCATCATTTAATAGCATTAAACAGTAATATATAATAAAATACTCAAAGGAAATAAAATAAAAGACTCAAAGCTAGAAGAAAGCTTATTTTATTGTAAAAAAATGATAGCTACCAAACAGCCAACTGGATATAGAGAGAAATGTTTTGCACTTAAAATCTGGGAGAAGACAAAAATACTGTGATCAATGGTTTATTATAAAGTATCTCTTAGCCCCACAGTTTGAACACAGTAAAGAAATAACATAAAAAATCAAAAGAAAGCCGGGCGGTGGTGGCGCACACCTTTAATCCCAGCACTCGGGAGGCAGAGGCAGGCGGATCTCTGTGAGTTCAAGACCAGCCTGGTCTACAAGAGCTAGTTCCAGGACAGGCTCCAAAACCACAGAGAAACCCTGTCTCGAAAAACAAAAACAAAAACAAACAAAAAAAAAAATCAAAAGAAAGGCAGACTCGGGCGGCAGCACAGGCAGACCAACACAGACGTGGGCGGCGGTGCAGGCAGACTGGCGCAGACACGACACAGACACGGGCGGAGGCACGGCAGTCCTGCGCAGACGCGGGCGGAGACTCGGCAGACACGAACTTATATTTTCTGATGGTCCAAGCTTGAAACAGTGAAGCCCACACTGAGAGCAGATCGTCCCACTACAACTAACTCAAGTAGGTGTGTTGGTGGCTGGCCTGCAAAGTGGGAGGTCCTTTGTGGTGAGGTCCCTGGCGAACGGGAAGCCTGGACCTGCCCCTGAAGACCCTCCTAAGTGGTGGGAGTGTTCTTGACCCATGGTGGGACCCAGGAAACGGAGTGGGGGCATTCCCCGACCCCCCTGACTCCCCGGCCAGCCTGCTAGGGCAGTTCCTCCTCTGCTGCGACCTCTCTCTCCCTGGTCCATCCCAGCTTTCCCCCAGAGGCCTCCTTCCTTCTCCCTCCCTTCCACGGGGCCTCGGGATCACCCAGTTTAGCCTGTTTAGGTGCTGGGTTCTGTGCTCAGGGCAGAGGGCAGTGGGAGTGTCTTTGTTTTGGTGGCTGGCTTACAGAGTGGTAGACCTTTTGTTGACGAGGTCCCTGGCGAATGGGGAGCCTGCTCCTGTTCCTGTAAACCCTCCTGAGTGGTGTGAGGGATCTTGGCCTGTGGCCAGACCCAGGAAATGGAGCGGGGGGCATTTTGTATGCAGGGCCCCTGGCCAGCAGGGAAACCTTATCCTGTTTTAGAAGACCCACTAGATAGCAATGATAGGAGGAGATGGGCAGGCGCCAAGGCAAGAATTTACCCAACAATCTGAAAAACAACATGAAAACACCAGAACCCAATGATCTTACAACAGAAGGACTTGAACACCCTAGGCACAGAAGAAGTGGAAAAATTGACTTTATGAAAGCAATAGAGTCTCTTAAACAACATGCAAAAAATGCCCTTATAGAAATGGATGAGAAGTATAACAAAAAGTTTGAAGAAATGAGTAAATACGTAAATGATACCCTGGGAAACCAAGAAAAATCAATCAAACAGGTAACGGACACAGTTCAAGAATTGAAAACTGAAATGGAAGCAAGAAAGAAAACACAAACTGAGGACCGACTGGATACGGAAAATCTAGGTCAATGAGCGGAGACTACAGAAACAAGCATAATCAATAGAATACAACAGATAGAAGAAAGAATCTCAGATTCTGAGGACACCATAGAGAAAATAAACTAACTTATCAAAGAAAATAGCAAAGCCAACAAATTCTCATCACAAAACATTCAGGAAATATGGGACACAATAAAAAGATCAAACCTAAGAATAATAGGGATAGAAGGAGAAGAGGCACAGCTCAAAGGCCCAGAAAATATTTTTAACAAAATTATGGAAGAAAACTTTCCCAACATAAAGAAAGATATTTCTTTGAATATTCAAGAAGCATACAGAACACCAAACAGACTGGATCAAAAAAACATCCCCTCGCCATATAATAATCAAAACACAAAACATACAGATTAAAGAAAGAATATTAAGAACTGCAAAGGAAAAAGGGCAAGTAACTTATAAAGGTAAACCGATCAGACTTACACCTGACTTCTCTATGGAAACCATGAAAGCCAGAAGGTCCTGGATAGAGGTACTACAGAAACTGAGAGACCATGGATGCAAGCCCAAGCTACTATACCCAGCCAAGCTATCGTTCACTATCAATGGAGAAAACAAAACATTCCAGGATAAGAACAAATTCAAGCAATATGTAGCCACAAATCCAGCCTTACAGAAAGTAATAGAAGGAAAATCACAACCCAAGGAATCCAACATTGCCAACACTGCCTACAATAACTCAGGCATCTAGCGACCCTTCACCAGCACTACTCAAAGAAGGGAGACACACAAACTATACTAACAAAAACAATAAGTACAACTGGAGTAAACAACTACTGGTCATTAATATCACTTAATATTAATGGACTCAATTCACCTATAAAAAGGCACAGGCTAAGAGATTGGATATGAAAACAGGATCCAACATTCTGCTGCTTATAAGAAACACATCTCAACCACAAAGACAGGCATCTACTCAGAGTAAAGGGTTGGGAAAAAGTTTTTCAAGCAAACGGGCCTAAGAAACAAGCAGGAGTGGCCACACTAATTTCTAACAAAACTGACTTCAAACTAAAATCAATCAGAAGAGATCGAGATGGACATTTTATACTCATAACAGGAACAATTCATCAGGATGAAGTCTCAATCCTGAATATCTATGCCCCTAATATAAAAGCACCTAATTATGTAAAAGAAATATTACTAAAACTCAAGGAAGACATCAAACCACACACACTATTAGTAGGAGACTTCAACACACCTCTCTCACCAATGGACAGGTCAATCAGACAGAAACATAATAGAGAACTAAGAGAATTATTGGAGGTAATGAATCAAATGGACTTAACAGACATCTATAGAACACTCCACCCAAATAGGAAAGAATATACTTTCTTCTCTGCAGCTCATGGAACCTTCTCGAAAATTGTGACCATTTGGTTACAAAGGAAACCTCCACAGATACAAAAAAAATCAGTGTCCACCTGTGTCTTATCAGATCACCATGGATTAAAGTTAGAAGGCAACAACAATGCTACCCCCAGAAAGCCGACAAACTCATGGAAACTAAACAGTCAACTACTGAACCACACCTGGGTCAAGGAAGAAATTAAGAAAGAAATTAAAGTCTTCCTTGAAATTAATGAAAATAAAGAGACAACATACTCAAACCTATGGGACACATTGAAAGCAGTGCTAAGAGGAAAGTTCATAGCACTAAGTGCCCACTTGAAGAAAATGGAGAAAGCATACATTGGAGATTTAACAGCACACCTGAAAGCTCTAGGAAAAAAAAGAAGCAGATGCGCCTAGGAGGAGTAGAAGACTGGAAATAATCAAACTCATGGCTGAAATCAACAAAATAGAAACACAGAAAACAATCCAAACAATCAATGAAGCAAAACGTTGGTTCTTGGAGAAAATTAACAAGATCGACAAACCCCTATCCAAACTAATTAAACGACAGAGAGAGAACACGCAAATAAATAAGATCAGAAATGAAAAAGGGGACATAACCTCAGACAGAGAGGAAATTCAGAGAATCATTAGATCTTACTACAAAAGCCTGTATGCCACAAAACTGGAAAATGCAAAAGAAATGGACATTTTTTTTTTAGATAAGTACCATATACCAAAGTTAAACCAAGACCAGGTGAACAATCTCAATAGACCTGTTAGTCGCAAAGAATTAGAAGCTGTTATCAAAAACCTCCCTTCCAAAAAAAAGCCCAGGACCAGATGGTTTCAATGCGGAATTCTACCAGAACTTCCAAGAAGAGCTAATACCTATACTCCTTAAGGTATTTCACAATATAGAAACAGAAGAGTCATTGCCAAATTCCTTTTATGAAGCTACAGTCACCCTGATACCAAAACCTCACAAAGACTTAACCAAGAAAGAAAATTACAGGCCAATCTCACTCATGAACATCGACGCAAAAATTCTCAATAAAATACTGACAAACCAAATCCAAGAACACATTAGAAAAATTATCCATTATGATCAAGTAGGCTTCATCCCAGAGATACAGGGCTGGTTCAACATACACAAATCTATCAATGTAATCTATCATATAAATAAACTGAAAGAAAAAAACCATATGATCATTTCATTAGATGCTGAAAAAGCATTCGACAAAATCCAACACCCCTTTATGGTAAAGGTCCTGGAGAGATTAGGGATACAAGGATCATACCTAAATATAATAAAAGCTACTTACAGCAAGCTGACAGCTAACATTAAATTAAATGGAGAAAAACTCAAAGCCATCCCACTAAAATCAGGAACACGACAAGGATGTCCACTCTCTCCATACCTCTTCAATATAGTGCTTGAAGTTCTAGCAATAGCAATAAGACAACATAAGGGGATCAAGGGGATTCGTATTGGAAAGGAAGAAATTAAACTTTCGTTATTTGCAGATGATATGATAGTATACATAAGCGACCCCAAAAACTCTACCAAAGAACTCCTACAGCTGATAAACACCTTTAGTAATATGGCAGGATACAAGATCAACTCCAAGAAATCAGTTGCCTTCCTATACACTAAAGATAAGGAAGCAGAGAGGGAAATCAGAGAAGCATCACCTTTCACGATAGCCACAAATAGCATAAAATATATTGGGGTAACTCTGACCAAGGAAGTGAAAGATCTATTTGACAAGAACTTTAAGTCTTTGAAGAAAGAAATTGAAGAGGACACCAGAAAATGGAAGGATGTCCCTTGCTCTTGGATTGGGTGGATCAACATAGTAAAAATGGCAATTCTACCAAAAGCAATCTATAGATTCAATGCAATCCCCATCAAAATCCCATCAAAATTCTTCACAGCCCTTGAGAAGACAATAATCAACTTTATATGGAAAAACAAAAAACCCAGGATAGCCAAATAATCTTATACAATAAAGGATCGTCTGGAGGCATTACTATCCCTGACATCAAACTCTGTTACAGAGCTACAGTATTGAAAACAGCTTGGTATTGGCATAAAAATAGAGAAGTCGACCAATGGAATCGAATAGAAGACCTGGACTTTAACCCACAAACCTATGAACACCTGATTTTCGATAAAGGAGCTAAAAGTATACAATGGAAAAAAGAGAGCATCTTCAACAAATTGTGCTGGCAAAACTGGATGTCAATCTGTAGAAGAATGAAAATAGATCCATGTCTATCACCATGCACAAAACTCAAGTCCAAATGGATTAAAGACCTCAATATCAGTCCGAACACACTGAACCTGATAGAAGAGAAAGTGGGAAGTACTCTACAACACATGGGCACAGGAGACCACTTCCTATGTATAACCCCAGCAGCACAGACATTAAGGGCAACATTGAATAAATGGGACCTCCTGAGACTGAGAAGCTTCTGTAAAGCAAAGGACACTGTTATTAAGACAGAAAGGCAACCCACTGACTAGGAGAAGATCTTCACCAACCCCGCAACTGACAAAGGTCTGATCTCCAAAATATATAAAGAACTCAAGAAACTAGACTGTAAAAGGCTAATCAACCCAATTATAAAATGGGGCACTGAGCTGAACAGAGAATTCTCAACAGAAGAAGTTCAAATGACCAAAAGACACTTAAGGTCATGCTCAACTTCCTTAGTGATCAGGGAAATGCAAATCAAGACAACTTTAAGATACCATCTTACACCTGTCAGAATGGCTAAAATAAAAAACACCAATGATAGCCTTTGCTGGAGAGGTTGTGGAGAAAGGGGTACACTCATCCATTGCTGGTGGGAATGCAAACTTGTGCAACCACTTTGGAAAGCAGTGTGGCGGTTTCTCGGGAAATTCGGGATCAACCTACTCCTGGACCCAGCAATACCACTCTTGGGAATATACCCAAGAGATTACCTATCATACAACAAAAGTATATGCTCAACTATGTTCATAGCAGCATTGTTTGTAATAGCCAGAACCTGAAAACAACCTAGATGCCCTTCAATGGAAGAATGGATGAAGAAAGTATGGAATATATACATATTAGAGTACTACTCAGCAGTAAAAAACAATGACTTCTTGAATTTTGCATGCAAATGGACAGAAATAGAAAACACTATCCTGAGTGAGGTAAGTCAGACCCAAAAAGAGGAACATGGCATGTACTCACTTATATTTGGTTTCTAGCCATAAATAAAGGACATTGAGCCTATAATTCGTTATCCTAGAGAAGCTAAAGAAGAAGGTGAACCCAAAGAAAAACATATAGACATCCTCCTGGATATTAACCTTCATCAGGTGATGAAAGGAGACAGAAACAGAGTCCCACATTGGAGCACCAGACTAACAACCCCAAGGTCCAAACCAGGAGCAGAAGGAGAGAGAGCACGAGCAAGGAACTCAGGGCCATGAGGGGTGCACCCACATACTGAGACAATGGGGATGTTCTTTCGGGAACTCACCAAGGCCAGCTGGACTGGGTCTGAAAAAGCATGGGATAATACCGGACTCACTGAACATAGCGGACAATGAGGACTGCTGAGAAGTCAAGAACAATGGCACTGGGTTTTGATCCTACTGCACGTACTGGCTTTGTTTGAGCCTAGGCTGTTTGGATGTTCACCTTAATAGACCTGGAAGGAGGTGGGAGGTCCATGGACTCCCCACAGGGCAGGGAACCCTGACTGCTCTTAGGGCTGATGAGAGAGGGGGAGTTGATTGGGTGAGGGGGAGGGATATGGGAGGCGGTGGTGGGGAAGAGACAGAAATCTTTAATAAAAAAAAATCAAAAGAAAGAAATTTTCTCTCTTTGTCTCTCTCTTTACAAATATACATGTATATAAGTTTTTCATATATATATATGTGTGTGTGTATACATGTATATATATACATATATTTTAATGGACTTATGACATGCATATGGGAGCATATAGCTAGAATTTCATGTTTTGATTAAACTTTGAGATATTTGGAAATTCCCAGCTGTCCCTGGCTCTCATTATCCTGGCTATGAGTTTATTCATCTATAAAACAAACTCTAGATTATACAATCAAGAAGATCAAGAAGATCTCTGTTGCAACTGTGTTAAACTGTATTTTTGTGTTTAAAATTAAGCTCTCTCAGGTTTTTAAGTGGATTCAGTCCATCACATTGGCACCAATTGTTGCAAGGAGGGGCTGCTTGTTCGTCCTGGCTAGCTTAGCCCTGAAATAACCACCCAGAAACTATATTAATTAAATCATTGCTTGGCCCCTTAGCTCTAGTTTCTTATTGGCTAACTCTTACATATTAATTTAACCCATCTTCATTAATCTGTCTATCACCAAGAGGTCATGACCTACCAGCCAAGTTCCAGTACGCCTACCTCAGGTGGTGAATCCATGCTTCCTTCCAACTACGCCCTTCTGTCTCCCAGCTTTCAGTTCTATCTCCCCCGCCTACCTAAGTTGTGCCCTATCAACAGGCAGGCCCCAAGTAGTTTCTTTATTAACCTATGAAAGCAACACAAAGACAGAAGGACCTCCTACACCAGATCTCTAATAATTCTAATTTGTTATAATCTTAATAAACTCAAAGAATGATTACCACATATGGGTTTTTTAAAAGGTTATTTCCCAACACCATGAGAACATGATCCACAGAATCAACTAAGAATGGCTTATAGGGGCCCACAGAGATGAAAGCAACAGTCACAGATCCTGCGGGGGTCTGAACTAGGTCTTCTGTGTGTATGTCACGGTTGTTTTCTGCATATAGGTCTGCACATATGACACAGTGGGAGTGGGGGTGCCTAGAAACTGGAAAGAGAATGGTGGTTACCAGTGAGCACATTGTTACTTTAGTTGCAAAAATTATTCTGATCTATGGTTCAGAACCAGATACAATTAAGGCTGCATTGTTTGTATGCATACGCGTGTGTGTGTGTGTGTGTGTGTGTATCTGGAGACAGATAAATGATAATTTTGAGTGTAGTATCATAAAGAAATGACAAAAATTTCAACTATAAGTATGCTAATTACTCTGTATGAATTCAAAATATCTCACTGTATCCCATAATTGAGTACAATTACTATGTCAATCAGAAATGACAACAAGAAAAAATTTAAATGTGGCCTTCTGTAAATCATAGTAAGCCAGTATAATTTCTATTACATGCCTTATCTATTATTTAAATTTATTTTATTTTATCAGATGTCTTACTCTTGAAAGGGTTAGATTCAGATTGTACATTGTTTCCAATTTCCATCAGGGCAGAACATGCCCTGTACAAATCCTGCCTCCTCAATCGTTCCCCCACTTAGTTTTGGAGACAGCATCTCTCACTGAATCTGGAACCCAGCTATTCAACTAGAATGGCTGGACAATGAACTCTGAAGATCCACATGTCCCTGCCCTGACCCCAGTGTTAGGGTTACCAAACACTTCCACATGGGTGCTGGAGATTTGAACTCAGGTCTTTATGACTTACCACTTGTGCTACCGGACTTTCCTCTTACTAAGTTAATTTCCTTAGTTGTTTTGTCTTAGGGGTAAGCACTTGCCTGATGCACTTTCTGAGAAGATGTTTTTTCTCGGACCTTCTTTACAAATAAGAAAAACACACAGTTTTCCTTCAATATGCATTTATAAAATCCAAACCTTGGCTTTGTTTATCTAAGATTTTAGTCACAGTATTTGACCAAGATGCAACAGAGCAGCTTGAGAAGAATGCAAATAGACACCACACAGAAAGGTTTGGGTTACTCAAATCACTAAAAGGCTATCAGCAGAAATGGAGGAGAGGCATGTTATTCCTTGAGGAAGACGAGTTCCTTACAATGAACTAAACCATTTTGTTTTTGCTCTCTTGAGTGTGATGTTTCTACAAGGTTTTGTGATTTCTCCCCTCTGCAGTACATTCAGAACAGAATGTAGAATTTCCTCCATCCTCTTGAGTTGGTTCAGAGAAGTGCTGGGGGTTGAGAATATACAATTGGATTGTTTTCGATCTGTGTGGCTTGCCTGTTGGATCATTTAAGTTGCCCAGGGCTTGATATTTCTAAGAAGAATGAAACAATGATGCTTAAAGATATTTATGGCAATTTTGTTAACTTTTCTGTATCTTTTATTACCTTTTAGAGAAGCAGAAACATTTTCCAAAAGCAGAGAAAAGAGAAAGCTAGGAAGGGTGGCTCTATGGTAGAGCATATGAATTATTTTAACCGAGGGTCCAAGTCCATTTCCCAGTACCCACACTGGGTAACGCACAATTGCCTATATGTCTAGTTTTGGAATATCTTATAACTTTTTCTGGCTTCCTTAGGCACGTGCATGAATATATGTAGACTCTAAAACACATGCACGCACGCACGCACACACACACACACTTTTTTAATATTTAAAGAAAGAGAATCAAAACAAGTTCTTCAAGGCCATGAAATTTTGAGAGAAGGAAGAACAGCCACTGTAACATTAATTTACATGAATATTATTTCACTTCCTCTCTCTCAAATTCTTTATGTAAATACCATAACTATTGTATAGCTATCTATCACAGATAGCTATAATCTTCACAACAGTATCACACCAGAGCTAAATGAACTTGATCCATAAGCAATTTTTTTCCATTCTTCTGTTTTTCTAAGTTTTCCTACCTCTCATCCCCATTTTTTTATCTTCAAAGAAAAAGCCTGTAGGAACACGAATGTGGCAGGCCTTCTTCCTCTCACCTGAACTGTTGCTTGGCTGGACCAGAATCTGTCATCCCACCACACTGGATGGTCCAAAGCCAAGCCTGTAAACCCGAGGCTGGGGTTTAGACTGAGTTCACAAAGGCTTGGGAAATGTCCCTGCCATCCTTGTCTTCTATTCCTGTTTCCTTGAATGGCTCAGCATTTGAGGATGATTTTATGAATACTCTTTAAGTAATGAATAAAACACAGAAATTGTGTTGAGGTGAGAGCTTTATGCTATAGATCAGTGAATTAAAAGGTAGTTGCTGTAACTAACTCATCAAGCCATGTGATTCTTTGCCTTCAGAAGAAATTCTTTTCACTTTCTGTTTCAATGCAGTCAGAACTGTATAGTACAATGGAGGAAATCACACAGCATATAGGTAAAACCTTAACCCTTGTAACACAGGGCTGAAGACAGCATGGGCCCAGGACACTTAGAGTCTAAAGGTGATAATGAAGGTAAAGAGAGGATCAGCGAAATCATAATCCAGAGTCACTAGCCAAAGGGGGAGAGAGAAATCAATGAAGATGGGGGAGGGTGCCTTTGGAACCTGGGGAGACAATCTGAAAATGGAGAACTGGAACAAAGGAATGAGTAATGGTTTCCATTTCGGTGAGCCAGGAATGCCCAAAACACCTTGTTTGTTCAGCTCCTGAAATGAGAACCATCGCAACTCTCAATGGTGGCACCTAGAAACATAATGGAAATCCCACTGATGAACTTCAGTGGAAATACTTTGGGTTTTACTTCCCTGGGCAGAACGCCAGGGCCCTGAGAGGAGAAGTGATGAGAGAGGAGAAAAACTGATTAAGATACTCAGACTGTTTGCTGAAAGATGCCTAGGTGCCTTGAGAGAACAGGGCTGGAACGGAAAACCCGGGCGAATTCATCACTGGGCTACTCGGGAAGAGATCAAAATGAACAGGGCGCACTTCAGAGGTAGCCCTGAGCCTGGTTAATGAAACCCCAATGTGATTTAAAATGGTACCCCTGTGGGGCCAAAGCAGCTGGAAATATGTTAAAGCCATACACTCAGAGCTCATGGAGAAGGAGGATATTTAGATTCAAATATGTATACAGTTCTCCATTCTGTTAGCTGGCATAATTACTTTGTTAGTTGGTAGCACAAGAGGAAAGAGGATTTCAGATGTTTAAATTAATCATGCCAATTAGAAAGAGATAAATGGTGAAATAAAGAGCAAATTGCTTCTGTAGAGAAAGAGCTTTCTAAAAATCATAACTCTGTAGATACTTAAGTTGATTTAGCGTGTGATGGAGCATGAAAGAATAAATGAGAAAAATTCCTGTAAGACACAGCAACGTTGCCTTGAAGAAAATGACTGTGTGATTTTTCCTAAGTCACAGCATAATGGAACTCGGGCCACAGCCTCGTTGCTTCTTCTTTTTTGTCACATCTTGGAAATTTCCTTCTGCTTCATTTTCACAGCCATACCCCATGGATTGCCATCCTCATCCACCGGCCCTCCAAAACCTCCTCTGAGGAGAAATGTAGAAAAACTCTTCATGAACCAAAATATTCTTGAGTAACAAAATGCTCTGAGCTTGCGAGAAAGAAAAATTAGAAACACAAGACAAGATTATGCCAGTTGACTGGGAAAGAGGAACCTGAGATGAAAGAGGTGGGATGCTAAGGGGGGGAGGGGAGGTGATGGGACGCTGTGTGTATGTGTGTGTGGGGGGGAAGGTAAACTCTACTTTACACGGATATCTACATCCAATTAATCAGTGTCTTTAGAAAGCCAAAGCAATTCATTAATTCACTTCTGTTTCAGCATTCGGGCAGTTAAGCTGTTTTAGTGACAATTTACCATCTGTCCGGCTCAGTGTTTTATGCTGCAGAAGCTCAGGGGGCTCAGGCAATGTCTCCTCCGTTGAGAGACCAGCTTAACATTTAATGGTGAAAGAATAAGGAAAATTATTATCAACAGAAAATATGATAAATGGGCTATAATTAGGCTGAGCTTAACCAAAGTAGCTTTGGAATTTATTAGATAAGCCTTGCCCTAGGTTCTACCTCCACCAGTTACTAGAGGTATCACTTTGGACAAACTCATTCATGTCACAAAGTCCTGCCTCTTTTAGGTAAAGAAAATAAGTTGACCTCTTGATTTTGTGAAGATTAAATGCATATCAGTGACAGACCCTGGCATTCAATAATGACAAATTAATTTTGATAACAGCAGCAATAAATATGATGCTGACCATCATCACCCAATAGTAGCCACAGTGCGGGGGTGTGGGGGGTGATGGCAAGAGGTCTTTTATAAACAGCCTGTGAGTTGTCAGTCAAGGGAAGTCTCTGGGAAATGGTGGTCTCTAAGCTGGGTAACGAAGAACAGAAAGTCATTTTAAAAAATGAAACAAAAGCCTGAGGTCAGTTAATAGTGTGACTCGTGCAACGGAGCCAAATTATCAAAATGTCAAAAGATGCAAATATATTGTAGGATGTTGAAAAGGTTGGACTACATTCTGAAGGTCCAGAGAACCACAGAAAAGTGATAAGCAGACAAAGGACAAGAAGAGGTTAGTGATGGGCGCAGACAATTCACAGATATTCAACATGAGTTACGCACAAACAAGGGAAGCAAGAAGGGTATAAGGATGACTAGGTACAGAGTGGCCTGCTGAGTCCACCAGGGGGGAGGAGGACAGCCCCAAAGAGAGACAGCTGTAGAGAAACAGATGATCAGAGAGAAGGCTGGTCTGCAATGCTTTCATTTTATTCCTCACTTAAACGAGAAGGCTAAGTCAAATTCTGCCTTTGGAATAAGAAGGGAAGGAGACTGGTGTTACTGCTGTGAAAAATAGATAAGGGCACAAAAGCAGAGCTGCTTCTCGAGAAGCGTGGCCGTGAGCTGACGGGTGTTCTGGACAATCTCGGGCAAGCTCAGAAGAGAATTCAGATAGAGACAACGATCTGAGAGTTCTCACAGGGTGAGGAGGAGAATAAGAAGATAAACATTTTCACATATCGGCATATAGTTCATAACCATGCTGCTTCCCTTTGCTAGACACAACACATTTTGCAAGACGAGACTTCTTAATGACACATGTGCATTTAACACTCATAGGTACTAGGAATGCCGATTATGGACCTTGTGTGTTTCCACACCCCTTAAGGTGATGCTGCTTATCTTCTAAGTATAAAAGGGATATCACATAAAAGCAGAGCTGGAGTGGGGGGGCAGGTGTTTTCCTCACAATGGTGCATTTATAACCATCTTTAAGGAAATGCATCAAGGTGACAGTTACAGACATCCTGATGAAAGGATTCATTACGAAAGGAAGCCTCTAAGGGACAGAGCAATGAAGACATGGCATTCTCTTTTTTTTTTTTTTTTTAATATTTATTTATTTGTTATGTATACAATAGTCTATCTGTGTGTATGCCTGCAGGCCAGAAGAGGGCACCAGACCTTATTACAGATGGTTGTGAGCCACCATGTGGTTGCTGGGAATTGAACTCAGGACTTTTGGAAGAGCAGGCAATGCTCTTAATCACTGAGCCATCTCTCCAGCCCATGGCATTCTCTTCCATGTGATCTCTCTACCGTTACTCTGGGGTGAAGGGGGCCATCACTACACATTTCTTCTTTCCTCCACTCATTTCCTGCTCTGTTGACGTTAGAAGAAGCTGGTGGCACTTCGAGACAATCCTCTTTAGTGCATGCGATGCCATTCTCAACTCTCCACCACCCTGTTACAGGTGACAGTCCCAAGGGTTGGTAGCCAAGAGCAACCAGTTCTAGAGAAAACGGAGCAAACAGGAACAAAGTGAATAGAAAAGCTTCAGTAAAGGAGTTTAGGGCCATGGAAGATGAAATGTACAGCCTGAGAGCCACCTGAGCCAGTTGAAACAAGAGGACGATAGACAGCAGACATGCAAGGGTCATGAGTCCAAAGCTTCAAGCTACCAAGGAGGGGCATTAGTACCATGTTTATGGAGCAAATGAATATGTACTATATATATCATATGCATACATATGTACATAATATTTTCCTTAATTCTTTAAGAATTTCATATACATACACATAAATAATACATTTTGATCATTCTTAAATCATACTCTTCTCCCTAAACTCCCCTAGCTGCTCCCAGCTTTATGTCCTTTGTTTTATAATATGTATACATACACATGGAGAGAGAGGGAGGGAGGTGGAAAGAGAGAGAAATTCAGTGGAGTTTCCCTATACAAGGAATGATGTTCCCCTTAAAAGACAGAGGTCAACAAATGAAACTCTTAGTGCTGGGTATGGGATACTTCCCCCTCCAGTTGTTGGTCAGGGGATCTGGGAGATTCCTCCACACAATACAGTCTGGATTAAACTACTATGCTTGCTATAAAATAATATTACTAACTTCTTAAGATATAATTGGGAGGTTAAAGAGTATATATATATATACCCATATATGTATAGTGAACCTTACAGAGGTAGGCCAATAATTAATGAAACTGTTACTTTGTGTCCTAACTTAAAGACACCAGAAACAGGGAGGTGCTAGTGCTGGGTTTAAGAAAGTAGTGGAACACAGTATTAGATCCTCCAAGTCCAAGCTTAAAGTCACATTTTCTTCTGAATGTGACTGTCATCAAACGCTATTACTTGCAGTTGCAGTGAATCTCACTAGTCTTTGGGGTGTTGTCATTGTACTGTGGGTGTATGAAAAGAGACCCTTTTCAGATTCTCTCCTTCATGAAAGGAGTTTGGGTGAGAACCATTTGCATTGGAACCCAAAGCAGGAGATCACCCCGGATTCAAGGCAACTAGAGGAGGCACTGGCTTCTATGCTGGGACAAGGAACTTTTAAAGCTATGGATTCTGTTAACTCTAATAAAGCTCTGGCTCAGAATATTCTAAACTGAGAACTGAAATATTAAATAAGCTGCTGTAGGTAGAAGAACCTATAGACATTCATAACCTTTAGTCTTGAGGTCTTGTATTTTTGTTGTTGTTGTTGTTGTTTTAGAGCAAGGTAAAAGCAGTGGTACTTTTTTCAACTCTTGCCTGCAAGTTTGTAGGTTTCCTCACAGCTCAGGATATATATTAGATCCACCTCTGTAAACTAGGAATGAGGGCCTGTCTAGTGCAGAAGCTGGACCATGGTGTATACAAGATTGAATTTCACAGTTATGACACCTCCAATATACTATCTTCAGATTGCATCATGGGGATGGCATGTGACATCACCTTACTAGATTCAACTTCTGATTCTCTCTCTAATCCTTGTGGAGCAGAAATCATCAAGACCCAGGTCCTCATCTTACATGGAGAACAGAAAATATGAAGATGTTCTAGGGTTAAAAAAAATAGTTTTATGGTAAAAATTACTGAAAAGTTTACAGTTCTCCTTAACAGGTCCTGTTTGAATTTTAGCATATGATAACTTTACGAGGAAACAGAATATGCACAATTTTTCAGATTTAATTAATTTTAACCACTAGTCTAATATTAGATCCAGAAAGGAAAACCCTGTGTAGACCAAAGCAGAGAAAAATATAGATTGATAGTACAGGACAAAGACATTGGTCATACTTAGCGTGTAGAGAAACATTTTAAATTATTTTAGCTCAACATGATCTCATAGTCCTATTTTAACAGACTGATGATATATTTTTTTTTCAGACACTGTGGGAGGATAACTATTCAATAGGATTGAGAAGTCTGATTCTGCTTAATTTGAGGAATTTAGAAAAAAGATAGTCTATCATGGACCTGATAGAAAGAGGAAAGAGAGTGTTGAAACCAGACCATAAAGCCAGCTGTTAGATTGAATACATTTCCAGTGTCATTTTACATGCAGTTGCATCTTGATGGATACTGCCCTAGGCAAAACAATTCTGCATTGCTCCAGGGGTCTTTTAAACATACACACCTCATTATGGGCATTAGACTCAAAGTGTTCCATCTTTATAGAGGCTGTGAGAAAGTACTGAGTTGAATCCGGTGAGGTTTATTCAGTGATGAATGACCTCAAGACATCTGGAAATCCAGTTTGGAGGAGGACAATGAAGTATAGATGCTAACCCAAACCTTGTAGATGTTAAAAAAATAGAGGCAAACACAACCCCTAAACAATTTAAACCAGTGTATTTAACTGATTTTTAAAACAAAGATTTTTCTTTACGTATTTCAACATCTGGAATTGAGATAGGTCTTTCAACCCAATAGTGACAAGCAATCAATTTCAGGAATTCAAAATAAAGACCTGTGTCTTTACTGGGTTTTAGTTGAAATTCCTAGGGAAGAATTGCTTTCTTCTTCCTGCAGGTTGATGCCTAGGAAAGCACATTTTTTGCTGTCTCCCTTTCCATGGCAGGTTTCTTGTTTGTTTCCTCAGACAACAGGCATATATCCGTGTCATGTCCAAGTCTATTGTAAGACCTTTTCTTTTCAGTTCCTGCTTTCTTTTCCCTGTTTGGGATGCAAATAAAATATTGACACATCTTTCATCAAGCCCTCATTGATTTGGTGCTATGGGACAATGGTCTGTACCCTGTTACTTGTATTTTAATAAAACACCAATTGGCCAGTAGCCAGGCAGGAAATAGAGGTGGGATGGTGAGAACAGGAGAATTCTGGGACAGAAAGCTGGGTCAACAATTTGATGCCTCAAGGCTCAAGAAACAATGGACTTGCAAAGCTTAGGGAATTTGCCCCTTCCCTTTTCCCTGGGAAGAGTGGCAGGAGGCAGGAGTGCCTTCCTTTAGGGAAGATAGCATCACATTGGAAAGGAAATGAGGTACTTTCCATTCAGATATATGCCTGGACCTCTGGGAAATCATCAAGACCCCCACTTGTGGATAAGAGTAACAGCATAGGGAAAAAGAGGAAATCTAACTTGGATAAGGAATCTAAGTAAACCCACACTTTTTATCTTATTTGAAAAGCAACAGATCTCTGTTAGTGACATAATATGGGAAATTTAAATTAACACTGTGCACTTTTCTAGAGAGTAAAAGGACCTGAATAATCTGAAAATATAAGTAAGCATTAGACTTGAAACTATTAGACTTGCTATTAGACTTGAAGCAATATCCCAAGGATCTTTATTTGGGACTGTAACAAGTGTGGATGCTCAGTCATTTTAAGTGACAGACAAAATATTTGAGACAATATTTGCAAAATGTCAGTGATTAAATTTCCACAGTTAAGCTACCTTTGTGCAAGGGCCATCGTATTTTTTATTGTTGTTATTGACAATATTTTATTTTGCAATAAAAAACGAACTTTGAAAAAAAATCATGTTAAGTACAAGAAGCCAAAAAGTAAAAAGAGTATACATAGAGTGATTCCATTTATAGACTATGTCCCAAAATAGGCAATGCTACTATGACAGAAGATAAGTTACTGGGTGCCTGAAGTTTAGAAGGAAATGGGAAGTGGCTGCTGTTGAACAGGGAACTTCTTTTTCAGGCAAAAGAAAATACTCTAAAATGGATATTTAAATAGATCCCCTCTTTTTAAAATAATCTAAAAGACTTTAAAATCCATACCTTTAAATTGGTGTAAGATAGTATACAGTGAGATGGATAATGGCCTTTAAAACTCATTAGGAAGCTGAATCTGTAAATGCACCTTACATAGAATAGGAGTTTATGTGGTTAAACTAAGAATCTGGAGTGAAAAATCATCATGGTGAGTTCTAAGTGTATTCATGGGTGTCTGTGTGGGTAAGAGTTTCTCTGGGAGAGAGAAAGACACAACATAGTTGCAGAGACAGAGTTGGTGATGCTACACGTAATAAAACCCAACTATGACCTGAAGCTGGAGGTGACCCTCCAGAGGGGCTCCAGTCCTGCCAATGCCTGATTCTTACTGTGATCCTGATCTTGAATTTCTGGGTCTGCAAGAGAATAAACTTTTGTCTTAAGAAACTAACTCTGGCTGGATGTGGTTGCACATGCCTTTAATCCCAACACTCAGGCAGAGGCAGGCAGATCTCTGAGTTCAAGGTCAGCTTGGTCTACAGAGAGAGTTCCAGGACAGCTGGGTATTCAGAGAAACAGTCTCAAAAGACCAGAAGAAGAGAGAGAGAGAGAGAAGAAGAGAGAAAGAAAGACAAAAGAAACTAACTTTGCAGTCATTTGTTGCAGCATCAGCAAGAAAGAAGTAGGTTGTGAATTATATCCCAATACAGCTGTTACCAATGAAGATTTTAATATCTCCATAATAACTGCATATTTTGTCCATTTATCTTTCTATTTCTAACGTGGTTTTCTTTTATATATGCTCTTACAATGAAGGGTACTTTTTAAGCAGATCAGAGTCGTGTTCTACTTGCACTCAACAATGCTAACTGAAGAAAAGTTACCCAACACAAGGACTAATAACAACTCTGCTATGGTCTAATTCCATTTTGGGTGAATCCAGGAGCAGTACCTTGGTTTCTAGCATTTTGCCTCGTAACCACCTCCCTACAGAGCTATGTGTCTGTAGCCATGGTTTCTAACTATCCTATCATCAGCTGTGAATGCTGACATGCCAAGAAGCAAGCCTCTAGCTTAAAGCAAAGGACAAAATGCTCTTTTGATTGACTAAAGTATGATCCCCTGCCTCTTAGGTTACAGCAGATAGCTCCATCCAAGTCCTCCTTGGGGGTAAGACCCAGCTTCAAGAATTCCCAGCCCTGCTGGTCTAATTGAAATGCTGATCAGCATCAAAGAGTTCCTTCTAGAGAAAGGCCAGACTCAAGGGGAATAAGCAAGTTCAGGAACATCTGGAGAACAGCAGACAGCATCCAGGGATCCTGCATTTCCCCTTTGATGTCAGCATCACCTATGCATAACAACAGCAAGCTTGTAAATTTTCATTTAGCTTCTAGGATGGTACTCATCCAACGGCCATCTGTGTCACAGATCCTAAGAAACAAAAATGTGTCCCTCTTAAACCGGGCCAAATTTTCCTCTTGAGCGAAGTTGCATACCTTTGTCTAAATCCGTAGACTCAGAGCTATCTGTCCAGTTGCCATGGAAAAGTCCAGGTCTAGATAAATCCAGCTCATGAAGGACTTTAGTCTAGGATTGATTCTGAACCAAACAGAAGCGACTGTAACCTCACTGTCTACCCGTCTGCTCATCCAGTATTGCCACATTGGTGCACATTTGGAGAATGGATCAGTTTCCATGATGCACTTAAAAGGCAAATTTCAAAGGCCTCTTTTGAAGAGCAAGCATGGTCTACAGTGCTTTCTGTAAATGATTTTTATTAATTAATGGATGGGACTTGTGAATTAAGCATGAGAAAGCAATTCTTCCCTGAATTCTGTGTGTCAGGTCAGGATCTTGCCCTGCAATGAGCAATATTTATGGTTTACATTTTTAAAAATCTCGGGTTGGAAAAGGAAATTTAAAGCAGTCTTGGTAAAACATAAACTTTTCTTTTTCCAAACCTGGGTAAATTTGCCTGACTTCCTCCGAGTTGTGTTCTGAAATGCATTTTACAAATCTTAGTGAAGCTTTTCCATGACATAATGCAGGAAAGCAGGAATAATACTAATATACCTGGAAATGGATGCAGACAAGGCAGGGATAAAAGTGGAGGCACAAGGGAGGTCGCTGACAGATCTGCCCTGAAAAACGCACTATTTACCAACTTGGGACATCAAACCTCAGAGAGGTTAATAAATAAGACTACCCAAACTCAGGTTCCTAAGAACCGTGAGCTCCTCTTGCTGACAAATGCTGACTCCAGGCCTCTGAACAACTGAAGACAGCAGATGCAGCTCCACAGCCTTTCCGTCATAATATTTTCCCCTCAGCCCTATTTACATTACCATAGGGGAGTTTTCTCTTGGCAAAAAAAAAAAAAAAAAGCTGATTAAGTGTTCCATTTAATAGTGCAATGCAAAGAATGCTTTCTTCCGTTTCAGGACTGAGTTGCTTATACTGGCCCAGGCAGTTTGAGATGGAGACCTGCTGACTATGTTCTGTGTTGTTGTGGCGTTGTAGTGAATGCCATTTTGAGATGCAGGACAGATAATTAAACTCATGTTACTTCCTGTCAACTTTCTCTTCTCTCCCCTCAAAGACGTGATGCTAGCCTGTGGTCTTTGTAGTATGGGAGTGCTAAAGTTGACTTTTCTTGATAACTTAAAAGCAAAATAGTGAATTGCTTGCTCCCTCATCATCTTTCTTTGTCCTCAGCCTTCTTTTCTGTCTCTTTGTCTCCCTCTCTCTCTTTCTCTCTCTCTCTTACATAGTATCTTTCAATTTTATAATTAGTCTTTTTATTTGATTTCATATTTATAATGTCATAAATAGAATTTTTATTTAGTAAATATCTGAAAGGCATGAGGGTACTTTGGGAGAAGAAATCATAGTGGAGATTTTGTTAGTGGATGCAGGGATATTGTCTCCTTTAGAAGGCATATAAACTTTGCAGAACAACTTCAGGAATGAAAATAGTGCAACCTCTAGCTACCTAACATGGTTCAACAGTCCACCCAACCATGTCCCTTGTCCTCACTCCTTGTCCTAGTTGTTCTTAGAAGGTCTGCATCCTTGTGTTATCACCGTCTGGTACTAGGGCTGAGGTTTAATCTAATCAGGACAACCCACTAATTAAAAGGTCCTTTGCTTTCTGTCCTTGACCCACAATTCCTGCAGCTGGAACAACTTACAAAATAAGTCAAAAGCCTGACTCAAACATTAGGTCATCTGTTCATAGATAAGTAGTTGGAGTAGAGTGGACTTTGGGATTCATACATTTAATTTATTAACCATGTCATCAAAAACTCAGGTTTTCCCCCTTCTGTTTTGTGTTGATTTCATTGGTTAAATAAAGAAACTGCCTTGGCCCTTTAATAGGATAGAAAATTAGGTAGGCAGAGTAGACAGAACAGAATTCTGGGAGAAAGAAGCTGAGTCAGGCAGTCGCCATGATTCTCCTCTCCGATACAGATGCAGGTTAAGATCTTTCCTGATAAGCTACCACTTCGTGGTGCTACCCAGATTATTAGATATGGGTTAATCAAGATATGAGAGTTAGCCAATAAGAGGCTGGAACTAATGGGCCAAGCAGTGTTTAAAAGAATATAGTTTCCGTGTAACTATTTCGGGTGTAAAGCCAGCCGTGCGGGAGCTGGGTGGCAGGACGCAGCCCTGCTGCTCCCACTACACTTTGTCACTATTGCTGGCTGCTGGTTTCTGTATAAAACTACTTTTTTTTCAGGATGCAGGATGACTGGCAGGAGTATTGGGTTTTAAGACAAAAGGGAGACTGCTTTTCTGTGCACTGCTCCTCTTAAGTAAGAGATCCCTTTTTCTGGAAGACCCTAGCAAGCATCTTCTTCCATCCAAATAGGCTTTGCCCTTCTCACTTCTAGCAAGACACTGGCAAAATGGCGAGAGTTTACCGGGTGTAGTAGATGTTAGGAATGATCTAATGCTCACTACTCTGTCACTCCAAATGCATTTACTAGGTTTCATGGATACCTGATAGAGAGGAAAACAGTCACAGGAAAGGGCTAAGATGGCTATCTTAGCAAATGACTTATCTAAACTCACCCAGAACTGAAGACTTTTTCAGGACAACAGATTCCTAGTGCTGAAAGTTGCTGAGTCCTGAGCAAGTTCTTTACTCCCTCCCAGGCCCAAGTTATCACGTGCTACTCTAAATATGCTGAGGCAGCAATACATTTCTAGGTAAAATGAGTAAAATACAACAATAACAGCCCTTTTAAAAACACACTGTGAATAATCTCTAATAATAATTATCATACTATATACATCTTATACATATTTAAGTGCATAGAACAATGGAAACTTTCTGGAATCTAAGAGGGCGACCCTAGTGCGGACTCCTAGTAATGAAGGATACAGAGTCTGGACTATCTTTCGTAACCAGACAAGGATTCCAGTGGTGGGACTGGGTTACAGTGTGCTGGGCTGTTGACTGAGAAGGTCCTGTGGAGATTCCTAAACAATATAGACTGATACTCGGACAGAAGGTTGCCTGCTGAAAACAGAGTATAGAGAAATCGACCTGGTTCAGGCTTAGAGTCTTTACCTCTCTGTTCTACAGAAAGACAATCCTGGACACTAACGCAGCCACAAAACCCTCTACCAACAATCTATCTTGCCTGAAGGATGGGCTGGGGTAATGGTGGCGAAGAACTTGTAACAACCAATGCTTAGTTTAAGTTGAGGCCCACTCCTCGAGAGGGAGCCCATGACTGACACTGCCTGGTTGCTCAGAAACTGGGACACTGAATAGCCCAGAGACCTAGGCTAGAATCAAACATGACTAGTCTTAAAAGCAAACCAAACCATAATAAAACAAAACAAACAAACAATGAAATGATATTCTGCTATTCTCAGATTGGTGCCTTGTCCAGTGGTTATCCAGAAGAGGCTTCTTCCCGCAGCCGGTGGGAGCAGGTGCAGAGACCCACAAACAGGCATTATGTGCACAGAGTCTCAGTTGGGGTTCTCCATCTAGTCCCTCCCCTTGAGAATGGGGAACCCTGTGGAAGAGGGGTGGGGAGACTGTAGGAATCAGAGGGGATGGAGGACACCAGAAGAACATGGCCATTAAATCATCTAAGCAGAGCTCACATGGGTCCCAGAGACCGAAATAACAAACACCGGGCCTGCGCGGGTCTGCACCAGGTCTCTGCGTTTATGTTATGGCTGTTAGCTTGGTGTTTTTGTGGGGCCCCTAATAGCTGAAACGGGTGTGTCTCTGACCCCTTTGCTTGCTCTTGAGACTCTTCCTCCTATTGGGTTTTGGCCTGTTTGGCTGTTCTTTTGGAGGCCTGCTCTTTTTTGAAAACAAAACAGAAGCGGAATGGATCTACATAGCGGTGGGGAGAGGTAAGCAGAGTGGAGGGAGAAGTATTATATGAGAGAAAAATCTGTTTTTAATAATTTTAAAAAGATGATAAAAAAGAACTAAAACATTAAACGACATAAATATGCTGTAAAATGTTGATTTTGGAAAAGACAAGGAGTATTAGTATGATTCTGAATATGATGATCACATGATAAGAGCAGCCACATTTGCATTCTTTACATCTCAAGCTTTAATATTTGGGTTTTTATTTTTTTAACAGGAAATTTCCACACTTTCTCCCTATAAGCCTGGCCTTTCGTTTTGGAAACAAGTAAAATCCTCTGGGTATTTTCATTGGGATGGTAATGAGTATGTTTCCAAGAAAAACTTTTTGATTTTGATAAAGGGAATCAGTGATGGCATGTTAGACTTCTTCCTTCAGGAGACTGTATCCATCTCTGAGAAGATCAGCAAGCCAACATTTCTAGCCAAACTGGAATGGTGGGAGTTTTCCCTGGCCTTCCAAGCATTCATGAAAATCCCTGCTTTCTAATTGCTTGGAAGTTTCCTAATATGTTTCATTAATCATCATGGCGATATCTGAATGAAATGCCTCCCCAGAACCATTTTGTCAATGTAAATATAAAAGAAATGCTAACAACGATCCATGTAAAAATAATCAGTAAGAGGAGTGACCCTTGGGAATTAAGAAAACTGTATTTTCGATAGCTGTCTAGAAAAAGGATCCGCTACTTCCTGACACCTTACCTAGTGCTAACAGTCTTCAATAATTGAAACTGTAGAATTCTGGATTATACACAATGATTTTGCAGAAGCTTAGCAAACTATCCTAACAAGGACATATTTTCTGTAAATGTTCCTCTAGTTATATTGCTAAAATTATGTTGGGAAAAAAAAACAGTTAAGATCTCAAAGACCAATAAAGTAGATTTGAAAGTGTTAGAGATTTGGTACAGAAAGATGTAATACTGGCTCAAGGTATCACAAGTACTCCCCGTGTTTAATGTCAGAAAAAATAAATGAGATCCTCCCCTCCGGGCAAAAGGCATGGTTTTGCTGTTATTACATAGCAATGGTGTGAATCGACAAGAGGCCCAGTCACTCACGGCTGCCAGGAAGAAGGACTCATGTGGACAATTCATTTCACAGCCAAAGCAATCATTTTCCTTAGATGACCCCAACAGACAGTCTAGAGGTAACCAGCATAAACAGATTAGAGCCTCCAGTGTCTCGGCCCACACTGTTATCCTATCCTGTTTGCCTTGGAGCGCTCCCTTCTACAGTCTACATTAGTGAAGGGTCATATCTTGTGGGGGCTCCATGGTGAGGTGTTCTGGGACTTTACCTATTTATCTGTATGCCAAAATGTGTCCCAAGGAGTGTCCTGAGAAAACATGGGTATCTGGGTTTTTATTTTCCTCCTTGGGGAAGATGGTAGGGGTTGAGGGTTGGGGTTTGGAGTTGGGGATGGGGATTTGAGGGGTAGACTTCTCTCGAAGCATTCTTAGTGGGAGTTTGTTAACACAGGGAGAGAATCTTGGCCAGGGAAGCTGATTATTCCAGCATGGGACTCTGCTCACTCCCACCACAGATGCTGCCATGTACGAGAGATTATATGCATGCTGCAACATGAAAGCTACAGTGACCAAGACAAGGATGCTTAGGTTGCTGTGAAGGATAGTCCCGGAAATCCAGATCATCTAAAACCTCCTCGGCACACACTGCCTTTGTTGACTTTTTGTCGTGATGTGGTATAGTGGTATATTATTTGTGTTTTAATAAATAAAGCTTGCCTGAAGATCAGCACAGAGCAGCCACACTAGTCAGTCATACAGGCCAGGCAGTGGTGGCACACACCTTTAATCCCAGCAGCTACACTAGTTAGCCATAGAGCCTGGGTGGTGGTGGTGCACACCTTTAATCCTAGCACTAGAGAGGAGTATAAAATGGGAAGAGACAGGTCTCAGCTCAGTCTCAATCTGAGGATTCATGGAGGCAGGATCACCCATTTTTGGTCTGAGGTAGAAGTAAGAGTCAGTAGCTGGCTGCTTTGCTTTTCTGATCTTCAGGTTGAACCCCAATATCTGTCTCTGGGTTTTTATTATTTGTATTACAATTGGTGCCTAATGTTTGGGGTACAAATTCATAAAAAAGTCATTTGCCTGTAACTTTACAGCCACCAGCATAGGCTGGAGCCACAAGCGCCCAGAGTTACAAGCGTCCGGAGTCACTGCCCTACTGGTTAGGTTTTGCTCTTTTCTCTCTTGGTGGGCTCTCCCTAACTCCCCTTCTCAGGCTGCTGCTGAACTAGGTAGCTGTCTTGAAATCCAGTCAGACTTTAACTGTTGTATGCAGCAGCAATAAGCCTCACAACTTCATCACCATCCTTGGCAGATTTGGTAAGACTATTGGGAATTCTTAAAGGGAGAAATCAGTTAAAAGAGAGAGATTTTTTTCCACATGAAAAGCATGGGGGAAGCCATTATAATGGAGGGATATTGGTCTCCGTATGATGAAATGCTAGACAATTTGAAAATGAAACCATTAAATGAAAGGATAACTAACTTAGATGGGATTTATGTAATGTCAATGATAAACATTATCTGCACTATCATTTTTGTTGTATCGCTAAATAACTTGGTTAATCTGAGTGCTAAAATACAGGCCTTAGACAAATCTAATAAAACCCATCACAGAGATATTTAAATCCTGACAGAGGAATTTAATGGAGAACCAATTTCAGTGTTGCGTTATAGGAACAGAGAGGAACAGCCTAAAGTTTTCAAACGACCAAATTTAATATATCCAGGAACCTTTCAGGAATTGCCAGATGGCAGAGGCTCTGTTGCAGCTAACTGGACTCCTGTGCCAATGTTAGATTTATGGAGATTCAAGGAGGCAATTATAGTGATATTTCATTTGTATTTTAATAAATAAAGTTTGCCTGAAGGTCAGTGCAAAGCAGCCACACTAGTCAGTCATACAGGCCATGCAATGGTGGCACACACCTTTAATCCCAGCAGACACACTAGTAGCCTTAGAGGCCGGGTGGTGATGGTGCACACCTTTAATCCCAGCACTAGAGAGGAACATAAAGCAGGATGAGACAGGAACTTGTTCTTTTTAAGTCTGAAGATTAAGGTTAGGGAAGGGTTTTGTTTTCTCTTTTTAGGAGAATAAAGGTATCCAGTGAAGGAATCCAAAGACCTCTGGACAAATGAGACATCTGAAGAAAAAGCACAAACATCCCAAGAAAAAGAGGAAATTGGCCTGTTGGTATATTATAGTTCCAATAGGATAAAATTTCATAAATCCTCCCAAATATTTGTTTCTACTGTTCTCTGCAGATATATAATGAAGATGGACTTTTGTAATCCAAATCTATTTAAAGATTAAAGTGGGCTTTGGAGTTAGAGTGCGGTTCTCTTCTCTAAACCCAAGCATGCTTGTTAAAGTGAAACCCCAAATCTCTGTCTCATGTTAGAAGATCCCCCTGATATTGGATAGAAGAAAACACATATTTAAGGAAAGGACTACTTTAATCTACTTCTAATCTCATATTTTTTTGGTTTTATATAGACTCTTTCACAGCTTATTTTAAAGAATTTTGTCATGATATTAATGGTCATATAGAGTTAAAAACATCATTTTCTATGTAGTAAGATTCTTTCCATCTTAAATAACACTACAGTAGAATTATTTGATATAAACAGGAGAAGCAATTTCAGGTTACAAATTCTTCCCCCCAAACCTAATTTAAAACAATTCACTTTTTCTAAGTGAGTCAGCGAAGCATCATGGCTAATTCCTATTGCACTATCAGTAAACAGGATTAATAAGGAAAGCCAGGCCTTCAAAGTCACAGGCTCAAGAGGGAACACACCTCACTCAGATTCTTTTAGAATGCCAAAGTGGTTCCTGTTATTTCAGTAACCAGAAAGTTTCGTTTCTGCCATAGGAAAAGAAGCACCATTTAATGCTAAAGAAGCTATCTTTCTCCCAGAAGGTATTTTTGTTTGTATTCGGGTCCTCTGTTCTGCTCTATTGACTGAACACTCATTATTTATTGTCCCTGCTCAATATGATGTGACAATAAGCTTGTCATGGACAACCTTTATTCCATTAATATATGTTCCCCTATTCCTTATCTTTTCAGGGCTTGTGTCACAAAAGAATGCTGGATGTTAACAAAAGCCTTCTCTACATCTAATGGGATGGTCATGTAATTTCTACTATACTTATATAACTTAGTCCATTACATTCTAGTTGAAATGGTGCCAACTATACAAAAAGGTAAAAGTCAAATTTTTTAGAAAAGCATTTTCCACCCATCAATATTTACTGAACACCCTTTCTACATAGTAAGTAAGTAGACTCTCGAAATATCTTTTGTAAGACCTAGGACACATCCCTGCAGAACAGTCCTTAGAAACTTTGACTTTTACCTAAGGAAATCACAGAAAATTAGATAGTAGAAAGAAAGATGAATGCTAAGAACTTCATTTTAAGTAAATTAAGTTCTTACTACTTGAGGTCAAAAGACAAAGACTGTTGGGAAGAAAAACAAACCAGTAGAAATCCTAAGAACTCTGTCATACAGATTCCCAAACACCAGAAGGAAACATGAAGACCATAAGCAGAGAATTCTCAGTTTAAAATAAAACAGTTCTCTTAAAATGCAAAGAAAATGAGTTAGAGTCTTAGTTAAGTATGTAAGAACTAAGGCTATTTGAAGTGCAGCCTAAGAAAAACTACACAAAGGGCCCAGCCAAGCATTTTATCAAGCATTAAAGCAGTAGGGGAGCCCCTTTATTAAATAAACACTCAAGACTCTCAGAAAGGAGAGACATTCTTTAATTTTTTTAAATAAAGGAACCTGATATCAAATCTGTGGGAGGCTGCCTACTATCTTGGAACATGGAAGTGATTCTCAACTCTAGTGTCCTGGTGTCTTTAATATGATATAGTTTCTAACTATGCTGATTTCAGCAATTATCTCACCACTAACCACCAGGGTTAAGAAATCACGGAGGGCTGGAAAGCTGAACCATATCAAATCGAAGGTTCAACACTCAGCAATTTGTCATCTCACTGCCTTGATTTTGAAATGGTATAAGTAGTGATCAATTTCCACGAGCCAACAATGCATATTCAATTTTTCTAGAACAATATTTTTGGCATCCTTTATCAAACAAATATGTTAGATAGTTTTTGAAGCACTTTCTACAACAAAGAGGAACACAAAACTACTTTTAATATCCTGCTGATTTTAAAAGATGAATTACAGATATGATGCATTAACACTTTGGGATGCCTGTTTTATTTTGCCTGCATTGATCTCACTGGCATTTAGGCTGCCTTAAAATTATCAATATCCTTGTAGCTTAAAATCAAGAAGATACAGGTGGGGGAAAACTCTTTGAGGAGCAAAAAACGATAATGAGTATTCTCATATCATTTAGAACAAATCCTGCCACCACCCACCTAGAACTCCCTCCCTGCCTCATGTGTCTCTAGTCTGGCACCACAAACCTGACATGCTTAAAGTAAAATATCAACCATATGTTTCCAGGGAGAGCGAAACCACAATTTTGCATGCACTGAAGACTTTAAATTTCATCTGTCCTCTGTAGCTTTAGGTGTGGATAATTATTCTTTTTGTTGTTGAAATTAAAACTTAACATTCCTGTTCCTGATGACATTACTCAAAGCATTTGGGGTTGGATGGAAAGGGCACTGTAACAGGAGCTTTGGTTTTTCATTATTGCATATCCTTCAAATTACAGGTAAACAAACACGCATATGAGTGCCAAGAACTCATTATAATTGAAGAATTAACAAAAAAGAAAAAAAAAACCTTTCAAGTCTAGGAAAATGATTTCTGATCATGACTGTCCATGGGAGGATGGACTTAACCAAAAAATGAAAAACAGCATCCCCACTCTCAGTGGATGTCTGGGAACCGTCAACACTAGATCCTGGGGGATAATCTGGAGATATGATAAAACCAGAGGACCAGTGAGATGTCCAAAAAAGTGCATGTAAAGGGTTAATTCTGAGGCAGGATTTTGAAGGCAAAGTTGAGGATTACATTTGTCCTGTGGACAACCCGTGCCTCTGTTCATCCTTCCTTTCGTCTGCAATCTACTCCCACTTGAATGTATAAATTGAGAAATGGTGGCATTCATCTCTCCATCCCCATGGACTCTTGAACAACAGCAGTTCGAATACATGTCTCATTTAGTGGAAAAATCGTGAGATAAAGGTGCAAAGCATAAAGATTTACACAACAACAAGAAGTTTCCAAGATCCGTGGGAAGAGAGTGGGTGGGAGGAAGGAGGGGACAATGTGATCTGGATGTGAATTCGGTAAGGACAGAGAGGAGAGAATAGTTTAAGAGTAAAGAAATGGTTAATGATGACAGATGATGAAAAATGTCAAGGAGAAAGAGCTGGAAAGAAACCCTGTCTTTACTTCCCTACGGTAACGTCAGAGACTGAGGAAGAGCCCAGTGGATGGCAAGCTGCTCATCAGATGAGAGGGACAAAGGAAGGGCAGGTCACATTCCTAAGTCATAGGAGTGAAGGCTCTTCAATCTCCACAGATGTGACTTTGTGTATGGATGGAAACTGTGTAAGGCGCTCTGGGGATCTAGGAAGGAGAGAGTTGAGAGCACTGGGAGAGGAAGGAGCTGGCAATTGCTGGGTATCACCCACCAGAAGGGGTCATCAAGCATTTGCTACTTGCTACTGAAAATAAGCTCACTCTCCAGAGTGTCAAGTGTGGTGTGAGCAGGCCTAGACCGCTTATGATAGTAGCGGAACCTGGGGCGCGAACTCGAGATGAGGCCTCCGGAATCAGAACCTGCACTTCATCAGCCCCCAGGTGCGACAAAAGCGCGGGGACATCGGAGAAACGCTGTTTTCAGTTTACATGAACAGATGTTAAGAAGTCTAGGAATGTTTCATTATTTTTTCATACCTGAACGCAGTCTCATCAGAAACCAAGTTTCTTCTAGTGGGAACAAAAACTACTTTATCCTTGTCGCCTCTGGGTAGGTCAGTGTCTTTTAGTTTCGTGCTGTCTTGCTGGAACAAACATTTGACTGGATGGGGATCTAACTTTTTTCAAGTAGGACGGTCAACCGAGACCATCCCACCAGCTCAGAAATCTCACATGTGTTACTTATTGCTTGGTAATAAATGATCTTCAAATGCAGCGCTTGGAAATAAGTGTCACTTGAAGAATTCTTCCGATTCTTGAGTCGGCTGGGGCCATTCTAATCTGGGCTGGTTTGGCTGATCTCTGTGGTCAGCTGGGGAGTCAGAGAGAAATATTTCTTCATCCTGAGCCCACCTTTTGCAAACAAACTTCAGATTTTCAAGGCATGTAGTACTCAGTGGAAAAAGAATCTTCATCCTACGACGTGCATGTCTCTCTCACCTTCTTTTCCACAGTTGAAAACAGCATAGCAGGGAGATGCCCCAATAGATACAAAAGCTGGAGCAAAGACAATTTTCATAGATAAAAAGGCTTGCCATACTAGCAATCTGATTTTTAAATTAATCTTTCTTCACTGTACTCCAAATGCTACTATCCTATAATTCAGGATTAATAGAAATTAAGGAAATTTAACCTTAGTATATTTAAACGATTCCCAAAGAGATCACTGAAGAAATATCCAAGGCCAGAATTCAAGGGTCACTGTCCCACCTCCAGTCATGTTCTAGTGCTTAATGTTCTGTCTCAAAGCATTACTATTGGTCTCTTCAAAGAAAAACTCTTTGCCATCATTCAACTTGATCCATAACAGCCTTTTGGAAATGGACCCTTTAAAGAAGTCCAACCTTGCAAAACTAGGCTACCCCGTCCACTATCCATCATCACTAAGAGCTTTGCTGATGGGAATTTCTTTCCAGTAGGTGTTCACGGAACAGAGAGGTGACTTCAGGGAACTCACAGGAAGTACACGGATATACGATGCTGCGCATTATCCAACCTTATGCACACCTGAAGCCCAGGTCACTTTTCTGCCATTAACCTCCATTAATTTTGCCTATATGGCTCTGGATTTTATGACTCCTTTGTTTCTTTGGAGACTCCAGCATTTCTTTTCTTGCTCTACAGCAGGAACAAGCTCCTGCCGGAATTGTTCAAAATCAGCAATCCACCCACTCTTTCTAGGCTCAAACAGTACTCACTATTCAAACGAGGTCACCTAACTACAATCAAAAGACAACAGCCAAATTGAGATGAGTATTTTAGAATCATCTCTTCAGCCAGAATTCTGGCAAAATTAGAATTTCCAAACAATTCTGATTTATCAAACCCCACGTGATGAGCCTGAGAGGTACGGCAGGGTGCTTAGCAGCTGGCAATGTGGACCCTTCTGGGTTCACAGCAGCAAGAGGTGGTCTTCCTCATTCTCCTAAAGACCATCGAGGCTGGGGCTCACCCACCAGCCAGCCCCTAAAGCTTGTTTCTAGTCACAAGTGTTCAGCCTTAAAAGATTTCCACTTTCCAGGGCTCTTTGCCAGGAACAGCCTGTGACTGGTCATCTGTATAAGTTCTCTAGTGAATCTCTGCTCATAGTTCATTGTTCTTGTGTGGAAGAAGTCCTCAACAGGTAGCCAAGATGCCATAGAAGGATATTTCACCATGCTCCTGGTAAACAGTATTATATAGGTTGCAGAAAGGACGTGTGAAATTAATTATTTTTTTTCTGCTGGCCTTTGGCTGTCTTTAAAATGGCCTTTACTGATTATGGTGAGATAATTTATCAGGAGAATGTTAAGAATATCAAAGTCCAAGTTTTTGTCCTTTGCTCAAAATGAGATTTCAGTGACACACAGTACCTTATTATTTTTAGTATTAACACATACTAATTGTACAGATTTGTAAGTTTCACAGCAACATTCCTATACATCCTGGCTTAGATATTGCTATCTTCCCTTCTGATCTCTCTTGCCTGCCTCACTTCCTACCTGGTGCTTTTCCTTTCCTGAAAGTCTTTCTCCTCCTTCTCCCTCTCCATCTTCTTCTTCCTCCACCAACTCTTCCTCCTCCCTCTTCTCTTCCTTCTTCTTCCTCCTCCTCCTTCTAAGTACTTACAGAAGAGAACATGGAATCCTTGCCTTTCTGAGTTTGGCTCATTTTGCTTAACATGATGTTCTCCGGTTTTACTTTTTTCCTCTAGAAATGACATAATTTCAAACTTCTAACCATTGAATAGCAGTATAACATTACTATTCATTATTTCAGGTGGGATTTGTTTTCTTCCCCTTGTTTTCAGATTCATTGCATGGACATTCCATTAAGTATGAGCCAGACTCTGCACATTTATTACAGGGGGCTTCTTACCCCCTGTAAAGATAATGTCTCCTCTAATTTTCCAAATCACTCAGCCTGAAGAAACATACATGCACACATACACACACACACACACACACACACACACACACACACACACACAGAGAGAGAGAGAGAGAGAGAGAGAGAGAGAGAGAGAGAGAGAGAAGATCCAGAACACCCTGAATTTCAATTCCTATTTGGAATAAGCATGCGAATGAGGGAAAGGACTCTCATTATTTTTAGGATTTTGCTTTATAACATGAAACAGAATTATCGATACATGCATCAAAGAGTCCCTCAATATTGAAATACAAATTCCAAGCAATGCATGGTACAAAATATGCACACAATGAATGTTAGCTATGGGACACTACTCTCATATCTCTAAAAGGCACAAGAGTTACTCATTTTTTCCCAGGAACAAAGTTAAATCTTTAAATTTAAGGAGAAAAATTAAATGGGGGAACAAAAGAGAACAGTAGCCTATAGATTAGACTTACAGTCCCGCTCCATCATTTTCAAATTTAAATTCACTTCTGGGAAGAGATTCCGCTTGCTCTGAGTTAGATAGCCAAGCCCAGGTGGAACTCAGCATCCATTTCTTTAAGTTAAATGTATGAACATCATCATGTCTCCTGTGTTCTTTCCACCCACTCACATGCATTCCACTTGCATGACTGCAGCCAGAAGGACAACTGAAAAGTCTGGAGAAACCCAAAATCTCTAATATGCGAGCACATCCTGTGGGACAAAGGGGATAGGCTGGCGGAGCCAGGCAGCACACCTGGGTTTTTCTGTAAGTCCAGTTAGGGCTCTCTCTAGTGTATGCCCCAATCCCCCTGCCTCCACGGTGTCGCAGCTCAAGCTGCCTCTGCTCTGAGGCTGGTGTTCACCTGCAACGCTGTAGTAAACGAGACTAAGATGAGGAGAGAAACGGAGGTGAAATCAGCCTTAATGAGAAAAACATGGGAATGCTTTTTGAAAATGTTCTCATATGTAAAATGTGCACTTTCCGATTGGTTGAGTCATTTAGAAATTTATTTATGAAAAAGAGTGCACTTTCTTCCTTCTCTAAGTTTTTCATTAAGCTGTTCTTTGCTTCATGGTAGGTAGCTACTTTTTATGTTCTTTTCCCAGATGGAATGGCCAGGAAAGCAACATCAACAAGTAAAAAAATTATTTATAACTGTAAAATAACTGCTCCGGTTATTGGTGGGAGAAAGAATACCAAATGCAAGCTGCCTTGTGGTATTCATTTTAGGTCTAGGCATCTATCCCTTCATTTTACTGGCCCCTTATCTCTTGGACAGTTTGTATTTCAACTGCTATCCAATACCATTTATTCGTTTTGCTTTGTCCCACTTACCATTTCTGGTTTACCAATTTCACATTTATGCTCAACCTTTTAGTCCCTCATTTAGCCATGGTCTTTGAAGTTTCTCTCAGATCAACCACCTTTCCCCCTAATCATCTCCCTGAAGCCTTAATCAGGAAGTTATGTAAAACAGAGCACGCATGGAATGAGAACACAAAAGGGGAAAAAAGACAGCATGGATAAAGACAGAAAGAGAGAGCAGGAAAGTAGTTAGTGTTTCTTATTTTAACAGCCCTGGTCCCCAATTTCAGCGGTCCCATTCAGTGTTTCCTGTATGTCTTGTCCCCCATGGGATGGCAAAGCAGGAAGACAGACTTTGGTGAAACCCTTACCCCCAAGGGATGACAGAGTCAGGGAAATGGACTAAGCACGAACAGACGGGAGATGCCACCCATTTCTCCCTCGCATTCGCGCCTCTGTGCAGCAGTTCCCTTTGCCAGGTTGTGTTCCCTGACCCAATTCAGGTCTATCCCGCCTTCTTCCTGTGTTCATCATTTTGTGCTTTCTTATCCTTGCCGCTTATAAAATCAGATTCCCTTTTCTTAGGTTCTAGACTTCACAGCTAGCTGGGAAATTCTTTGACAACCCCCTTAGCTCCCTCTTCTCGTCTACACATTGGACTTCAAACTCAGCCTCCACTGTGAAAACAAGAAAAGCTACAGCAAATTTAATTATCAATAAAACTGACTTTCATTTGATATTCATGAGTCAGGGAAGTCTTCATTTATTCTGAAAACCAGAGGAAGAGAGCACTGAACAATAGTTAAAATGTAGGAAGCCAGGACACCTGAATGAAGCTGATTAGCTAATGTCACGCTGTTACAGAGTGATTTTTTAAAAAAAATATTAATTAATACATTTTATTTATTTACTTATTTATATTTATACATGGAAAAGGGCAGTGTGCATTGTGCATTACAATGACTCTGGTAGATTGAAGTCTCCTGTTTTTAGGAAACACTGATCTATCTGGGGATCATTTGAGTCCTTAAAGTTTCAGTTTGTTATTCTGGCATTTAGCAGAAATGACTGCATTTTGGTTTGGCCTGCTCCAGTGGTCCCTACCACAGGAGCTCGGTGGGAACAATAGCTTTCATTGTTTCAAGATGGTGTATGTGTGTGTGGGGGTAGTGTGCTTAAGCCTTGTTTCTCTCTGGTCTCTGACAGTCTTACTTTATCGTTCCTTTTCATTGCTGAACTGGCCATTTCACTGGCCTTTGCCATGGTAAAAGGCTTCTGCATGTGAACCGGTAGGGAAACTTAGGCAAAGGAAGAGTCTTAGGGTTTCTATTGCTGTGTCAAAACCACCATGACTAAAAAGCAAGTTGGGGGCTTCATTATTCAGCTTACACTTCCAGATCACAGTCCATTAGCAGAAGATGTCCAGACAGGAACTCAAGCAGGGCTGGAACCTGGAGGCAGGAGCAAATGCAGAGACCATGGAGGGATGCTGCTCACTGGCTTGCTCCCCATGACTTGCTCAGTCTGCCTTCTTATAGAACCTCGGACCACCAGCCCAGGAATGGCATTACCTGCAATGGACTGGACACTCTCTCATTGATCACTGATTGAGAAAATGTCTTACAACTGCGTCTCTTGGTGGCATTTCCTCAACTGAGGCTCCTTCCTCACTGATGACTCCAGCTTATGTCAATTTGACCCACAAAACCAGTTGGTACAGGAGGTGATAGACTTACAATAAAACAAATTTCGTTGTGAATTTCGGAATAGCTGTAAGAAAGGAGTTTTGACTATGTCATCAAAGAGATACAATATTTTAAGAGATTGATGTGCCAATTAGTCAGATTCGATCATTATAAAGTGTAAACATGTGATCAGACGTCACATTATGTGTCACTGAAATGTGAAACTTAAAGACTCTGAAATTAATGTACAAAGTAAACAGCTAAGGTGGGTGGGGAGAAAGAGGAGGAAAAAAAGAAAGGTGGAATGGGAGCCTTATTCTGAGCGAGAATTGGTAGGAGAAAGAGGATATTGCCTGGGAGATAATTTGGATTTACTTTGGATCACCTGAGAACTATCAATAAAGGCCCTTACCCTGGTTGGCATACTATGTTTAATGTGACACAAAATGAGATATTGCCAACTGGCAAACAGTGGTTTCTGTAAGGTTATATTCACTCATTTTAAAACTAAAACAAAAATGAAAGAGAATTTTCCCCAAGGCCTTCAACTCTCCACCCTTTCTGCTTACAGCGCTGAAAGTTTTGAAGAATGTCTTCGTCCTCTGCCTCACACTTGTGAAGCACAGTTCCCAATAGCTGTCCTGTGCTGTTTACCGTGAGTCAGACGCCTGAGCTTCATACACGCCCTTCCCTTTAATACTCTGGCAGCTGTCCGCAGATTTTAATCTGGTCAAAAATCATTGCTTAGGTCAAAAGCAGTTATTAGAAGGGTCTTTATAAAATCCAATGGCTTCACAGAGTGTGACAAAGACGCCAGATGGAAGTAAGCGGAAATAATCGTTCTTGTCTTCTCTCATCTCCCACCACTCTTTCCCGGAAGGGGAGGGACAGGAAAGAGGAAGCTGCTTTCTACCATAAAGTGGTATGGTACAGGTACAAGTCCCATCTGCTGGCCTCTGTGAAGTCAGAGGCCTTGCAAGTCACTGGCAGGCAGTCTCCGGGGGCTGTGCAGCCCCTGGTTCACCTTGTCTCATGACAATTGGCTCCAGTGTCCACCAGCACCAGGCCTTTACAAATTCTAAAAGTAATCACTATTTAAACCTCATATTGTCACCCAAACTCAGACACCTACCCAATTAATTTAGACATAGAAAGTTCCATGTCCATGTTTTTAATGAATGTGGAAGAGAATGAGACATGCTGTCACAAGCTTGTAATCCCATCAGGACACGGGAACGATGTAAGCTGGGTCTGATCTAGGTTACAAAGTGAGTCTGTCTCAAACACAGAAACAAAGAACACAAAACAGTAATTTAAATTTTCCACAAAGTTCTTATTTAATAAATTAGAGACCTCAAAAATCTGAATGGTAATAGTCATCATTCCACTCCTGGAAAAGAGTAGTGTAAAATCAAATAGTTAAGAGTACCCGGATGGCCACTAAGGTATCTGGCAGCATATGTAGGACATGCATTAACCCAGGATAACCTAAGGAACAGATTCAAGACTGAAATTACATCCCTGTTCTATAGATTAGAGATGCAGCGAGAAGTGAGTGACTGCTCAGGCTCAGAGAGTAGCGATTGTGTGAGGATCCAGTTTTAGAGCCCTGGTCCTAATAAAGATCTCATGTTTCTTAATCTATATTTGAATTTTTTACTTCTTATCAATCTATGTTTAAAATTTTTAGATTTCCTTAATTGATATTTGTAGTTTTCATATATATGTATCTATATTATATATATATATAGTCTATATACAGATACTGATTGTAATGCATAAATACCGTTAGGGATACCTGTTTCTTCTAATGTTTATCACTTAATTCATAGTACATGACTGTGTTGTGTGCTTGCTCTCCACTGCACTGCCACACTATTGTCTCTTTCTCCCGTAACAGTGGGCCAGACATGAGGCTAGGCATAATTCCATTCATATGTAAAACAGGCTTCCTTTGGGGAATACATCAACTTTGGTTTGGTCTCCTCTTTCCTTATCAGGAGGCAAATGTCTCTACTGGAATGACCTCTTTCATAACAGCTCCAATGGAGTACCGAGGTCAAAGCTGCTGCCTAACAAGTAGTAAAAAGAAAGGGGAGTGATGAATGAACTTGGACCTCATAGAATTATATAGAGACCTTTAAAAAAAATTCCTGGGCTTAGGTTGTACCGAATTCAAATTAAATCAGATTTTTTTGAACAGGAACAATTATCTTTGTGTAACTTTTCCATGGGTGACAAAAACTTATAGCCAAGGAAAAGAAGCAATGGCAGAGTCCGTGTCTAATGGACACTGGAAAATTCCAAGATGGAGTAGAAATCTCCTCATATGGAGAACTCCCTCCATATTTGCTGGTCTACAATATTGCTACAATCCATGCTGGCTACTGTCATCATTTGCATGGTCAGGAGACTACTGAGATGTCAGTACAGAGTGGACACAGGTAGAAAGACACACAATATCTCTTCTTCCTCTTACTGTTCCTAGTGCCCTAGTGAAAATCCTAGAAAGAATGTTGTAAGGAACAAAAATGGAAAGAGAAAAAGATGGAGTGTGCAGGTGGTAACTTGGGGCTTAAGTAGGAATTGCATTACAGTGTTTTCCCAGCGTTAGTTGGGCATGCTTGCTCTAGAGAAGGATCTGGTATGGTAGAGTTAGGTGATAGAGTTGGTAAGATGCTGGATTTATATTTCCAGTCTCCCTTGATGTTAACAAGTCCCCGTTGACAGGACCAGGAAATCCAGAGTCATGAAGGAGCATAGCATAGTGTGGTGTGGCACACTGCTGAAGTGATAACTTTACGGTTGTGAGCACTTGTTGGTCTTGCAGAGGACCTGGTTTGGTTTCCAGCACTTGCGTGATGGCTCACAAACACCTGCAACTTCATTTCCAGGTGATGTGTCTTAGTTAGTGTTCTACTGCCACAAGGAGGCTCCGTGACCATGACCGAAGCAACTTAAAAGAGGAAGCATTTTATTGGGGACGTGCTTACAGTTTCAAAGGGTGACTCCATGACTATTATGGTGGCGAGCATGGCACTATCTGAGAGCTCACATCTCATCCACAAGCAGGAGGCAGGGCCTGACATGGGCTTCTGAAAGCCCATCTCCAAGTGACATACATTGGCTGTGGAATAATGCTCTTGTACACTGTAAGGATTTGTCACTCGAATTGGTTTAATAAAACAACTGGCCAATAGCCAGGCAGGAAGTATAGGCGGGGAAACCAAGCTAAGGACGATGGGAAGAGAAGGGCAGAGTCAGAAGTCACCAGCCAGATGTGGAGGGAGCAGGAGATGAACATGCCATGTTAGTAAAAGTACTTTCACAGGGTAAAGCATAAATAGAAATATGGGTTAATTTAAATATAGGAGTTTGTTAGTAACAAATCTAGCTATCACCCAAAATTTGTAATTAGTATATGCCTCTGTGTGATTATTAGAGAGCGGCTGGGAGCCATGGAAACTGCCAATTACATACATCCTCTATTCCTTCCCAAACAGCTTACCAACTAGGAATCATTCAAGTATGTGAGCTGACGGGGGCCATTCTCATTCAAACCACTACAGGGTGTGATTGGCTCTTCTAGCCTTAGTAAGACTATATGCACATGCAGTATACATATACATATACATATACATATACACATACACATAATACATACAACACCCACATGCATGAAATAAATAAGCCTTGCAGAAGATCAGAGTAGAAGCTCAAGTGGAATATGAGAGATTTCTAAACTCTATTAACTCCAAAGGCAGAGAGAGCTCTGTCCCCGCTCTCAGATGTTATCTTGAGAAAGAAACATAAACGATCCAAAAGGACTGTGGAAAACGAAGATGACTCAGCTACGCTTAACACGAGTTTAAATTCCTGCACTGTCCTTTCAGCAGGGTGAGAGCACTTACAACCAAGACCAAATAACCTTACTAAATGAGGATACACCATTTTGGTGAATTTGTACTAGCTGAAGTTTCAAGTAACCTCACAGAAAAATGAAAAGCTTTGACCAGTCTTGTCTAGAATAAAAATTTCCCCAGATTGTCATCTGGGTCCATTAATCCAGAGTTCACTTTGCAGCACAGGGATCAATGGCCAAAATTTTGGATGCTCAGAACTCAAGTACAAGTATTTGAATCTTTGAGTTGGATGGGAACGAGATCTAGAAATAATTCAAGCTAATCCTGCAATTTTCATAATTATGGCAGCAAGTTTGGGAAAATAAAAGATTCTCCAACTATCAGCTCTGACCATCAGCCCCACTGGCACATGACCCAGACAGGATCTTATAAGCAGGTAGGATTGACCCACAGTTTTCTGCTTTGTCTTCTTTTGATGTTATTTTTATGACAGTTACAGTTCTGTTTATTATGGTTTGTCCCATATTTCAATGTGGAATGAGGAAGTAGGGTTATGCATTTAGAAAGCCTGTATTTTAGAGAGTCCACATGCAACCAAACCAAATAGTACTGTATTCTGTCTGTGATAGATGGCAGCAAGCCTTTAATTAACAGCAGACCCAAAGACCTTGATGGCAAATCATGGTGACACCATGCTTTTACAGAGCTGGTCTTATGGAACTGGGAATTTGGTTGTGTGGTAACAGAAAGGGCCTGAACTAACTGTCTGAAGACCTCAACTCAAGTTCATTAGTAAGACCTCTGGCTGGGGTCACACTGAAGTTTCCCTTTTTAAATTTTCCTCATGTAAAAATAGGCGATTCCCTCCCTTCCGTGAGGAGGCTGCACTGATCAGATGAGATGCTTATCTAGGGGTCTTTGTCAATGATGATTGGGTGGGTAAGGAGTTAAGAGTAGACAGGGTAGATGTGGAAGGAGTTGGAGAATTAGGGGCTAAAAAAAACTAAAAGCAAAACAAAGAAGCTGGGTGGTAGTAAGCTATTTATCCTGATGATTATTCTTATAACAAAGAAATATGTCATAAAACAAAGAGATCTAATTTCGCAACACAGGTTTGTTTTGGGTTTTGGTTTTTCCTCTCTAACCCGGTCAAAGGGAACTGTAGCTAGCTGATTCCTTTTTTGCTCAGATAACTGCTATCTCAGTCTGTTCTTGTATTAATTAAAAATTCCTGTTTCAAGAACACATGGAAAGTTACTATTGTTCAGTTAACTGAAAGTACACCCCTGGTGGAGTTACACACCGGTGGTAAGAAAGGGCAGTGCACGATCTCAGGTCTGATATCAGAGCTGAGCCCAAAGTCATCCTTGTGCAGGAGAAACTTTCATTTTATTTATATAACATATCTACCCTGTAAGTTCTGGGTTTCATCAAAACCATATCTGGCCCCTGAGAGATATTCTAAACTAGAATAAGCCCTTGCCTTCTCAAATCCTAATACCCACATTTATTTATGATGGTGAAATACATCTTCCAAATTCAGAACATAAAAATAGAACTGATAAACTTTAGTGTACTTCACAGTTCTAAAACCCTGCTTAATATAATTTTTATTATCCTTTTGTGTTTAACAATGTATGTTCAAAGAATTACTTAAATAGAGCAGGATAACCATGCTATTATGCTTTATCAAACATTTATTTATAATGCAAATAAATATATCTAGTAAATCTAAGAGTAAAAAGTCAGAAAATATAAAATTCCATTAAGACGAAAAGCCTCCCTTTTGTGCTTAGTGTGTTTTTAAGGTTTGGCAATATATTCGGTTTGCAATGTGATATAAGTTTGAGATGTACTCCACCCTTATTAAAATACCCACTGCAGGAGACAGAGGTTTGCTACATAATCACAAAGTATTATTCTAATGATGGAATGCATGATATCTATGATAGATTTATATCAAAAAGCAAACATAAAACATGATTTTCAAACTAGGTCCAAATGGATAATGCACATACACTTCTAATGCTCAAAATACAAAGCACCAAAACATGAATAAAATTTATATGAGCATTTCATTCAGAGGTCTTTTTCTACAAAGCCATGCATTGCTTAAAGTAAGAATTAACTTTCAAAATTTAGAAATGGTGTTTTTCAAGGATACTAGATTTTAAAAAAAACTGGATGTGAAGGTCACTAGGAATTTCTACCAAATCCATTATTTTCTTAAACAACAGTTTTAAAAGAATTGTTTCATGACAATAGGAGCAACATCTAAATATAACTGCCTCCGCTTAGAGTATATTTATCCAAATACTTTGTTTAGCCTACATGTAAGTTCACGGTTTGAGATGATCAGTTGAGATTTTGATTTCTCAATTCTTAATCTTGAAAAAACAAGAACATCTGTGTTCATCTGTGTCCAACAAGTCAAAAAGGTGTGCCCCGTTTAGTTCTGAGTCATTGCTGAATTGAATGTGGCAAAGCCGAGTTCTCTTTTAAATAAAGGAGTTTGAATAGCACCCATGATGAAAGTCATGCACCCACCCAAATCTAAAGAGAAGATATTGCTTAGATATGCACCAAACAATGAATTGAAAGCTATGCCAACACCTCTTGCTAGCTCTGTTCACAGGATTATAAACAGCCATCACTAACTGAGTCCTTAGCAAGCATGAAGCACCTTGTTTAGTGCTTTGCATGGTCATGTCAATTAAAAATTTGAGGCAGATGCATAATTATTACGTCCATCTATAGTTGAGAAAAATAAGTGAGGTTAATTAACTCCCCTTCGCCCTCACAAGTTAATATGTAGTAGTGATAGCTGAGCTCCATCCAAGCCATCTGATTCAAAGGTCTAAGTTACCCCAAGTGTCAAGTGTACACAGAGTCTATAGACAGAGTATAAACTGTTCCTAAAATTGTGAGTTCTCCTTTAAAAATGTTAAATCTAGCAAATTCCTCTTTTCTACAGAAACTACACTTAATTGCTCACTTTATTACTGTAATAGTCTTACTGGATTATCGCTTAGCTCTGGTTCTTTGCATTGCTCTATATGCAGGCAGATTTTGCAAATGAAGTATTTTAATTCCAGAATACAATTCTTCTTTTTCATATAAACAATAGCAGTCAAATGTCAAAAAATAAAGAAGATATTCTGTTTGACCTACCAAAGAAATGCTATTATTTATACTTTGCATATAAAAATCTTGGACCAGGTAGTAGGACTCCTAAGTAAGTAGTAAGCACTTGATGCCCGTAATTTTATTATGTCTGCATTAAGTGAGTGCTCTTGAGATGACTGACGATTGTAGCATGGGCTTATTCAGTGATCCTTAATAAAATCAAATGCATTCACCATCCCTAATAACGATCACGGCCTTACCACAGGCTGCAGCTTAGGCTACAACTATGAAATTTCAACTAAATATAGTGTTTCAAAAGGGAAGGCAGGAAATGAACGTAAAGATTGCAGACACACTTTGGAGGGCAATGATTCTGCTTCTGTTAACTGACTTGTGGGTTACTCAACAGATCCTTAACCTCTCAGAGGCTCCACATCCTCTCATAAAGCAGTGGAATTAGACTAGGTCTAACTAAAGCATACACAAGCGGGTACACAGTACTAGACATGCCATGCCTATGCAGCGTTAAGTGTGCTGGTCTCCTTTGCCCTGGGTATAGGCTGCAGGCATTCTGCAAGGGCACACTCTTGAATCACAGTAGTCAGCCTGGGAAAAGGAGCCCAACCCCTGAGCTCACTGTAAGCATCTCTATGACACAGAAACCTATTGTAAAGCTTATTCAAGATCACAGGTGTGTGGTACTCATATGAGTTGACTGAGTTTCAATATCCCGAGGCAGGGATACATGTGACCCATCTGAGGAATAGATCTCTATGTGATAAAAGTGGTCCATCATATCTAAAAGTTCCTGCCAGCCCATGCAGTCACCTGAGCACGCAACTATCATCAGGATTGAAAACCTGGACACTAATTGTCTAATTCGGTGCCTAAGAACATCATTTGATTTACTCACTGTTTTGCTCCCATTTCCACCCCTGTTCTGAACAAGATTAATGACATCACCTGGTTCATGATGTTTCTTATAAGAGTAGGAATTGCTGCGGAAGGGGATGGAGAGATGATTGAGCTGTTAAGAACCACTGTTTCTCTGTCTTAAGGACTGTAGGGCTGATCCTGGTACCCATGTTCAGAGGTTCACAAACACCTGTAACGCCTGCTCCCCAGGAGATCTGGTTTATTTTCTGGCCTTTACAGGCTCTCTCACACATAGTCACACTGGCACACGTGAAATAAAGATAAACCTTATAAAAAAGGAAGCCTATAGATGGTTATTTGAACAACAGAGACTGGTACCTTGTAGCTGTTCATTAACTCACTTACACACACATTAAAATATCAGAGAAAATATGATGCTCTACTATTTGAAAGATTGCTTGAAGGTACTTTAGTTCCATGAACTAAATAATCTCGTATCATAAATTGAAAAGCGGAAGAGGGTTAAAGATGAGAAAGCAAAAGAGCTTCATCAGTGCATCACGGGAAGGACTGTATTTGACAGTAGATGAATGTTACAACAATAACGATCCATTTCGATGTTTTCCACTCTGAATGGTTAGTGTCACAGAAATGAGTTAGCCATCCCTGCTGATGAAACTTAGAAACGTCATTCTAACGAGAACGTGTAGTGCTTAGGGACATTGAGAAAAGGGAACAGAAATGACAGAGAGAAGCGGGAAGCCTGCTGATGACTTCCCCACATGGATAGAAGCAGGCTGTTTGGAGGATTGGCTTTCTCTGTCATAAAAATTTGATAAACCAAGTACAAACAAAAGCGAAAAAGAAAGGTTGCGGAACTCATAAAAATTTAATTTCCCCTGTTTCTCACTTGGTTCCATTCAGAGAAACGTCACTGTAGTATATCCCAAAATAAATATAAAGTAGATTACACCATTACTACCATCTGTCAAGAACACATCACAGGGAGATTGTGTTCAAAATATACAGCAGGACCCTGTATCCTCCTCCATTTTATTTCTCTCACATGTTTTCCTTCTCTGTTTAACACCTCCAACTCTTCCTTCTAATTTAACCCAGTCTAAACAATCACTCTTTGGTTTGCTTTTTGAGATGGGTTTTTCTGCACAGCTCCAGATAATCTTGAACTCATTATGTAGGCCAAGCCAGCTATGAACTCATGGTAATGTGACCGCCTCGGTCTTCTAAATTCAGGCATATGCCATCATGCGTGGCTTAAGTGATCACTTTTCCACCTTGTCATTTTTCTTTGATTCCTATTTGTATTTGTTATTATTGTGAAACTAGTCTACATCCAAATAATGAATGCAACATGCACAGGTAGGTTGGATATAATTTTTTTTAAAGCAATGAATGACTTTGTGTCTCCATGAAGTCTCATAACTCCTTAAACACTAGTTTTTTCTACATGCCATGATTTCCCCTATTTTGAATTTTGTATCAAATAGTGTTTTATGTTTTTATATACAGTTTTACTCTATCTGATTAAGTTCCTAAACAACATGATACTTTTCAACCTGGTAGTTATGGAAACATGCTTGATATAGTCTTCCATGATGTGCCTTTGTCCTTGGTGTTTGAGATATAGCTATGTTGATAAGCATGTCTAAATTTTCTAATTTTATGACATATTGGAATATGACATATTGGAATATGACATTGGAATATGACATATACCAATGACTAACTGTGGAACACTTGACTCATCTGCCCTTCTGTTGATGGAAATTTACTTCAGGACTATAGAGAGAACATTGAATACTCTCATACATGTCTCCAAGACTATATATAACAGCCTAGATAGTGTATACTGGCCAAAGAATATGGCATTCTATATGATTTTTCTTTTTTGGCTTTTTGAGACAGGGTTTCTCTGTAGCACTGAAGCCTATTCTGGAACTAGCTCTTATAGATCAGCCTGGCCTTAAACTCACAGAGTTCTGCCTGCCTCTGCACCCTAAGTGCTAGGTTTAGAGGTGTGTGCCATTACTTTCTTTATATTTTATGATTCTAAATGATCTATGATATCAAATATGATTTCAGTAGTTTGTTTGTACATACATATACCAGCTTATTATTATTATTGATCATATTACATGACAGTTTCCATATATTTTGTGAGTTTTGATGAGAACTCATGCTTCTTATATTTTCTTAGAGTTAAGACAGGTATTAAATATCATTGAAAAAAAACTACTTTTTAAAAATTACTTCTGCGGCATTAATGACATGAACCTACCTTAGTCTAAATTGCCATCTGAGTTTTTATTTGGGGGCCCAATGTCTGAGTTATTCTGTTCGGAGTGCAGGTAAACAAAAGGAAGGACCATGCATTCCTCTGTGTGGTATCTTTCTTACTGCCCTCTGGTGTGTTGGGAACCTCCCTGGCTTTTGCTGGGCTCATGCCTTTGTCTCTTGCTCATGAGGTACCCGGACACCAGGACTCCCAGATGCCTTCAGCCCATGTTTTCCCTCCGGATTCCTATTTTCTCTTTAAAATAAGAATTTCTTTAAACTTTAGATGTAGCCATGCAGTCACAATACTTCAGTGAGTGCCACCCTGTTCTCTATCTAGGATTTCAGAGGGCATTGCTAGAAACTGTGTTCCCTTTCTATTTTCAGTGGAAATTAATTGTGTTCCTCCTTTGCCCATGGCTTCCAGAAAGCCCCAAGCAATCTTCATTTTGCTCTCTATATTCCATCACTTCTTTCTTTTCAATTTTTCTCTTCCCCTCTGTTCTGGAACCAAAGCAGGGGCGTTAGGAAGAAAATGTCGTCACCTGTGATGCTTCTAGTCTTCAAGCACTCATCAGAACTTGTCATGTGTTACCCTCCTTGCCTCAGAGACTCACAAGTGTCATACGCAGACTGCAAAGGCCTACAGCTGTGTGCCGTGGCCTGTGTTATGTGGCTCACTGGCATTCCTTGCTAAAACTGTGAGGGTTCCATTCCTCTTTTTAGGATGAATAAACCAAACCACAAAAAGCTAAGTCATTGAACTCAAGGTCCCAGAGCTTAAAAGAGGCAGAGTAAATATGAACAATCAGCTCAAGTTCTTTCCATGCTGCCTCACAAAGGGTTAATTAAACCTTGTAAGTCTTGGTCAATTTATACAGGCAAATAGGAAACTCAACTGCCCACACAGTGGAGTTTACGGTTGTTTTGTCTTCAGACGGCCCCCAAAAGAATCACATTAGCCATCAGAAGCAATTTGGACAGTGGCGTACTGGGGGCGGAGGTTTTTCCAGTCAGCACGTCATCTATACAGGAAGGACCTCACTTTTCTGCAGAAGGAAATGAAGAGAGTCCTTTTTCTATCAACTGCCTGGAGCAGTCTTGATTTCACTGCCAGGTGCTTGGGACCCAGGGTCACTGTCAGCCATGAGGGGGAGAAGGGAGGATTCCATTATCAAGCAGCACCAACTTGGCTAGAGCGAGTCCTTTTATTCTCAGTTAGAAGGACAGCCTGTTTCACATCCATCCCAGACATTCCTGGAATAAACTGAAAGGCCAACATTATGCTTCTTTAGGTTTTTGTCCTTTGGCTACTTGGTTGAATTTCTTCAGTCCATTATAGGAATCAGCAGTTTGGTGCTTCCCATTATTTAAATTTCAATTATTGATAATTCAATCATCAGAGGTTATTTGGGGTTATAATTAACTACCAGGAACTCTAGTCTCAGCAGCTGATGAATTTAGACACTAGTTTAGGACTCACGGAGTAAAGGACATAATGGCGTGTTAATTCTAGTTCACCTGGACTGCCTATCCCTCGCTCCCCATATCTAGCTATAAATGTCATTGGATGGCCTTCTTTCTGAATATAGATCATAACACTATGTCTAGAAATCTAATCATTTAGTGTTAGCACAGCAAGTTGTCAGCAAAATTTCAGCTTTTAAAGAACGAGAACATGAAACAAAGAATGTTTTGCTACTTAGCAAAGTCCACCTAAATAATTAAAGCGTATTCAACCTGAGGATGAAATGTAAGAGTGGACCGTGGAAAGAAAAGTTAATTGTTACAATTTTCATTTCCTGAGTTGGCCTTTATTCAATCAAGCAATTATTCTGTGCTAGTGCAACACTAGACATATTTTAGATTTCTAGAGATTCATAATATATTTGGTCCAGTATATTAGGCACCTCATCAAGTCTGAGGTTGTGCATTTTTTCCCCCTGATGACTTCTAAACTGACTTTGTAACTTTCTTTAGGTTGCGGTGTCACGTGACTAAAAACGTTCCATGGCTCTTAACCCACCTGCTCTAACTATAGCGGAGAATCTCCATGAGCATTTGTGTAGGAACCGTCACTCTTTTTTTGTCTCAACAGAGTCTTAGACTAAGGAGTCTGAAATGCCAGCAGAGCGAGTGCCCAGTGTTCACGTATTCCTAGATTCTCTGGGCTTGACAATACTTCCACCCTATCTTTTTCCACAGCTAACACAACCTTGACCCCTCAGAACTGCTCCCCGCAGGCACAAGAAGTCTTTTATGCTTCCTTTAGCCCTAAACAGAGGGCCTCTCCTAAGCAGGGATTGGAAATTGTGCCAAATTGCACATAATTGTGCACGATGAATTTGTAATGCAGGCTAAAACTTGCTGGGAAGTCAGCGGAGACCACCAAATTCATTTCGTTGGGTTTGGTTAGGGGCCAATCCTTCATTCACTTCTCTCAAAGTCCCTGGAGCTTTCCTTTGCTCACAAAAATATCTGAACCCAGCGCTAGATTTTTCTCTGCATGGAAACTAAGTCAGTTTGATGTTGCTTCTCATAGTTGAACGCCTTAAAGTCCTCAGGGGGATTAAATGTTGGGGGGGGGAGGAGGTGGTTTTGGAGTAGAACACAAACAACTCTGGATGCTGAAAAATTAAATTTCCCTTATTATTTGTTCTAAGGAGCAACACACATCTTTAAGTTCAAATGGAGAAACCACACCCCTCAGCCTGTACCCACAGACATTTATCAAAAAATAACTTCTAATTTCAAAAAGGAATCATATGGAAATTAAATGTAATGGGTATGAAAAATTTCTCAGTGAAAACTGAGCATATTATCAAGTGGAACTCACTAAGATGAAACACGGTAACATTTTTGCAACAGTTATTGGGGGAAAGTGGAATGATTATAGGTGATGTCTGTATTCATCTATTTTCTCAATTTTCTATCATGTGACTTCAATACATGAAAAATACACGCACTGAAAAAGGACTTTAGATATTGTACAGACGGTTTTGTTTCTCCTCATGTCATTCGTATTGTACCGAGAAATATGAACCTGTGGGCAGTACACCCTGTATAGGTACCCACCCCCAGGGAAACAATGCCATCTTGTACTGAGAGCCCAGCACTCTATGGTCTCGAAACATGCTTAACAATATCCACAGCATGATAACAACCACTCTTCCTCTGCCAAGATAATCTTTCTTATCAACCATTGACTCCCAAGATTTCCTCATGGATGCGATGGACTGAGTTATTTAGAAGCATAGAAAGAAGAACATGGAAATTTACAAATAGACTCTTTGGTCCATTTTCCTATGGGGAAAGAAAAATAATACTTAAGATCTCCTGAGTAAAAGTTGGGAGCATGGGGAACTTAGGAGATGGTTGAAGGAAAGGGAAGAGGCAGGGAGGGGAGCAGAGAAAAATGTAGAGCTCAATAAAAGTCAATTTTAAAAAAAAGACTTGGGAGCCATAGGACCTAGGAAGGGGAGCCCCACTTTTTGCTAGTAACATCCTCATGGTGATCAGGGGCCTTGGTGTGATCTTCTTTTCATGAAAATTTTCAAATGTTCTTGTGAAATGCAGTCTGTTCCTGGTATTTTCTTCTTTGGTGTCTGCCTTGGACCACAGCTGACGCAGAGTCCTTGCTCTCATGACCCAGGTGAACCTATAACACCTTCCCCTCTGTTCACTGGGCAGTTGGGATCCTTCCTACCAAGTTACAGTTAATTCCCTTAGGCATCTCACTATGCACCCTAAGCATGCTCCTGAGGCTATATGGCACTGTTCTATCTCCCAGAAAAGGGAACTGAAGCTCAGAGACTTTAAACTTCTTCACTAGATTCTTCTATCTATCATACAATAGACACAGACTTGGTTCCTTCAGTAGGATTTTGCAGAGATCTTTGATCAGACATCTTCAAGTCATTATCACTCAACTGTCTTTCAATTCAATTCACTCCAATCTGGAGTTAAAGACTTATTGATTGAGTTGAGCATTCAGAGGCCGCTGCTTCAGGCCCAAGAGTGGGGAATATGTCCCAGAAAAGCCTCACCTGATGTATGAGCCTTCCAAGGAGAAGTAGAATCCTTAAAGATTCACATCTGGCTATTCTCATGGTGAGCAATTTTAACAACACGAGTCACTATAGATGGTACACTAATCAAGTGATTGAACACAGTACAACATGTTTTAACCTTTAATCCTCATGATGATTCAGGAGGATTAATTAGTGCAATGACTCTTGTAATAGTATTAGTGTTTTCAAACTAAGGAAGCTGTTACTTAAAGAGGTAAAACATCTTTTCCAAAGCTAAGACCAGAAACCAGTTGTATCTAATGTCAAGACAGAAAGTAGGGTTGGTGATGGGAGGGGCCTGACACATGACACAGTGCACATTCATCCTCTGATAAACCCTCTTGGGAGGGAATTTTGGGCATGATGTTCATACTCTTAGGGAAAACACCCTTAGAAAGTTTTAAAATAGTGTGCCTTTTTACAGAGAAGGAAGCTTTGATTTCCATGTTTCTCAAATAGTCTGTAACACATTTAATATGTACCCTTCAGTACTGAAGTGGCTGAAGGCTCACAAAAGATGGGGAAAGACCTGAAGACACAACTATCATGCACCAGAAGGGAAACCGTACAGTCACCTCTTGTCGGAGAAATCACCACTGGCAAGCTTGTGGTGCACATACCTCTTTGGTTAGTAAAAACCACACTCAGTAACCGTTGTCATCTGCTTTGTCCACCTCTAATGTGGAGCTATTTCTGAGAAGTAAAAAACATTGCTAAACTCCAAGTCACTGTTAAACTGTAAAAAAAAAAAAAAAAAATCCCTCAAAGAATGCCAAACATTCTTATGTCTGCATTAGATTCTGAATTCAGAAGAGTAGTTGAAGATCTCTAAAAGGGCCTAGATGGAGGCAAGGGGCAACTTTTCCATGCAAGCCCCTTAGCAAGACAGTCGGAACCAGGTATATCTATATCTATCTGTGTGTGTGTGTATATATATATATATATATCTTCACTCTGTTGTGTAGTTTTGTGGTTTAAATGCACAGTATGAGTTGTTCATATTGCTATTGCTATAATAATAGTCATGGGAATGGGAAGATGGCTCATTTGGTAAATATATTTTGAGCAAACATGGGAACCTCTGTTCCAGATCACCGGTGTCCAGTGAAAACCAGGCCTGTGACTGTACTATTCTGATCTTACTCCTGTGTGGAGGAGATAGAGAGATCGTGGGTCTCTCTGGCCAACCAGTCTAGCCAAACTCCTAAGCTCCCGCTTCAATAAAAGAACTTGCCTCAAAAAATAAGGTTGTAGAGAGATTAAGAAAGACATGGTCTAAATTTTCACCATGTCTTTCTTAATCTCTCCACATTTAGAAATTTTCATATTAAATTTTCTATATTACTTTTAGAATCAATGTTTTTATTATTTAAATTTTTATTTTTTGCAGAAATTTTTAGTATAAAAGCTAAAAGCAAGATTTTTGATGATCTGTTTCAAGTCACAAATTATAATCTCTTAAAATAAAATCCCAAGAGTTCCACCCTGAAAAAAAAAAGAAAGAAAGAAAGAAAGACATGGTGGCAACCTTTGTTCTCCATAGGCGCCTCCACAAGTACAAGGACAAACTCACAAACACACATGCACAGACACACACATGCACATACATGTATACATACCATGATTGATTTACCTAAATTACTAATTGAGAACATCACAGGATATCTGCTAGTAAAATATCTTCCCAAAGTGTGGAAGGAATCAAACTGAAGGAATTCAACTTTCTACTCAACTCAACTCTGGAGTCAAAGCCACTGAGTGAAGTCACAGAAACGGAATACACCTCCGTGACCCTGAGTGTCTGTTGGAGGCAATTACAGTAATCCCTACTGATCAGCATGTGATAGTGGGCAACAAATTCTTAATGATCATAATTGAAAACATACATTTACACAAAAACCTGCATGTGAATGTTCATGCTAGCATTATTTTTTATAGCCAATGCATGAAAAACCAGCTGTCCAAATAAAGAATAGAAGAGGAATAAAGGATATGTATACAGTGGAATATTATTGAGGTATAAAAATGAACTTGGTACTGATACATGCCATACCATGGACAAATCTTGGAGACACCACGTTATTTCAAAAGCAGACACCAAAGGCCACATACTACATAATTACATTTCTATGAAATGTCTAAAGTAGGCAAGGAGGCAGGATGTAGATTAGTCATTTCTAGGAAACAGAGGGGCGGGAAGAATTAGGAGCAATGGCTTCATGTGTATGAGGTTTCTTTTGGAGTCAGGAAAGCCTTCTGGAATTAGTGGTTATGGCTGCACAATGCAGTGAACATAAAGTTTTACACTTTAAGAAATGGTGAGTTTGATGTTAGCTGAATTTTATCTCTATAAAAATTGCAAAGAAAAACACTTAATAGTCTTAATTTTCCCATTGGAAGAACAAAGAACAGGAAAACATCTGAGTCCAACTGTCGTTTCCTCCATGTGTGGGGAAAACAGATATGTAGTTAACTAGTGTTCCCGAAGCTCTTCCTCATGCCAGACTCCACACTGCACCGAATAGAGTTCTCACGGAGTTTCCAGACAACCTTAAGTGAATCGTGGTATCCGCGGAACAGAAGAATACGCTACTTTTACATGTCCAGTAAACAGTGCAGCGAGGATTTGAGCTGTCAGCTCAGTTATAGTCCTCGCCATCTAAAACAGGCTTCTTAGAAAGCAGGAGAGAAGTTAGAACAGCAATAGGAAGACTTGTGTTGGATCTTTGGAGCCTAGTTGACCAGGAAAGTGTGTTAGCGGAGAGCTGGGGAGGGTGGGAGGATCCAGGTCTGCAATGACAGCAACGCCCTACTAGTACAATACACTCAGCCATGCACAGCTGTAATGTTTTCCTGTCCTAGGTTATGGAAAAACGCATGAAATGCGTATTCCACTTTGTAGCTGGCAATACTTAGACTTGTGAAACGCTGGCATTATATTTGACTACACTTAGGAACAAATAAATACTGGCTAAAATCCTGACGAAGAAAACTAGGATCAGATTCTGAAATTTTAGCCTCACAGAAACTTGAAATAGTAAAAATAATTTTAAAAAAAGAAAGAAACTTGCAATGTCACAGGAATGTTCACAGCTAATCTATGGTTGCAAAATACTCCATAGGACCGCAGTCAACACCCAGGCATTTCTCTGCCGAGGAAAGCCCTGATGGGGGAAAATTCTTTCCCTCTGGGAACGCATGGGATGGAGAGCCCTTGCTTCTCATTTTAGAAACTATCTGCTCAAACAAAATGGAATATATTAATATTGCGATTGCCAAAGGAGTTGCCAGTTGTTGGCCCTCAATGTTCTTGGAATTAAAGCTTTTAATCAAAACTTTTAGTTTTTTCCCCCTTAACAGAATCTTTCTGATCTAATGCAAAAATAATACCTTGCTTAGAGTAGCCCTGTTTAGATTTTTGAAGAAAGAGCCTTCAAAGGGGGTTTTTGATTAGGACATTTACTCTAGGGACTTTCTTTTAAGAAGGATTTCCATACATACTTCCGATACCCACTAACTTCTTCACAGATTCAGAGAGAAGCCGTCCTGGAATGGTTGCCACGTGTGTAGGCTTGAGAGATGGGGGGGGGGCGGGGCGGCAAGGAAAAATTGGAGGCCTCTCAGCTGTGATAGTATTGCTGAATATGTATTCAAAGAGTCCCATGTAAACATTACCGAGAAATTTTTGGGGGAACCAAGCAGAGCAATTTACACTAGGGGTGGTGGGATCTTATTTTTTTTTAAACTGGGTAGAGCCCAGCACAGATGTCTGCAATGTGTGTGATATGCGAAAACTTTTATGCTTTTTAGAGCATGAATAAATGGGCCACAGATCATTCTTTCTGCGTGAGGCTCACCAGAGCTTGAACTAAACTCTTCATTTATTTATATCTGCACTTTTATTATATCTTTTTGAAATTATACTGATTACATCATGTCTCTTTTCCCCTCCTCCCCTCCCCCCCCGTGTGTACCCCTGCACCTTGCTCTCATTAGAAGTTAGAGCCCCTTCCTCTTTTTAATTGTTGTTGCTGAGTTCATATACTGTTGCTTGTATGTCTGTTTCCAGGGATGAGGATTTGGTATTGAATAACCATTTGCTGTGCTCTTAGATTTGATCCCTGTAGTTCTCTGTCTATGGTGAGGGCCCATGGGCTTTCCCCTTACACATTAGCTTGACTATTGGTGTCTTCCTTGATCAGGGCATGTGTAGGTAGCCGTGTTTGTAACTAGTAGATCCAATCTCACAGCAGTTGTGGTTTTTCTGTAATCCAGACCTGTTCTGGCTAACCTACCTCTGACTAGGGAGCTTTGCCGTGACCTCATTTATTCTATAACCATCTCACTACTGTGACTGAACACCTGACAAGAAGCAACTTAATGAAGGGCTGACTTATTTCAGGTATAATCTGAGAGGAAAGCCCATTGTGGAAAGCAAAGGCACAGTGGTGAGAGAACGTCTTAGCTATGGTGGCGGAAGCGTAAGGCAGCTAGTCACATTCTTGTCACAGAGCCCGAGACTGAGTTTGCCTCACTGACTCATTTCCTTCTTTGTGTGCCGTCTGATCCAAGCTCCTGGGCAGGTGCGCTACACTTGGGTGGTCCTCTTCCCTAGGATGAACTTCTTTGGAAATGCCAGCAATGTGTCTGCTAGGTGACAGTAAGTCCAGACAAGTTGACAATGGTGAGTCCCCCATCACACCACCAATCTCAAATAAGTGTCAACTTAACTGATTCATTTTAACACTTTCTAGAAAGTCGTACTAAGCTAAATAGAGACACATTCTTCTTGTAGATCATGTATCGAGTAGGTGTATGAAAAATTTTAAGTGATGATAGCATCTTAAAAGAAGAATAATTTATTGGTATATTTAGAGGAAGGAAAAGAGACTAAACCCAAACCAAATAACCCTTTCAAAGCCTGATGGTACAAGGCACACTGATGGTGGGATCTCCACCATGCATTCAGTGAGTTCATGCATGCACTGCCTTAGGGAAATGGTGACACACTGATCCAAAATAGGGGTTTCAGACACTGGTTACTGTTTGTTTTATTTTGAGTGCTAGGGATCACACACAGAAAATTCTGTATGCTGGACAAGCGTTCTTTTACAACACTGCATCTTCAGGGTATTTATTAATGTCACTCACTCACTACAAAACACCCCAAACAGCTTCAGCAACATCCCATGGTCCTATCTGGATTTGGAAAGACACTGTTCAATTTTAGAACTATGTCTTGTGAGGGACAATAAGTGAGATGGTTGAAATCACCACACTCAACTTTCTTCTTGAGGGGCTAACACATACGTATTGAGCCATGCTAAGCCATTGCATTATCCTGCTAAAAGGCTTTTATAAAAGATAAAAATAACATATTTTGTATTACATCATTCCATGATTAAATAATTGCTCCTAGAAGTTCCAAAATAAATGACACTTGGTTTCTTTTTGAGCACTGTCTGAGAAGTGTGACGTAGAAGAACTATGCATTACAAAATGGGCAAACCCAGGGAAGCAAAGAGCAGGATCCTGGATTCTGGGCCTCTTTAGCAAGGTTCTCCCAGTTCCAGGGTCCAGAGCAGGGATTTCCACTGTGGTCCACAGAATCCAGCCTGAAGGAGAGTGTGCACTGTGAAGGTGAAGGTGCTTTTGAGTCTTAGTCTGGTTACCTGTTTCTCAGCTTACTATAAGACAGAGCATTCTCCCACTTGGGCACTGTGTTGCCTCTCTCCTCACTAGAACCCAGGCATCTTTTGTATTGCTCTTCACACATGAGATCATAAACATGTGAGTATTACAGTAAGTAGAAAACTCTTTTTGCTAAGCAAAAATGGATTTTCATTTATAGTAACAATGAAGAAGAATGCATAATAACAAAAGAGTTTCTGAATCCTCACTCCACAGAAGGGTTTTTCTTGACAACTTAGGAATATGTAGTTATTGAATGCTAAACCCCCTCCCTAATGATGTAAACAAATGTACTAGGCTTAGGGTTAAGTATATAGCATCCTCTTCTCACCCACAGATGATAGTTCCAAGGAAACAACAGATACCTGTGATTGTAGAGAGTTCTAAGGTTACATCACACTAAAGGTTTCATACATTCATCCATTAACGAATAGAGACAGATGTTATAGGTTTACAATAAAGTTCAACTGATAAATCAGGCAAGGTTTTCAAGAACACTACACTGGAACAATTATAACAATGTACTATAATAAATTATATTTTTAAATTATGGATTTTAAGCTATAAACATTGCTTAAATTGTGGTACATCCATACAATGGAACACTATACAACTACTTTAAAGATGATGTAAATATGTACATACATATGAGACACATATATAAACTATACCAGACTGTGGAAAACTCTAAGAAAAATAGCTTTTTCTGAAAGAGAAAATTAGTACACACACACACAAACACACAAACACACAACTTTATAATTACAGAAGTATGTATACTAAAAATGTTAACAATTACTTAGATTTCTGTGAGGTCAATTTAATATCCTCAACTTTTATTTATAATTGATATTTTAAACTTTATTGGCAGCATGCATGTCTTAATTTTATAAGTAGAAATATTATATATAATATATACATATTATAATAAATAGGAAAGTTATTTTCAGATTTAATTTTTCATACTCACCCTCCCCCACATACACAAAGATGGTAATTCAGATTTTTTTTTTTTAACACATCAAAATGAAAGACATGACCATGACTTTCCATTGCCCTCTGGTGGAAAAATAGAGTAATTTTATGGGCATGCTTATTAGCTAAATTACACCCAATAAATATTTGCATTCTACATCAGACAAGTGATAGCTTTAGTACCACAGGCAGACTTGTCAATCTTTATTCTTGACTAAATCTTGGAGAAATTAAGTCAGAAAAATCCTCCTAATTTAAAAACAGAGAGAGATAAAGAGAGAGAGAGAGAGAGAGAGAGAGAGAGAGAGAGAGAGAGAGAGAGGAAGAGGAAGAAGAGGAGGAGGAGGAGGAGGAGGAGGAGGAGGAGGAGGAGGAGGAGGAGGAGAGGAAAAGATACTTCTGCATACCTGTGTAGCTTTTAAAGGTATATAAATTTATCAGTGCAGTTCTTTGGGGTATAAGCTTCTCATAATTTCTCACAAGTTTATCATAGTCTATGTTAGTTATACCTCATGAACTATTTTAGTCTTTGTCACTGACAGGCAATAGCACTTGAGTTGAGGTTGAAAATTAATTTTACCCTATTTTAAATGCATTAGAGAGAAGCAAACACTTGAAAAATTTCTGGTTTCCTAATTAGTACTAGTTACATTTACTGCTGCTCTTTTCAGCATGGAAACAGCATTCTGCAGAACATCCCTGAGATAAGACTGTGAAGGCAATAGTTCCCTCAATGATTTCCCTGTCTCCCTGGGCATATGAACTTGTGTTCAGAGGTCATGGGCAGCCGCACAGAGAAAGTTAATGCCCCTATCTTACAGCCCAGAATGGAAACTCGCTTTCCTATGAGTGCCTGTGGACACATCATGTCAATACTCAAGAGTCTAAGCCTTTACCAAAGAAGGTATATCAAGTCTGCCACAACAAATTCCTAACTATAATAAGGGCCTGTGGTGGGCTTAGTCATGACATACCAAATATACATATCTGCCTGTATGTGGTACAGTATATTTAAGATAATTCTTAAGAAACAAGGTAGGGGGCTAGAGAGGTGACTTGTGATCTTCCAGAGGACCTTGGTTCAATGACTACCACCACCCGCATGGTGGCTCTCAGTCATTCCTCATTCCAGTCTCATGGGACCCAGTGCCTTCTCTGACCTCCGGGGGCACCGGGCACACATGTGGTGCAGAGACATTCATGCACACAAAAGAAACATAAAGTAAACAAGGTGTGTTTGTATAGGTTCTACCCTGTGAGGGAGGCTGGGTGAAGGAGAAGGATGGATGGTAACTTGTTACTGTGTTTTCCTGAATCTTTTACGTTGGGTAATCCTGTACTTGTTAACCAAACAAAAATAAAATAATTTCAATGACTTATTACAGAAAACAAATCAGAACTTTTAGCATGGTATGCACTTTTAACTATGGCTGGGTAATGGAGTAAGATATTACCTAAATACAAAGGCAGAAGCCATGTACACCTATACAGAAATCTGTCTTTAATATTTAGAATGTAAAGGAAATCCATGTGAACCATAGACTGAAGAAAGATAAGACAGGTCCTGTAACCCCCATCTTTACAGATGAAAACTTGTGTGTTCTCTGGATATCCATCTGTGAAATGGCCCGATGATTTAAAGAACAGTATCCTTACCCATTATTACTCACAGATCCTTCTCACAGTTACAGTATCTACCTTTTGATCCCCTTTCGCCTAACAGCAAAATCTGAAACTGAACTTACTGCGATTTCTTTCTTTAAGCCCGTCTTCAACAGTAGAAGATGAATTTAATATCAAGTTCTTATGGTATGTTATTTGGTGATCATACAAAGATGTGCTGAAGACAGTGCAAAGTGATAATTGCATGCTCTTACATCTTAAATTAATCCATTTCTATGAATCTGTGTATCATCACATGGCTGTGGCTTACTGGCAAGGCTCCTGCATGCATGTCTCCTGTGGGCTTCTCTCTGACACTGCCTACTCTCTCTATCTCTTTCAGCCTGGTTTACTCTGTTAAGCCTTTGGCCGAAAGCAGTTTCTTTATTAACCAGCATCAATAAAACATATTCATGGCATATATCACCTCCCACATCAGGGATTGGTTTGTAAAATGAAAAAAAGATTGTTTTAAAAAATAAAGAAATAAAAAGGGAGTGAAAAGATTGTAAGAGTGACAGTGTCCTTTGCTTTACAGAAGCTTCTCAGTCTCAGGAGGTTCCATTTATTCAATGATGCCCTTAATGTCTGTGCTGCTGGGGTTGTACGTAGGAAGTGTTCTCCTGTGCCCATGTGTTGTAGAGTACTTCCCACTTTCTCTTCTATCAGGTTCAGTGTGTTCGGACTGATATTGAGGTCTTTAATCCATTTGGACTTGAGTTTTGAGCATGGTGATAGATATGGATCTATTTTCATTCTTCTACAGGCTGACATCCAGTTTTGCCAGCACCATTTCAATGGAAGAATGGATGAAGAAAGTATGGAATATATACATATTAGAGTACTACTCAGCAGTAAAAAACAATGACTTCCTGAATTTTGCAGGCAAATGGACGGAAATAGAAAACACTATCCTGAGTGAGGTGAGCCAGACCCAAAAAGAGGAACATGGGATGTACTCACTCATATTTGGTTTCTAGACATGAATAGGGGACATTGAGCCTATTATGCGTGATACTAGAGAAGCTAATTAAGAAGGTGAACCCAAAGAAAAACATTTAGGCGATGAAAGGAGACAGAGACAAAGACCCACATTGGAGCACCGGACTGAAATCTCAAGGTCCAAATCAAGAGCAGGAGACAGAGCACAAGCAAGGAACTCAGGACCGCGAGGGGTGCACCCACACACTGAGACAATGGGGATGTTCTATCAGGAACTCACCAAGGCCAGCTGGCCTGGGTCTGAAAAAGCATGGGATAAAACCGGACTTGCTGAACATAATTGACAATGAGGACTACTGAGAACTCAAGAACAATGGCAATGGGTTTTTGATCCTACTGCACGTACTGGCTTTGTGGGAGCCTAGGCAGTTTGGATGCTCACCTTACTAGACCTGGATGGAGGTGGGTGGTCCTTGGACTTCCCACAGGGCAGGGAACCCGGATTACTCTTAGGGATGATGAGGGAGGGGGACTTGATGGGGGAGGGGGAGGGAAATGGGAGGTGGTGGCGGGGAGAAGGCAGAAATCTTAAATAAATAAATAAATAAATAAATAAATAAATAAATAAATAAATAGAAAAAAACAGATTGTAAGAGCCAGAGATTATGTCTCCTAAAAATGACAGGGAAGGTATATCCATGATAACTCAAAAATATGGCTGCCTAAACAAGACATGAGCAATGAACACAAATAGATGAGCTAAGGTAGAAGTGGGGAAATCTGTCTGGGTCCCATACTTAAGTGAAGAACTATAGGCAACTAAGAACTGCAGAGAGAGGGAGAATTACTCTTACATGAATGTATCCACTAGCTTGTTATTCAATATCAAGTGGTCAGCCCTAAAATCATACATATATAAGCTATAATAAATGGACTCAGTAGGCAATATTTATATATTTTTGCATTTATATACATACATAACAACAATAATTTAAGGAAAAAAGAGGCCATGAATTTAAAAAGGGCAAGGGAGTATATGGGAGGGGTTGGTGGGAAGAAAAGGAAGGGGGTAAGCAAATTTTAATTAAAGTAAAAACTTATAAAAATAATCAAAAATAAATAAAATACAAGAATTCTATTTTTAAAAATGGTACAACTATTTTGTAAGTTGAAAGTTATGACTGCGTCAGACTTAGGAGAGAACAGAAAATCCAATTAAGTCACAGATCAGGCATGTTATCTAGGGTTCACAGTACAAGTCTTGGACAAAGAAGAATTGAGAAATGAATGGTCTTAGTTAGACTTCCTAGGAGGTCTGCTGTCTACATAGCCAAAAACGGTCGGCATAAATCTGTTGTCCTAAACATTCTATGTGATTCTATTTTTTAAAAACTATCGACTATTTCCCGCTATCTTCTTAGCCTCCTTAGGAATGTTCGCTACCCAGTGTGGCATCATCATATTTCCCAAGACTCTCAGAAGTGAAAACCAGTGATGTAAAGTGTCTCTTATTCATGCATTCCTCATCATGTCATGGAAATGACTAACGGCACCGTGAGTGCATCCTTGAAAAATTAAGAAACTCTCACCGCCTTCTGCAAAGGCATACCATGTTTTTAATAAAGAAGCCAGAACTTTGGACCACACACAGATTCTTTCTTTGATCTTTCACCTTAAAAGTTGTTTTCTCTCCTCCCGACGAACCTAACTTTAAACTGTTCCCTGTCAGATGATGGAGTGTCCTGCATCTTTATTAATCTAGATTCCAGACATTTGCTGCAAATCAGAAAATTCATATTTAGGCATGTCTCCTTATAATTTTAGCTATTTTAAGACAGTGAATTTTCAAATATACTTTTAGTCTCTCCTGCTTGTGGAAGTGCAAGTTCTCTTCAATGATGAAGACACAGATAAGAATTTTTCTTTATCTACACCTATCCAGCGATACATCTCCAGTTCTCCTCAGACACAATCCTATGACTTTTCTGTTACCCATTCCTTGATAAGGAAAATTTGAAGGTACCATATCCAGATTTTGCCTTGAGTCTAATAAGGTTTTCTTTCCAATGCCATGAAAGTGTGAGGTGGAAAACAGCCTTCCAGCTCACTCCTGTCTCTGTCCTTGTAAGGTCTCTAGCCACAGCAAAATGGTATCTCTTCAGCTCAAGCAAAGTCAAGTCCAAAACCTGCCTTTGCACTCTGCTTGATGAAACAAACTTTCCAGAACTTGTTTTATTTCTTTAAAATGCTATAGTAAAGTCAAGAACAACCAAACTTTCCATTCTGGCAACATCTTGGATTAGACTTACACTCTTCAGTTTTCAGGAAAAAAACAAAACAAAACAAAATAAAAAAAAATCCTTTTCCTTTTCTCTTTTGTTCATCTTCAATACTTGTCCAACCCACCATCATGTTAACTGCACAACCCTGATGCAGTTTGCAGGGACAACTGGGAATGGCCGAGCTTTCATTTTCTCTGTGGAATTTCTTATTACTTTCTGATTTTTTTGGATAGACCAGCAGCAGCAGCAGCAGCAGCAGCTCAATACACTTTGAGCTCTCTTTGGAGGCCTGAAAGAATAAAGCCATTGTTCCGAGGTGTGCAGTCCAGAACAAGTCTGGTCCACAGCAGCAGTGTGAATGGGATTCTGTGGCTCTTACACACCTGGGGACCAGGTGGGGATGTATCAAAACAACCCAGAGGAGAGTGTGTGATGGACCATTTGTCATATTAGCTAGACCTCTTTGAAAGTCATGCCCCCCTCACCTCTTTTGGGTATTTTTCCATTTCCAGCAATGCTGGGGCCCAGCTAACCACAGGCTAACACCCGCACCATGCCTTTGCCTTTAGAGAATTTAAATCTGGATCCAGTGTATTCGTGAAAGACAAATGCCTCGAGGAATTTGTGGGGCAGAAATTCTCTCCTTTAAGACATCCGTCCATAGTCCTGTTTGTGAGGTGCGTGTCTGAGACAGGCTGATCCAGGAAAACTTGAATGCCGCCTTGACTACATGCCAGCCAGAAGGAAACGAGTAAATGAATTACTAGGCTAAATGATCTGAAGCTGGTATAGGAGTCAGGGAAACTAGAAAAGGGCACTAAATTCTTCTCACTAGCAGAGACCACACTGGGACTCTCATGCGCACCGTGGAATTGTGTTTTGATCTGATTAAATATCCCCCACGAAACCTTAGCTCATCATACCTGTAACAAAATGGGTAACTAAGGATCAGGAGAGTAAGTGCACAGATCTGGCTGTCTAGGAAAGCTCGGAGGTAGAACCTGAGTTAAAAAGTTCGCATGCCTTGAGTGTCTTGTTCATGAATTACTGCCAGTATTCGCTGGGCAGTCATTTAAATGAACCCAGAAAGGGATGACAAGACATGGCTGTCTGGGATTACCATTGTTTGCGATGTGAACTACGTGCTTTTTTTTTTTTTTTCTAAAGTTTGTCCAGGAAGATAAGAGTAATGGCGCTCTATGTACATCTCGTGTACTAGGGAAAAGTATGCAGTCAGTGAGGCAGCAAGGGCTGCTGAGCTCGGAGAAAGACTGTAAGTTCCAACCACACCACTGTCATCAGCGAATGAACGACTCTGGGGAAATGACTAAAAATTGGTGTGTACCTTTCCTTAACGTCCAAAACCAGATCCAAATCGTCATACTTATCTCACTAAGTCTTTATGATGAGGTTGAAATTAGATAATGCAAATTCCCTTAGAGTGACTGGCAACACAAGCTCAATAAACGGTAGTTATTATTTTTATACAGCTCGTATATTTTATATAGCTACAATAATGTACATGGTATAGTATTTAAATTTAAAGTAGTCTTGTATATTTATACAAGTGTGTTTCTTAGGGAAAAAAAGTGAAGTTCTAGATTCTCACCTTGGATTTGCATCTGGAACTCAGGGCCCACATCTTGCTGTGAACCGGCCAGCAATGACTTTGGCTAGTTCCTTCGTGGTACTCTTGGTACTCCTTTCTTGGCTCCTCAAAGTCATGTGACAACAAGCCACTGACATGTACAATATGTACACTATGTAGCACATAGAGTGTATTTTTGTTTCTTCACCTAAATGTCACAAGAAGTTCCCATTTTATGGATGATGACAGTAAAATTTAGGGAGATTCAGCAACTTGCCTGACATTATTATGTTCCTAGTTCATGTCACTGAAGTGGTGTTCTTTAACCCAGTACGTTGGCCCAAGCCCTTATGACTTCCAGTCTCCTCGTCGAGGGACCTGTTTAATAAGGTCTCTAACAATGGTCTCTGTTTTAGCCGTCCGAGTGAAAGTTAGGACCATTACAAAGAGAAAATGCTAAATCAGTTTTTTGTTCGTAACAATGGCTATTTTCACTCCTCAAAGATTAATAAGTGTGAGACGCTAAATTTAAACCTACAATTGGCTAGAGATTAAACTGCTGCAGCTCTGTTTTGGAAGGAAGCTTTTAAAAGGCCAGAACTCAACTTTTCACGTTAACGGGATTCAAGCTTTCAATGCTTTCCTTTCTCCTTCCTTTAACTAAATTCAACTTCGTATTTTTCATCTTGTTGTTGGAGTCTTTCCAGGTCACCTCTGCTAAGAAACACAGGGCCCTTGGCACCGAGCTTTTGGGAATGTACCACATCTGCCTCTGAACGTCTGCCTGCCTACCTTTGATGCTGCACTCAACACCTAACTTAAAACAAAGCAGGGCTTGAAACAGAAAGCAACTCCCAGCACCGTGGGTCCAGCTAACCCACCAGCGGCCCCAGCCCTGAGCATCATGAACAGGAAGGCCTGAAAACCCCCCAAAGCAGCTCGACATTTCAAGACGGGGCTAACCAATTTTCATTCAGGGGACGAAAAAGAACAGTGCTGCATCAGAGAGGAAGAAAGGAATAAATGACGATGACAGCTGTGCTGATTCATTGTTTTTTTAAATAATTCTGAAGCATTCTAACTATTTTTGGTGTCATGTAGAGACTCTGCAGAGCTAAGGAGGCTTCATTGCAGTGTGTGTATGGACTTTTATTTATAATAAGGTTTTCATTTTGACATGATACTCCAACTGAAAATGCAGAATTCTCCTTTGCCCTCGTTCTCTGGAATTGAGAATGTAATTCATCATCTTGGTGGTCCCAGGAAAGCACCCTGGAATTCTCAACCCCGTTTTTAATAGTTGCATATCTACCCATATGGTAACAATATTACCACAATCAAATCCCCGCTACCAGAGACATCAAACAGTTCAATGAGCCCCACACCCAGGAATATTTTCTTGTCTCAGAGGGGCAGATTTCCATCTCTAGATGATCAGAAGGGAACTAATGTGATACAAGCCAAAGTAACATGGTCTACTGAACGCAACCTATCGATCCAAACGAGGGGAGCGACCGCTCACAAAGAGGGGATGACGGTGGATAATGTGCGCATGTTTCCGTTTAAAGATCACCCCTTCTCAAAGCTCTGTGTCTCTGCCTCGGAACAATAGCTTCCTTATTGCAAGAATCTGAGTGAGTGCTGAGACAAGGAGGTGCTGCTCCTGACAAGCAAACAGAAGTAGAGAAGGCACTGTGCCTCTAGGTTCCACGGGTCACAGCCAGACTAGGGCACCTTTGGCTCTCATGAGGCTTTCAAGCATTCAGTCAGAAGTAAGAGTCCTCAGTGCTTGGTTTACTTGTGAGTTAGCTGATGACTTAAAAACACAAGGAGAATTCTAAACCTCTCTGTGCTTTTGTCATTTCCTAGATGCTTCTCCCTCCTAGAACCTGGAGAGGTCAAGCCTCAAGAACAGCTGCTGATGCAGATGTTAAGAGGAAAAAATTCAAATCCCCTAGAGTTATCTAGCTCCATAGAAGAAAACCCTAGAATCACATTCTGATATTCTATCTCAAGATTCGTCTTATCTCACGATGGTCACTGTTCATCGGGGCTTGGAGGGAGGCATTGACAAGAGTCCTTAAAGGTCTGTGATGTCCTGTGTTCAGGAATACAAATAAGCAAAGTGAGGGCAAACTCATCCCTAATAAAGGGATAACAGAAGAACTTCCTCTTAATTGAAGTGCTTACACATTCACAAATTCCTTGGGTCAATACATACTATAGAGTAATCAGTGCTGATGTATTTTGATGTGTTTCCTAGATTAAAACAAATACAGACTGTCAAAATGCAGAAGACTAAAGACAGGAGGGAGTTAGAGATCAGAGGAAATTAGGGGTGGATGGATCCAGGAACAGAGGAGGATGGAAGACAGCAATGAGAAGAAAATGAGAATAGTAGGCCAATTTTCAAAAAGTGGCCTCAAGTTCCCGACTTATTTTTATTTGCAGTACTTGAGTGGACCTCCTCCATCCTCCCCTTACCACGGATTTATTGTATCAGTTGTCAGATGCATTCATGGTTACTATCTTAGTTTGCTTTCTATTGCTGTGTTAAACACCATGACCAGTAGCAACGTGGGGAGGGAAAGATGTATTTCATCTTATAGCTCATACTCTATCACAAGGGGAAATCAGGGCGGAAGTCAACACAGGAATCTGGAGACAGGAACTGAAGGAGAGAGCATGGAAAAACACTGCTTACTGCCTTGTTCCCCATGGCTTGCTCAGCCTGCTTTCTTATACAACCCAGGACCATGTGCATAGGGCTGGTACCACCCACAGTGGACGGGGCCCTCTCATGTCAATCATTAATCAAGAAATAGACCCACCATCTTGCCTACAGGCATGCCTGATAGAGGCTTTTTCTCCCAAGCTTTCCTCTTTGCAGATGACATTAGTGTCTGTAAAGTTGACAAAATCCTATACAGCACAGGTGCTAAGTGGCCAATAAAGTTCAGGGGTCTGTGGGATACAGTGGCAGCTTCTGGAAAAGAAGATGGTCTCATGTCTGGGAGGCAGATCACTTAACTTGTCTCCCTTATCTAGGGAGAGACTAGTATGTTCTGTAATTTGTGGTTACTCATGGGGTGATGGAGGCCTAGGCTTTAGTACGGAACTGAAGTCAGGGTGATGTTGAGGATAGCAAAGCCCACAACTGTTCCTGTGCATTGTGGAGGCATATCCTATCCACAGGTCCTCCTGAAAGGGCCTTCTGTGAACACATGCAAGCCGTTCCATGATGACTTCAGCACCTCTAAGCTCCCATGCTGAGTATTATCAACCCCTGCATTCTGAGCTCAGTTGAGACCTTGAACATTATATTATGTGCTCATATTGGGTACCCATTGCTACTCATGTTTCTGACCCCAGGTCACTGCTGCTTATCCCAAGCTTTGTAGTCCAACTTCGATATGGTTTCCTCAAGGTTTTGCCTTGCCACTTTCAGTTCTTTACCTTCCCAAGAACTCCAGCATTGGTTCCTTATATCTGAGATACTAAAACTTATACTGTAATTACTACCAACATAATCTTCTTGTGAATTTCATAGTGTATCATTTATTTTAATGATTCCAAGTGTAAAAGACTCCAGATTCAATTATGTCATTTAATAATAAGCCATAAAAACTAAAGTGAGGAGCCGGAGAGATGATCCAGCAGTTAAGGGCACCAGTTCCACTTCTAGAAGAACCAGGTTCAAGTCCCAGCATACACAGAGCATCTCACAATAGTCTATAACTTCAGTTCTATGGGATCTGATGCTTTCTTCTAGCCCCTGTAGGCACCAAGCACACAAATGACATGGTACAAAGACACATGCACATCCAACTATATATATATATATATACACACATATATATGTAAAACTTAAAAATGAAAAGTAAAACAAACAAAATCTATGATAGTCAGGAAAAGTTAGTTTTTTCATTGAAGAATCTGAAGGATTTTATATGAGGATAAAGGGAATTAATGGGGAAAAATCCTCAAGGCTTAATGACTTTAAGCTGAACAGAAGGATTTTAGCATTTGAGTGAACAAAACTTTGATTTTTGGAGATTAAGACATTTCCCCCCTCATGACAACAGGGGTTTGTAGACAGTATAGACACGTGGCACCCTTCTCACTCCATTATTCAACGTTCCCTTCAGAGAGACACGGTGCTTCTGGGGGAAGTTGATTTAGTGCTTGGTACCAAAGATGAAGGAATAAAGCTGGACTTCATGGATAGACATCTTATATGACCTCAGGGGAGGTTTCCACACAGAGCTCCACAAGCCCTGCCTCCCAGAAGAGCCAGCATGCCAGAGGCTCCGTTCTTGAGACAGAAAGCTGTTTTAGCAATGGGCTGAGCGTGGGGAACTCGGCATGGTCAAGGATTCAATGGATGGAATTTTTCCAGGCACCAAGGCACAGCTATACTGAGCAGATGAAATACATCACCGCTTACTACACCCTCTAAGACAACTTCTAAGAGGCTTACACAGCTCAGATGGTGCTACCGTGTCACTACTGTGCAAAGATTTGAAATAAGTTTTCATCTCCTCGTTCTTAAGCTGTTTGCCGTGGCATAGACATGTGAGAAGGTTAAAAAAAAAAGCCATGGGCAGGTTTAGAATTAAGAGCTATTTTGGTTCAAGAGCACTGACTACCAATGACACGAATACATTCTCTGGGAGTCATCAGTCAGGATTATATATTCTATTGCTTTACCAAGGGAGGTTGATTTTAAGCCAGACTGGCTCCTGTTGGACTGGTGCCTGTAACTGATACTCACTTCATTGATCACTGCTGGGGCTCAGATCGAGGAGAGGAAACCTCAGTTTTAGATATTCACATGTACAGGAGGGAGAGAGAGGGAGAAGGAAGGCAGAGGAGTAAAGGGTTAGAATCTGACTTGAAAACTTAAAGGACAAAGGGGTTAGGTGGGTGAAACTTTCCTTAAATCGAACTAAAATCCGTAAATGCTCAAAACCAATGATCTGTCTGATATACATGTTAAAAAATCTTGGAAAGTTAAAAAATGTGAATGATCTAGTGAGGCTAGGCTTGAGATTCCCCAGCCCAACTCAGGGAGCGAGCCCATATAGACACCAGAACAAGAATAATTCTAAGAACAGGGAAAATGAGGACAGATTGTTTTTGAAACAGAAAAGAGAATGGGTTTTCTAAACCTCTTTATTATTTGATTATTAATACATCTTCTACACTACAGAGTTCAGTAGAAGATTGGGATGGGAACTCAGTGGAAAAAGTGCTTGCCATGCAAGAGTGAGGAGTTCAGTTTGAACCGTTGGAACCTATGTTAAGTAGCAGCACACATCTGTAATGCCAGCGCTCCAGTGGTGAGATGGGCAGTGGGGGAAAGAGAATCCCTGGGCCAGCTAGCCAGACACACGGCACTAAACAAGGCAAGTTGCCTCAGACAAGGTGGAAAGTGAAGACAGACATACAAGGCTGAATTTTGACCTTGACATGTACATGGTGATTTGCATGAACCCTCATTCTCACAAACAGGCACACACACACACACACACACACACACAGAGTATATAAACAAGATTTCGATACAGAGAATATGGTATTTTATTGTGTTTTACGCCAAGAAAATATTAACCAAAACAAATTGATATAACCTGGTATACTCTTTCCCTAAAATGTAAGTTAATGCCTATTCAATTTTGATTTTAGGCACACTAGATATAGATCTCCCCTCTTTTCTGCCTTTAGTGTATTTTATTCTGTATCTATATAGTTTTGCTGAAAAATTCATCTATTCACGTCCACTGAACTCCCATGTGGTATTATTCAAAAGTATAAAGAGTTGCTGTTCAATTGTAAGTTACAGATGGTGGGTTTAGATTTGCTTTCCTAAATACGGAAATTCTAAAGTATTATTGAGTTTATATCAGTTAAATAAGTATTTCTTAAACATACTACAACTGCTACAGTTATACTACAGTGTTGGAGGTCACCCCAGAAATCAAAAGGGCTTTCTATCGTCTGGAACCTGAAGGATGAGAGTTAGGAGATCATGAGTGTAGTAAGTAACTGGGCAAACAGAAGTTAAAACAAAACAAAACAACAAACACCTGAGATTAAAGAAAGAAAGTGAAATGCTCATGGAAGGGCTAGGCATCTTCCTCAGCCTGGCTGACTGGAGCATAGAACAGAGAGAGGAGTTGAAAGTGGAGGTGGAAAGATGAGGAGGATCCAGCTTGTGGAGAGATCTAAAAACCATCAAAGAAATTTAGTTCTAAAAGAGAGGAAATGTTGAACTTGTTAGAGTATTTGAAAGGAGCCCATGAGTGATTCTGACAGATCATTTTACTTCAGTGTGGGAAAAACCCAAAGTATAGTAGATGAGTTTCAAGACTTAAGATGCTGAGAGATGCTGTACGTCCAGCTTGGTAGTGACAATGGTGGCGTGGGGCTAAAGGAAAAGAGTGAAGGGTTGGGAAGGACAGGCAAGCATTGTTTATAGAGCTTGATGACCATGGACTCTAGGGAGTACAGGAAGAGGAAAAAAGTTTTCAAATGCAAGGAAACTTAGGTTCTGCTCAGGATACACTGAGTCTTGCATCTCTGTAGAACCTTGAGACAGTGGAACCATGGCAGTCTATTGGGTCTCTAGCAGGGGAGCACAGGTACACAAAAATTCTTGATAAAAAAAAAAAGAAAAAAAAAACGGACTTCTGATATCAGGGAAGATCCTCTTTATTGACCAAGCATGCAGCTTTGGAAGAAACATACATTAAATTGTAAGTGGGGGAGAGGGGAAGTTGTTCTAGTTCTGTCAGAGCTGTCTACTCTACCACAGAGGTTAGTCGGGTGAGAGCTGTGGTTGCCAAAAGGACCTCACACCTGAGGAAGGTGACTGTGTGTCTAAATTTGTAATTTGGAGTTGTTGTCTGGTTAAAGATACAAATTCAAGGATAATAGTTAATTGGTTGATGCCTAACTAACGCTAATATAGGGAAAGTGTGTAACCCAGGACAGAATCCGAGTAACTTTTACATTCCTGAAATGGACAAAGAGAAAGGAACATGAGGAAAAGGAATTAGTCAGAAAATCCAGATAAAACAAAAGAACTGCGGACACAGGGACGGGAAGGGGGCAAAGCCTAAAACTTACCATTTGTTGTCTGCTTACCAAAGTCGTTGATGGATTTCAGTGAGTTGGTTGTCAACATTGTAGAGAGAGGAGTCACGCAAGTTGGGGACAGTCCATGGAACTACACAAGAAAGAGGGCACCACTGGCCTTGCTGAGAGGAGCACAGCTAAACATGAAAAAGAGACCCAGTTTTCAAAGGGCTTATCACTGGCAGGGGCAGGAGGGTGAGTATAATGCAGGCTTGGGGTTTGAATGTAGAGGAAAGAGGAGAATGGATGATTGAGAAGGATGTGTGGTGGAGGGAAGATGAGTTTTAACAATTCGTAAGAATATCTTTAGCATATTTAAAGGTTGCTGGGAAGGAGCCCTGGGAGTCGAGGTAGAAAACTGAAATGGTAATCAGCTACTTGAGGTCCTCAGGAAGGAGCCAGGGGAAGGGGCACAGTATCACAGGAGAAGGACAGGAGCCTGTCTCATGCTTGGAGGCCAAGGGGGTTCCAGGCTGAGGGCTGTGTTCTCTGAACTAAAAGTAAAATAGAGAGTCAGGCTAGTGCTTTTGATAATATCAGAAAGAGAACCAAATATTCATGATGGGCATCAAAGAGAATGCCAGAAAACAGACAGTGACTAGGTTTATTGACATCTAGTTTAGGTAATAGATCAATCATTCATTGTAAAAATAATCTACAAAATGGCATAGTTTTATTCATCAGAACTTTTTTTGTTTGGAGTTCTTTCATCTTTGTCCTGCGATCCAATCTATGCCAAGCTTGATCATCTTCGTGCCCACCTGATCTGCCAGTAGCCAGCCTAGGCGGAACACAGTATTACTATTTTTCTGGGATAGAGTCTGGCTGTTTTCCCAAGTTCCATAATGTCATTTCTACCATTCTTCATTATTATGTATCAATATGTGTTTTTTTTTAAATAGAGCTGTGGCAGATTACCCAGAAGGAAAGTATCTTTTTTTTTCCCCCGAGACAGGGTTTCTCCGTAGCTTTCTGGTTCCTGTCCTGGAACTAGCTCTTGTAGACCAGGCTGGCCTCGAACTCACAGAGATCCGCCTGCCTCTGCCTCCCGAGCGCTGGGATTAAAGGCCTGCGCCACCACCACCTGGTGGAAAGTATCTTTTTAAAAGTAACTATCAGCCAGACACTATGAAGCAAGAGAGAGTCCTTGGAACACACAGTTCTAAATGGGATGTCTCCATCAAATCCCTCTCCCCAGAGCTCAGGAAAACCTGCAGCAGAGGAGACAAAAAGAGTGGAAGAGCCAGAGGGGATTGAGGACATCACGAGAACAAGGCTTTCTGAATCAATTGAGCAAGGATCACATAAGCTCAGACACTGAAGCAGCAAGCACAGGGCTGACCTGAGTCTGCACGAGGTCCTGTGCATATGTATTATAGCTTTTAGCTTAGTATTTTCATGGGATTCCTGAGTGCATGGGTCTCAAATTGGTCTCTGATCCTTGTGCCTGTTCTTGGCACTCTTTACCTTCTGTTAGGTTGCCTGGTCCAGCCTTGACATTATATCTTTTGTTTTATCTTATTATATTTTATTTTGCCATATTTGGTCTTTATCTCTTAGAAGTCTGTTATTTCCTAGCAAGAGACAGAAACAGAGTGGATCCAGGGAGAGAGGATGTGGGAAGGACTTGGAGTAGAGGGGGGGAAAGCTGTAATCAGAATGTATTATGTGAGAAAAGAATTTATTTCCAATAAAAATATCTATCAATACCATAAAAGCTGTTTATTCTACATATTCTTCCTATGTTGTTAAAATAGTTTCCAACTTCAGTTTACAGAGAAATGGTTAAGGAGAACTCAGATTCCAGCCTCTGTCACTTTGGGACAACCTCATCCTTGTGCCACTGATTTGGAAGGTGAGTTTAGCTTAACCATATGATCTCACTCAGGCTTCTTTTCTTTTCTCTGTAAATGGGGAGTGTTAGGAAAAAGCAATGGATAGCCAACCTGTTGTACTTACTCAAGATCAGTTAATAAAACTCAAAGATTTGGAAGAGAGTCTGGCATAGAGTGACGTTTATAAAAGTGGTCATGTTATCATTACGATGATATTAAGATATCAGATAATATTTCTGCTCTCACATGTTCTCAATGAGGGGAACATCTCTACAAACACAATGTGATATTTATTTATATAAAGACCAAGATAGACATCTCAAATCTAGTCTAGCGTTTGCATCAACTCATACGTGTGGTTAAATCACTTTACCCATCTATAAAAATACAGCTTGGGCTACATTATAAATTAAAAATTCTGCAGAGCAAAGTCTGTGTATTGTCTACAGAATTTTATATAAACCACATGCTTTTGCTTTTACGTATTTAGCTCTTAAGATGGTTATCTTGAATATTTCATATTTTTCTCAAGGTTCTATAGCACATTATATTTAAAAAATTGAAATATTAAATTTGTAATGAAAAACTGAAACATCTACACATGTAATCAGTAACTTCAGAAGTTTAGGCAATTTTCTCTCCACTTTAGCTGAGGCTTACTTATACATGCAGGCTGTTGACCCTTTTCAGGTAGAGGATAGCTACGCTTTTAAAGTTGTGACTTCTTCCTCAAAGCAATGTACTTAAATATCTCAACGGTGCCCATAAGTGACTGAAATCCTTGTATAGTCTCTTAGAGAAAAATATAGCTTTTCTATTTATATAATTTAAAGTCAGATTTTCTGAATAACACCTTCCCAAGATTTAACTGAAACTTTTTTAAACTCTATGATATTAAGTTTTGGTGTAAAGGTTAAATAAATTATTAGGTTCCAATTTAAACTGTGTACCATATGATAAGACTTGAACTCATTTGCTTATCTTACAGACATTTGCATCAGCTCTCTCCCCAGTACTAAGTCCATCAGTCTGTCCCACAAAACTGTGAAGGAAAACTTTTCCTACAGAAAATCAAGGAGCTCTAGTTTTCCTTTGTCTTTTTTTGGAAATGTTTTTATATCCTTTCAACTTTAGTGGGCAAATAACAAATTTTACAGCTATCCTTGGTGCTAATGAAAATCTAAAATATTAGGAGAAAATATGAAAACATGAAAGGTCCTCCAACCATTTTCAAAATCTCATACCCAAGGCTTAAAGTTCCCTATCGATTTACTCACCACCACAGAGGATTTATTTTAAATTATCCCTACACTTAACTTGTACAGTCTTTTTTCTTGTCATTATTCTCAAAACAGCATAGCACAACTATTAATATGGCATTTATATTGAATTAGACATCATAATTAGCCTAGAGTTGGTTTAAAGAAGATGGAAGACTACATCAATTATTTTCAATTCTGCGATGTTATAGAAACAACATGAATATCCATGACTTTGGTATGCTGGGAAGATCCCAGAACCCTGCAGATGCCAAAGGATTTCTGAATGTTTACTACATCCTCATGTAGATGTGGAACTGATACTTCAGATTTTTCTCTTTGAAGAATTTGTTAGAACAGAAAAGTGTCATGGTTATTTCATGGAGGTAGTGGGCAGTGAAATTGTCCTGCATTTGTCCTTACAATATGTGGAGTGCTTAGGGGTATGCAGAATCAGTTTTCTTTACCCAATTATTATAAAGTCAACTATCCTCAGAACGTTAGGCTTATAAGAGCAAACACACACAGTGCCGCTGCCTAAATTACCACCTGTGGCAAACTCCACTGTGAAGACCACAATGCAATCAGGGTCAGTGAGTTGGTGAGTCGGGTTCTATCCTAGAATATGTTCACCCTGCTGTGCTGGTCTGTCTTAGGAGTAAATCTTATAAATATTTTGATAAGAATAAATATGCAAATATGTTGTCATTGTGTTCATAAGAATCTGTGCCCCATGGATTAAAAGGTTTGCATATTTATCCAAGGTCTGTTCATCCTCTAATTAGCACTGTCAAAAATACACTAAGATACTGACATACTTTATAATGCATTTCAACTTTTGGGCTGTGAAGTGCTAAACTACTGGGAGTTTTTATTACATATTATATATAATCCATCTAGAACTTCAGATAGTTATATGCACAAGGAGCTATCTCGGTTAAAAGAATAACAGAAATATTACAAAGAAACACCAAGAGAAGAAAACAATTGGGATGTTTTCCAAATGAGATATTATTTATCTCAAGAAATGACGGCTAGGCCTAAATCTCTCACTGTTGTTGAATTATCATCCTTCCTATTTTTTCTTATAACAAAAGAGGCATTTTGAAATGAAAGAACAGAGAAGTTTCTCTAGTTGATTCCCCTTTTCCTAAGTTTCAGTCATGTGTCTAAACTGGCAACAGAGTGGGCCTATGGAGGGATGATTCTGCACAACACCCAGGGAATATGGAAGAAATGACAGAGATTAGGGAAATGAGCTGATTTACTTAGGGAGTAATTTTTAGGTAGGCTAAATATTAAAAAGTAAACTAAATATTAACTAGAAAATATTACTATTTGGACCAAGAACTTAAGTAGCCAAGAATGGAAAATCCAATTAGGATTAAAGTAGAAACAGAAGCATCTCAAGGCAAGGTACGATTGTTTCTCAATGATTCACAAAGAAATCCATAAAGCCCAATTTCCTACATGTTTGTGGCCATGCGTGTGGCCATGTGTAAGAAGCTGATAACTCAAGAGCGTGTCTCTGTTGAGGTTTCTTCACTAGAATAAAGGCAAGGTTCAACTCGTGTTTTTGTATAGAAAATGAGTGATACTCCAGAGACCAAAGGTCAACCATACCTGTCTCTGGGTTTTCTTTATTTGTGCTACAATCAACAATGCCCTGTTGACAACCTATATATTTAGTTTATTGCATCAGATACTCACTAACAATCTGAGGAGTAGGTATCGCTATTATTAATTACCATTATTACTGGAATTATTGTCATCCCCTTTTACAGAGGATTTGAAAAACTAAGAGTACTCATCCAATATTTGCAGGCTGATGTGTGTATGTGGGGTGGGGAGTGGACAGAGGTGGTTTCATCTCTTTGACTAGGGGATCATTCTACCAGTGTCTTCCTTGATTTTTAGATTACTTTTTATTTTTAGTTGTGTGTGTGTGTGTGTGTGTGTTGTATACGGCCAACACACACACACATGAATGCAATACCCGTGGAGACCAGAAGAGTGAGTCAGATCCCCTGCATTAGCTAGGGTCCTCTAGAGGAGCAAAGCCTATAGTGTGAATACATATAAATACATCTTCAGAAGTAGCATAAAGCATCTATATAGTCTCACACAAAAGAGATCAAGCCCTCTATATCTGCACAGTCGAGGAGTCTGGGTGCCTCAGCATTCCTTGTCTGGCCACATAACCTGGAGTCTTCCTGAAGGGTTTCTGGATTCTCAGCCAATGACAGAAGCCTGGAAATACTGCGCTGGTCTTAATATCAGTGAAGGAATCAGCAGTAGCAACAACAAGGTAATTTAAGTCAGCTCTAGAGGAAAGGCCAAGAAGAGAGGGAAGTGTGAATCGGCTTCCTTCTGCCATGTCCCAGCCCCCTTCAAAAATCTGAGCTGCTCCCAGATGGTGCTGCTCACACATGAAGGAGAGTCTTTCCACCCCAACTAAGGCAATCAGGACAACTCTTCAGGTGAGGGTCCAGTCTCGGGCGCTGATATTCTGTGGCGACTTGGTGTTAAGACTAACTGCCACAGCGCTGTATGTTGAGACCCACATGTTTATCAAGTTCATACAGAGTCAATAGGAGTCGGGGTTTTGAGCTCACCTGTATCTGGTCCCTGAGCTTTCTGGCTTTTTATTATGGCAACAGCTTGAGGAAAGTGACGCTGACCTGAGTAGATCAGGGTATGTGATGCCTACAGTTTCATCTATGGAAATAACTGTTTTGGTTGCAACTTAAAATTGTTTTATTATATCATTTCCATGTATGAATATGGTATAGTATATTTGCATGTGTGTTTGTGTTTCTATGCCATGGTATGTGTGTGGACATCAGTGAGCAACTTTGGATTTGATGCTCTCCTCCTACAATGTGAGACCTGAAGATCAAACTCAGGTGAACAGGTTTGATCACAAAAAGCTTAAACTGCTGATCAATCTTACTGGCCCTTGGTTCCAACTTTTACTAACTTTATTAATGAAGTGTTCAACAAATTCTATTCTTCATGTATGTATTTGGTAATATTTTTGGAAAAGAATTATACTGATGCTTTTAAAAATATTGCAAGGCAGCATAACTCAAAAATACAGGGTAGCATGAGGCATGAACACACTTTTATTGCTAGTTGCTTTTGGAGAACTTTAAAAATTAGCTTCTCTATTCATATGTAGCAGGCTTACCCCTAAATCTAAAACCCTGAACACTTTATAGGAATCCCTGTGCTTTTCCAAATGTTACGTAAAGTGTATGTTTGAAGCTCTATAAGATACATGAGCTGGACCAGGTCCAGTCAAGAATAAGAAGGTAGGTTGATGACTTGCCTTTTGTAGTTAGATAATATATTGACTTTGGGCTTGTGCTAGAGGGATTGTTCCTTGCCTCCAGCTCCTGAATTTACTACAGCTGCCAAGCACTTCCAAACCCCTCGCTCTCCCTCTCCCTCTCAATCCTAGGACTGGAGAAATTCCACAGCCCTGAGAGATCAAGTTTCGCATCAATATTTTGGTGGGCTCCCTGCCAATGCCTTATCAAGGAAAAATATAATTATAGGGGAGACTGCAGCAAGCTGATTCTATAATATTCTCCCCTCCTGTCTCAGCTGCTAAAATATAATATAATAAAAGTGATATAAGATACTGCATCTGCCCTTTTGGTAATTCTGTTTTCATTTCAGTTCCAACGTTGGATTGTGGATGACTCCAAGCTGTGCCAAAGCTACTGACGCTCAGCCCTTAAAACTTCAGTATCAGATGCAGGAGAGCTGAGGCTTAAAATAGAACGCTGATGGAAAGGAGAGATGGCAGTGGATGGATCTAGGATCTTATGGAAAGCGTGGCGTGGCTTTGTTTTCTTTTGAGAACCGCTTCAATAGTTCAACTTCTACATCACAATAAAGTGAGCATAAAGTCCCCAATAGCACATTCGCTTTCTTTACGAGCCCTTGAGGACTGACTTTCGCCTTGTACAGCTCCTTATAATACCAGCACTAATTCCCATTGCGCATTCAGATTAGGTGATACCAAGGTCACTACTACTCTCCAGTACATCCAGGAGGGCACACCACTCGAGCTGTGGTATCCTAGAAACCATAACAATACGTGACTGCTTATATGACACGTACAAAATTATAAAAGACCCAATCAAAGACCTTTGTATGATACTTCACCTCTCCTCTGAGTAGTCCCCACAAAAAATTACATAGAAAACATACTTTCATATCCTATATCTCCTTCTTAGCTACAACAGTTCCTTTGGAAGAGATCACTCTTATCTATCCCTCCTCTGAAGAGCTCTCAGGGACAGTGCCTGGCATGGTATTGGCACACGAGGAATGTTGGGTAATCATCGGTGTGTGAGTTCTTATCTAGGAAAGCTATGTGTGTCTTCAAACATAGTCCTCAGCTTGTACAGTGCTACACTTTGGGCAGTTTCTCCATATAACTTGAATTTACCTTGACAGTAAGGACTTAACCCAGGTGTCATATCAGCATTAAGAGTCTCACCACTTCCTACTATATGAATTTATAATACTACATCTCAGCTCTAAGTGTAACCAATATATTCCCGAGAAGACAAAATGTCTGTAACACATGTGTCTCTCAGCAAAACAAACCAGTGAGTGTAGGGAGCAGCAAAGAAATCCTTGAGTGTGTGAAATCCTGAGTGTGTTTGTGCTGCTAGCAAAGGCAGAGCTGGGTCAAGGACCTCACAGCCCAAGACTCAATGTGGTAGCAAAGCCTTCTTCAGAGGACCGAGTGTGAGTGTTGACAGTGAGTGCAAAATTCATCTACTATAATTGTCTCACTCTATCCTCCTGGATATTTACGGCCCAAAGACTATTCTCCTGCAGAGACTGCTTATACTGAGATTAGTTAAACCTGGCTTCTTAATCCAACTGTCCACAATAAACCTTGCCTTCTTGTTTGTATGTAATAACCCCACCTTCTGGTTCAGCTCTATAAAATATCCTTGCCTCTCAGATCAATTCTTTGTGATAAGCTGAACTTCCAGGGTACTGGGATTTCTCCAGCAGAGAACCCAGTCCACTGATACCTCCTCCTCCTCCTCTTTCTCCTCCTCCTCCTCCTCTTCCTCCTCCTCCTTCTCCTCCTTCTCCTCCTCCTTCTCCTCCTCCTCTTTCTCCTCCTCCTCTTTCTCCTCTTCCTCCTTCTCCTCCTTCTCCTCTTCCTCCTCTTTCTTTTCCTCCTCCTCTTTCTCCTCTTTCTCCTCCTCTTCCTCCCCCCCTGTGTCTCTCTCTCCCCTCTCCTCTCTCTTTGTCTCTCTCCCCTCTCCCCCCCACTCTGTTTTGTTTGTCTTTCCTTCATTTTCTTGCTGCCCCAGTCAGGCCCAAGTCCCTGGAAGCTGTTCAAGGATTTATCAAGTCAGACTCATCCCTGAAACAATTTTTTTCAGTATTTGGTACCACATAGAAGGAAGACGTTGAGGGAATAGGCTAGGGCATTGGTTTTCAGTGGTGAAACACTGAAGGGTGCTGATCGGTGTAGAAGACTAATTAGCAGGGCACAGGCACCTGTGGAGATGGGGGAGTGACTTTAAACCAGTGGATGCAGGGAGTGGTTGGACCATGGGAGTAGGAGGGGAGAGGGAAGAAGAGCAGTAGCAGGACCATAAGACTGCTAACACCTGACTTCTGCACAACCAAAGCTACTGAAAATGACCGCTGGCATTGGCCGAAGACAAGCCAAGTAGTCTGCAAATTCTCCCTGCCTTCTAAAATACCTCATAAGGCAAGTATGATCCACCTCTTCCTAAAGCTGCTTCTACTAACTAGAACACCTCCTGAAATTCATCAGTTAGGCACTGGCCCAGCTGCCACTATTGTTTCCCATTCTTAAACTAACCCACTTCAGACGTTCTATTTAAGAGTTATGTTTATAAAATTCTAAAAACAGAGATTTCATCTTTCCCATTCACTTCTTCGCACAAAGATGCCAAATGTAGCCATATAATGCTGATGAGAAAACAGGCTCCAGTTATTAAATCTGCATTTGACACATAGTATGTTTACTAAGACATGTTTATATATTGAAAGCACTAAAGACTCCTACTACCTATCGGGGAGGAAACCCATCCACAAATACACACACTCATGGGCAGTTGGGCTTTCTTTTCTGCTGCCAGCCCCACACAATAGCACAGAGACTTATTATTAATTATGAAAGTTTGACCTTATCTTAGACTTGTCCCACTCATTCTTATAACCTAAATTTACCCATTTATATTAATCTACCTTTTGCCTCATGACATTTTGCCTTTGTTCATTCTGTATGTCCAACTCCCTCCACATCTCGGGCATCTTCTTCTTGTACCTAGAATCATTTCGACTTCCTCTCTTTTTTCCTGCAAGTTCCACCTCTCTTTCTTGTAGCGCCTGGACTATAGGATAGTATGCAAGCCGGAAATTAAACTGGAGACTTAAAAACACACAGACAGACAGACAGACTGAAACACAGGGACACCGGTCATCCTTGATACAAGAATGCCAAGAATGCCCTTTTTATTGTGTTCTGGCCATGCCCCAGCTCTCGGGATCATTCAGTCACAGGGCCCACCATAAACCACTCCCCTGCCTGCAGGCCGCTCAGAGCAGAGAAAAACACATTGTTCACAAGAAATTCAGGGTCTGGTGGTTCGCAGTCCCCAACACTTTCCCACCTAGTTACGGCCATTCAGCTTTTTCTTACACCAATCACAGCAATACACCTTCACACAGTGTAGAAATATCACGCAACACACATGCACACACACATCCCATGCCACACATATGAACATGTGTGTATGCGCATATGCGTGTGCACACCCAAACAATCTAGGTTGCTGCTGAGTGAATAAGTACATACACCAGGACATAAGCACTGTTCATCAATGAATAAAACATGTTCTGAGAAACATTTTACGGGGTTTGGTTTGTGTTAGAGTCTTTGTGATATATGACTAGCTTAGTTCTGCTAATAAAAATAGTATAACACTTATTTTAAGTTAAGAAGCCCTAAGTACTGTCCTCATTTTGAATACTGAACCATGATTTAAAAGCAAGCCTTTATGTTTCAGCTAATTTATATCCTTTAAAGATATAAATGGAGAAGGCACATTTTAAGGGATTCTGTTTATGCTTTCCAGGTCATAAAGAGCTGTCTCCTTGCTGAGTCCTCCTGGGGTGGCAGGAGCAATGAAGGGCATCAACCCCATTCATGAGGGCTCCATTGTCATGGACTAATCACCTGGGGAGACTCCACCACATTGGAGAAAGGTTATGGTGTGTCAAAGAAGCTTCTGTTTCTCAACCCATTATTAGTAGGCATTCAGTCTTGCTGAAGTAGTGAGTGGCAGCTAACAGAACGGGGTGGGGGGCTGGAAACACGAGACTACCTAGGGAGTACAGATACTGTCATTTTGCCTGTGTTACCTGTCACGGTCAGTGAGTCTTTCTAAGGTTGTCTCATTAATGCTTACTTACCTTCAGATGACATTCCAGAAATGCATAATTATAACGGCTCGGCATGTCTGTGTTTAGCCACTGAGACACTGAGACAGTGTCACTGTCTTTCTCAGGCACAAATGACACTGAGATGTAGCAGTACACCCCTGCCATATGAGACACCAGCTTGAGCACCAAGTCATTTGTTTTTATACCCCAAGGATGATATCTATTCTCTATCCGAACTGAGGATGTTTCTTTCCTAAGTTAATTGCCCTCCGGTTTCCTCACCTATAAACACAGAGATATGGAACCTTAGCTAAATGAATACATGAATGCTTTTATAAAGATCAAGCTCTTAGGCGGACTAGATGAGATAATGAGGGAAGATACTTATAATTTGAAATGATGTCTGCTTTAGCTGGGGTTTCTACTGCTGTGATAAACACCATGAAGCTAGAGAAACCTGGAGAGGAAAGGGTTTGTTTTATCTTACAGCTTGCAGTCAATCATCCACGCAAGTCAGTACAAGAACCTGGAAGCAGAAACTGAAGCAGCTGAGTGGTGCTGTTCATTGGCTTGTTCCTCGTGGTTTGCTCAGAATGCTTTCTTATAGCACACAGGCCCACCAGCCTGTGGCGGCACTCCTGCAGCGAGCAAGCTAGAATTCCTATCACCAATCATCAGTTAAGAAAGACAAGATCTCATGAATAAATTGGGAGCATGGGGATCCAATTATGGGGACAATGGGGACATGGGAGCACTGGGAGAGGGTTGAAGGGGAGGGGAGAAGGGAGGGAAGGGAGGGAAGCAGAGAAAAATGTATAGTTCAATAAAATCAATTTAAAAAAAAAAGAAAAAAGAAAGAAAATGCCACCATAGATTTCCCTACAGATCAATCTATTGGGGGTATTTTCTCAATTGAAGTTCTTTCTTCCCGGCTAATTTTATGTTGTGTCATGCTGCCATAAAACTAGCCAGCACAGTATCTGATACACCATAAAGCTTAATATCCAAAACATGTTGATCTTAGGTCACAATTCATGTTCTTGGGAACAGAATAGAGAAGGAATGACAAGCAAGAAGAGAGTTCTTCTTGTGAGCAACATCTACACTCCACAGAGAGCAACTCACAGTTTTCATGAACGAAGCAAACTCACTCACCACGGTGGTGAAATGTAACACATTGATAAAGCCCCTGAACTGGTCCTCAGCGAGTTCTTTGCACAAACAGAATCCACCTCTCCCTGTCTGGCTTTCTTCTCAAGTTTTGCATGCTCATCTTATTAATGATCTTCTATTTGCTAAACTCCCTGTCAGATTTACTGCAATATTCTTTGAGACATATATTGCTACTCTTATTTGCCATTATCTATATCTTTTCCACACAACTATATTCTAAATTGTTTCAAACAGGAAAGTCGTCTTAATGGGACTGAGAGTCTACAATATCATGCCAGGCACTTGAATGAATGAAAATCCAATTTGGTCAGGTTGGTAAACAAATTATAGTTAGTGCCAAGATTTATTTGTCTAACTGATTGGTACATTTTAATTAAAAATACACCTGTTTTTCTCTATTCTTTTAATGTTAGGGCAGGACCTTTCATGACCATTCTTACTTTGTTCCATGGCACTCATACCAGTAGACTAGTACCATCTCCCTAGCTAAATGAACTCCTGAAGCAAGACTGAGAATCTGAAGTCCAGATGATGTCACTCTCTGCTTCCCTACAGCTTTAGAAACTCTCTGATGCTGGACTGTTCTTTAGTAATCTGCATCTATAAAATGAGAAGAAATATCCCCTGGAGGAAAAGAATGCTTAGCTGAGTTAATCGACTCAGGTTCTCCTGCACTGAATTGCAAGGCCAGTTTCAAAATCCCCCAAATAAAAAGATCAAGTACACTCTAGGGTCTGGATCTACCATGCATTTGGTCAAGGCTCTCCTCTGTGCCTCCATTTCAGACTCAACCATTAGTGATGAGAAAAATACAAGCCCATTGTGACATCATGCCAAACACCACCAGTAGAATTGCATTTACATTCCACGTGATTTGTCAAAAGTGATACCAGAAGAGCAAGGGCCAGGAAGTTCTTACATCTCCAGGAATGTCCTGGCTCTTTAGCCCCAAACTTTACAGAACTAAAAAAGACTTACCTTGAAACTTAATAAATTTGAAAGTTTTTTTTTTGTTGTTGTTGTTTGATTTGAAACTCAATAAATTTGAACAGTTTTTTAAAATCTGTTTTTACTGGGTTTTTCTTTATTGTAAACTGAATAACATTCTTTGGTTGAAAAATAGATCTTAAATATATAATTTGGTTGGCTTGCTTGCTCTGTCTTTCATATTAACCAAAACAGGGCCTTTGGATGAAATATTTAACTGGTCTCATTTTTTTTTCAAGGTTAACATTATTAAGTCCAACTTTAAACAACAGGTAAAATTTCACTTAAATAAAATAATAGTAATCTGTTCTATATTAGAGAAATTCTTACATCAAAGTTCTACATTGGGAAAAATGCATTCAGAGGAATAATCAGATGCAATGAAGAGGCCATTTTGCAGAAAGTAGAACTCAATGTGCAAAGTGGGCTCGAAAGGCCACATTTATCACCAATGTGGGAGGGGTGAGTGAGGCCACAGTGGCCAGTGTGTGAGCATCCATTACAGAGGAGAATGTGTTAAAACTCAGATGGTCTAAATCAGTTGATTACTAGGTATGATGCCAGATTTATGAGATGTCAAATGTATGAGAAAGTGTATTTTTTCAGTCAGTAGCATCCGCATTACACTGACATTCTGTGACCTGATTTTATTTTAATTATTCAGCCACCAGTCTCAAATTCTTGCTACTCTTTCCCTGCATTTTGGGGTGTGTTAAAAGTTATTTATAAGAAAAATCACACAGTTCCAGGACAGGAACCAAGAAGCTACGGAGAAACCCTGTCTCAAAAATCAAAAAAAAAAAAAAAAAAAAAAAAAAAAAAAAAGAAAGAAAGAAAGAAAGAAAGAAAGATCACACTTGCTGTGATTCACTTTCACAAGCAAAGTTTATCCATTCTTGCACTGCATAGCTCTCTTAGTCCATTCTTGCATCTCTTTGGAGAACATATAGGTGGCATTATGAATAACAGAAATGTGTTGCCCACAGTTCTAAAGTCTGTGAAATCCAAGATAAAGGTGTCTATAGATTGAGTTTGTGCTGATGACTTGCTATTCCTTATAGATGATATGTTCTTGTATCTTTATGATATATCTGTGTCACTTATCATGCTTTTTTGTCCTAAACATACATGTATGGCATTAATAGACCGCATCAACTTTCTTATGTGATGGAGGAAGGTCATTGGCTAATAAAGAAACTGCCTTGGCTCATTTGATTGGCCAGCCTTTAGGTGAGTGGAGTAAACAGAACAGAATGCTGGGAGGAAGAGGAAGTGAGCTCAGACGCCTTAGCCCTGCTCTCTGGGGCAGACACGATGAAGCTCTGACCCAGGATGGATGTAGGCTAGAATCTTCCTGGTAAGCGCACCTTGGGGTGCCACACACTTTATTAGAAATGGGCTAGTCCAGGTGCGAGAGTTAGCCGAGAAGAGGCTAGATATAATGGGCCAAGCAGTGTTTAAAAGAATACAGTTTGTGTGTTGTTATTTCGGGGCATAAGCTAGCTGGCGACTGGGAGCCACATGGCAGGAACGCAGCCCGCAGCTCCCAGGCCAGCCCACAGCTCCTTCAACACTTATGCATAGTGTCTATATGCCATATCCCTTTCTATAATTTTTAAAACTTACCTACACCATTGATACTAAATGTCATGTAGACAGCATGAAAGTTAGTGTAACTTCTTAGCTATTCCGTGAAACAGAACTTAAACAATGACTTTTAATGTAATTATTGACACAGTGTATTTATATTTACTATCATATTTAATTTGATATTTCCAAACTTTTTTGTATCCCTGCCCCTGTTGCTGTCTTCTTTTGGATATACAAATTTTGGTGCCCCCTTGTAACCAGACTAAGAGTTTTTTGCCTTATATTTTTATATTCATTTTAGATATTACTATGCACATCAATGCATGCACTGTCATAACCTTTTTGGAATTCATGATATGCTACTTCACAATAGGCACAAGAATTTTTAACCTCTGTCACTTTCCTAGCCTCTCTCACCCTTTGCTAAGGTTTCTGTTAGTTTTCCACCCCCTTATATACAGTACAATACACGGCTGACTTTTGTCAGTACAAATCAGTTATCTATCAGAGAAATGAAGTGAAATCTTTTGCATTTCCTTTATTTTTAACCACTTCTGGTGTTCTTCATTTGTTTCTTCCTTCAGATTTGGGATTCAGGCTTGTGTCGTTTCTCTTTCTCTTATACAGCATCCTTCAGCATTTCATAGTGTTTGTGAATGGCATCAAATCTTGGCCAACATTCGTTTAAAAGAGACTTAGTTCACTTTCATTCACAAAAGTGATCCAATTAGGTGCAAAATATGACTTGTTGTTCATTAAAGACTTTAAAAATATCAACACGTGTTCTTCAGTTTTGGTTTGGTGGCTTAAAACAACAGTTATTGCTGTAGACTATTAGTTTAAGATGTATTACAGTTGTTTATGCTGTGGAATATTTGTCTAATGATGCAAAGATGTTACATTCTTTTATATGGCATTTATTTAACTCTGTCAAATTGTGTTAGTTTGCCTGTCTAAAACACCGTATTGGTTTAATAAAGAGCTGAAAGGCCAATAGCCAGGCAGGAGAAAGGATAGGAAGGGCTGGCAGACAGAGAGAACAGGAGGAGGAATCTGGAGAAGAACATCAAGGAGCAAGAGGAGGAGGAAGACACTGGTGGCCAGTCACCTAGCCACACAGTCACACAGTCACACAGCCACACAGCCAGGCATGGAGTAAGAAGTAAAGAAAAGATACTTAAATAGAAAAAGGTAAAACCCAGAAGCCAAAGGTGGATGGACTAAGTTAAGAAAAGTTGGCTAGAAAGAAGCCAGGCTAAAGCCAGACATTCATAAGAAAAAAAAAAAAGTCTCCATATGTGTGTATTTATCTGGGAGCTGCGTGGCAGGCCCACAAAGAGCTAAAAGAGTAAAAACGAACTAAGTTATTATCTCATAGAATTCATGGAGCAGACACAGTATGGGTTAACTGTTGCTTCTTTTTGCAACTCACAAGACTTGAATCAAGGCACTTGCAGGGCAGGGGGTCTTTACAGAGATCTGTTCTATTTCCTTACCTAATCTGCTGGCAAAATTCAGTCTTTCTTAATTGTAGGTTGACAGTCAAAGTCACCATTTCCTTGCTGTGCGGTCAGGACAACTCTAGAGACATTGTATTCTTTAGCTTGTGGCCATGTCCTTTATTTACAAATCCACCAATGGTAGTCCATGTCAATTATAATGGTTAGTTTTTTGTCACCTGACACATGATAGAGTTATTTAGGAAGAGGGAATCTCAACTGAGAATATTATCCCACTAATTTTACCTGTGGGAAAGTCTGTGGTGCATTTTTTTTTATTGGTGATAGAAAATGTCAGCTCACTGTGTGGTGGTACTACCCTTGGGCTAGTGACCCTGGGTTCTATAAGAAATCAGGCTGGCGAAGCTATGGGGAGCAAGCCTGTAAGTAGCATGAATCCATGGCTTCTGCTTCAGTTCTAACCCTGGCTTACCTTAGTGATGGACTGTGACTGGGAGTTATGAGTTGATATGAAGTTGTAAAGTTAAGGCGATATGTACTAAACAAAATTTTAGTTGTGGAAGTACTCACAGACTTCTGAGTATACTGCATCTTTTCAAGTTAGGTTGTCTGTATCAGGATACTTCCAACAGTACAGCTTAAAGCCAGGTATCTATATCAAGAACATTCGCCACAGGAAACATGCCCTATAGAAGGGATATAAAAATCTCTAGGCACATTTTCAAATTTCATTTATCCTTCAAAGATCTGACATGAACTTCAGGGGAAGGTGCTGTTCTTCTCCTTCCCGGTCAGGACTCAGTGGTTCACCTACACTGAGGATCCTGAGGCAGGTTGTGAAATGTTCTGTAAGCTCTTCTAAATTAATGCTTTGTAAATTTCAGTGTATATGCCCTCAAGGGTTTTCCAGGTTGCTTCCCAGTTTTTGATTCCTTAGTTCTGTCCCCCAAATTTTCATTTTTAACAAGTTCCTAGTATATGCTGAAATGGGTAAGGACAACACCTCATTATTCCAAACATTTGGGAATGGTAAAAGAAAATAGCTGTGCCCATCCACAAAGCATATTTCTGGGTCATTGTCTAAAATGCATTGCTAGGTATGGATCAACTTTGGTGTGGTGATATTGAAGAACATATTGTGAATTCATCAATGCAAATTAGCATAGAATAAAAAAGTTAACATTTCCCAAATCACTTACTACATGCTTTGCATCTTGAGAGGTACTTTATACTGATAATCACTTCCAAATTTCACAATTTCATCAGGTTTTAATTGTACAGAGAAAGAAATGAAATTCACTGGGACTAAAAATATGTCCCCTGCACAGTGGCAGAACCTGTGTCTCTGATGTATCTATTCTCAATCTCAAAAGTTGGGGGAATTCTATTCTTCAGACTTTGGAATGAAAGAAATCTGCCTTGTTTCTATTCTTGTTTAAGGTATTGTACCTATACAACTTGCTTAATTATGTAATGTAAAGTTTTAGTCCTTGCTATTTAGGGTAATAGAGAAATATAGGTCAATAGTCCCCCAAAACTATCAAACTTATAGTTATGCTAGATATGTTTTTAAAGTCACATACAGATATACTTTCATTGTTAATAAAGATTTGACTGGCCAATTACTAGGCAGGAAGAGGTTCTATGGGAGAGCCAAACTGGGAGAATGCTGGGAAGAAGAAGAGGCAGAGTTGTCGACCAGAAATAGAGGAAGCAGGAGATGAATGTGCCATGCTGAACAAAATGTACTACAACATGGTGGAGTATAGAAAAGAAATACAGGTTAAGATGTAAGAGCTAGTTAGCAACAAGCTTAAACTATCAGTTGAGTATTTATAATTAATAATAAATTTCTGTGTGGTTATTTGGGGAGCTGGCTGGTGGGACAGAGCTGACTGGCAGTACAGAGAACCCTGCCTATATTTGCCCCTAGTAAGTTAATCTTCTAACAAAAGAAACTGATAAGTCCCAGAGATTTCAAAGTTTATATAACCTTTTTGTGGATTTGTTACTTCTAAAGAGAAAGGCTCACCTATCCTGACACTGGTGGTACAAAGTAAAGCTTCCAGAAACCAGGCTGGGCATTTAAGCTTGTAGTTTAATAAAGATGTGTTTGTGATAGGGGTAAAGATAGTAACTTTTAACAAGCTTCAGATGAACTCTGGTTGGAAATACGAAATACTTGGTAGGCATAAAAAATGAAGATCATAGGCTTTACTAGAATCAAAATTTCTAATCATTTGACCTAGATATCAGTACATTTAAAAAGATCTCAGGGTGATTCTCACAGGCACACAGAAGCTAGAGTTCCTGCTTTAAACGAGCATTGGAGTTGGTTGTTAGGAATGATAACCACGTAACTTACCAGAGTGAGTTGATGCCTTTCTTAATTCTGCCCTAGAGTAGAATCACCGGAACACTTCAGAAAGAGTTAACCTGCATGGGCTCTGCCTAGAACACCCTCTTCAGTAATTCAAGAAATTCTAGCATGTTTGGTGAACTTTGCCCAAGAGTTGCCCAGAAGCAAGGACAACAGCTTTGCCTGAAACTTTGGCAAGAATGCAGAGTCTCGCTCTCATCCTAGACCTGTTGAGTCTGAGATGTAGCTCAGCATCCTGTGCTTTTGGAAACCCCTTGTGATTCTGTTCCATGGTGGGGAACCGGTGCTTTAAGTCCACGAGCAAAGCTAGGAGGCAATCTGCATGGTGCAGAGGTGTTTGTTGCTGTTTGTTAAGTTAAATTTGCACAAAACAAGAAACTTATATTTTTGGTTGTGAGCCTAGCCTTTAGCCATAAATAAAGGACATTGAGACTATAATTCGTGACTCTAGAGAAGCTAAATAAGAAGGTGAACCCAAAGAAAAACATATAAGCATCCCCCTGAATATTAACCTTCATCAGGCGATGAAAGAAGACAGAGACAGAGACCAACATTGGAGCACTGGACTGAAGTCTCACGATCCAAAGGAGGAGCAGAAGGAGAGTGAGCACGAGCAAGGAACTCAGGACGGCGAGGGGTGCACCCACACACTGAGGCAATGGGGATGATCTATCGGGAACTCACCAAGGCCAGCTGGCCGGGGACTGAAAAAGCATGGGACAAAACTGGTCTCGCTGAACATAATGGACAATGAGGACTACTGAGAACTGAAGAACAATGGCAATGGGTTCTTGATCCTATTGCATGTAATGGCTTTGTGGGAGCCCAGGTAGTTTGGATGCTCACCTTAATAGACCTGGATGGAGGTGGGTGGTCCTTGGACCTCCCACAGGGCAGAGAAACCTGCTTACTCTTTGGGCTGAGGAGGAAGGAAGACTTGATTGGGGGAGGGGGAGGGAATGGGAGGTGGTGGCGGGGAAGAGGCAGAAATCTTTAATAATTAAATTAATTAATTAATAAAAAAATCAGCAAGAAAAAAAAAAAAAAAAACAAGAAACTTTATTCTGTCTTCAGAACCAGTGTAGGCGTATGAGCAAGTATCCCGTAGCATTTGGAAGAGTGAGTGCGCATGATTTGGTGGGTGATGGACAGAAACAGTATATTATACAAAAATGTCATTAAAAACACTCTTTCTGCTAGAGGTGAAGTCATTAGAATGACTTCCATAAAAGCAATCCATCATCCCTATGGTAGGTTGTATGTGGTATATTTTCAAGAAACTGCAAGACAGTGGGAGAGGAAGGGGGCAGACAAGAGTCAACAGGTTTGAACCCTGTTTTCAAACTAAGGGAGAAAAATTGGCTCCTGGCTGACACATTACTGCACTTTGCACAGAAGCCTGTGTGACTCCGGTAATATTTAAAGTACCCAGTGGGGACATCTTGGCATAGCATTTGCTGTTCTCCATCTGGATGCCTCGGGCAAAGTCATGTGCACACTCCAGGCTTCTGACAGGCAAGAGGAATTTGGGTTCAAGTCCAAGGCCAGTGTGCAAGGCCACTCCTTTACAGCCATTCCTATAACACTTCCTCTCTGTCTCCCTTTTACTTCTTACGTTGCTCTGGACTTTTTTGTACCCACACAACAGAAGACATCAATACAGCTCGAGGAGGTTTGCTCGAATAAATACCATGGTGAATGGTGCTGATCTTTTACTTGCAGCATGCAGCTTTAATCCACATGAAGTCATGGGCAAGGCTGCTGTATAGAGAATGCATGGGTCCTCACTCGCAGCTGTGCCTTAAAAATTCAAATTCCCAAGCTTGACCTTTGAGCTCCTTCAGAAAGGGGTTGAATCCCTGCTTTACCTTTACCTTGTCCTTTTATTTATGTTTGGTGATTTGTCCTCGGGTATACACATATTCATCCTCTCCTAGGAGGGGCATTTCATGGCATCTAGAGCCTTGGCTATTTATTGTCTCATGCTCCACAGCCAGAATATCATGTCAAGTTTTTAACTTGCATGTGATGCTCTGTGCCTTCCCGTGTTCTGTCTTATCCCTGGAGAGTACTGTGCTTACTTGCCCACTTGGTAGATGCTTTTCCAGCCTTTTGATCAGAGGCGTAGACTGCTTTGGGCAGAGGTTGCTCTTTGCTATGGCTCTATAAGCTGTATATGTATTTATTACACAAGCTCTCATTTCAAACTCCCTCCACCAGCTTGAGAGAGTCCGGAAGGTGGGTGCTACCCCTCCGCTGGCATAACACCTTCGGGGCTTTGGGCAGGTTTGTGCTCCAGAAACACTTGATGGCCTCTGAAGGATCCCAGCATTGGGTTCTAGGATTCTATTAGGATCCACACTCTGTTAGAGAGAAACACCAAGAGTGGAGATCTAGACTCAACAAGCAACGGGGCTGAGTTGGCTACACAATTTCCAACTGCTGTACTTGTTGACTCTGGTACACTGATGCTCTGCCTTGATGATCTACCCATTGACCTGACTAGTTAATTCTACCTTGCAAAGGAGAAGAGAATAATAGATCTAGGTCATTCTGGAGCATTCTACTTAAAAACAATTTCATTTTTAGTGAAGTGTATTATGTCTGTGCCTGTGAATGTGTATATGAACAAGAACACAGTGTTCAGAGAGACAAGAAGAGGCATCCGATCCCTTCAAGCTGGGGTCATAGGCCCTTGTGTACTGCCTGACCTGGTGCTTGGGTCCTCTGCAAGAAGAGTGTATGCTCTTAACCAGTGAGTCATTATACCATCATACAATACATTATCTTAGAAGGAAAGAAACATTTTCTCAAACTGTCTTCTAAAAGGAAGATCCACTTATTTCATCTTACTAAAAAGACCCTTGGAATTAATACGAATATGAATTATGGGATATTCCTAGAGTCTGTCCCAATAACCGAGATAGAACATTTTTTGTATTAAACTGTTCATTAGAGAAAAATGATTTATTGTATTTTAATTATATTAGTATAACTAAAGACTCGGTCTCCAAAGAAAGATTCAAATCCTGTGTCAACTAGTTTTTCTGCTAGCAGCGTCAATGTGCTCAGAAGCGGTTTGTTCTTCTGATGCAGATACCCAATCTGTCTTTAACATTCGAAAAATGGGGTCCTCTTTGAGAAAATCTTCAGGAGCAGTAGGAGAAAAATGTGGACCTATAACAAAGGGAGGATTATTGATCTACATATCAGTTGAAGTTTTGCTATTTTAATGTTATATAATAAGCAAGCCTGGGTGTATTACGCAGGGAATAAAATAAACAGTCTTGCTGTTCAGGAGTTCATGAGGTTTTCCTTTCCTTTTTTCCTTTTGATAGCCATTTTTCAGGGCCCACAGGGGTAGGAGTCACACTCAGAACCCCCTCTTCCCACTATCACTTCAAAGCACCCCAGGTTCATGTTGCTTTGCAAACACAGAGAGATCCACATGAGAACGAGGCCAAAGCATTCAGCAATAGAAAAAAAAAAACTGTCTAAAAGCCACTGTTTTACAACAGTGACAGACACACAGAGAGGACATTTGGACAGTAAAATAAAAATATTCAACTTTATATATAAATAGACCCTGAAGGATTTACGTGTCCCATAGGCCAAGGCTAAATGCATTTTATTGGTGCAGGGCAATGTAACTGTCTCAGCCAGTGGAGTGCTGTGGAAAGAGAGCTGTCACCTCCCGCGAGCTCCACCTGAGAAACCCTCCTGAGGCAAGAGGAGCAGAAATCTATGGGAGGAAAGGAAGACAGCTTAGCAGGGGGCAGGAGAGGACAGCAGGAGAGTCCAAGCCCAGGTCAGAATTACAAATGGACTCTGCGATTATTAAGTGGTAACAATGTCGCTGCTAAATCCATTAATGGCCATAAACATGTCACCCCTCTCCTTATTGGAAGGGGTTGTCCTGCATTCTCTGCTGCAGCCCTGCCCGCTGCAGTGACGCCAGCTGTTCCACAAGCTAGGCATGTCTGCCTGGCTGGCTCTCCACCCCACCCTTATCATTCTTGTCTCCCATTGGGCCATTTGGTTCCCTTGGCTAGGTGTTTCGGTACCTCGAGAAAGGTACTGACCTTCACGGGGCTGCCCTTCAGCACAGGCTGGGAAGCCCAGGGAACACTGGGGCTGAACGGGTTGAAACAACACTGCATGGGCCTCTTATTCTCTATGGGGCAACCCAGCTTGAGAAAAGCATGAGAGGGCAGGAGACAGGAGAGAGAAAAACCTTGGTTGTACTCCGGCTGGTTGAGGTGGCAAGGCCTGCAAGGCTGCCCTCTGGGAAGTATGGCTCCATTTGTAAACAGAGACTGCGCATTCATTTCCGGCCAACCAGACTGGAATAGTCACACAGAAACTATATTAATTACAACACTGTTTGACTGATGTCTAAGGCATCTTTCTAGCTAGCTCTTACATCTTAAATCAACCCATTTCTATTAATCTATGTGTCGGCTCAAGGCTGTGGCCTACCTGTAGGCATCTTTCTCCTTTGGCAGTTACATGGCATCTCCCTGACTCTGCCTACTCTCTCTCTGTATCACTGTTCAGATTTCTCACCTGGCTTTATTCGGTGCTGCCATAGGCCAAAAGCAGCTTCTTTATTAGCCAACGGTAATAAAAGATATTCACTGCATACAGAGGGGAATCCCACCTCAAGGAGGAAAGAGTTTGAAAAGGCATCTCTAGGCTAAAAAATAACGTGAGTTGGAAAACTTGACAACTCTTTTTTAAAAAGTTACCACATTCTCAGTTTTTACTTTGGTCCCTGTATCTTCTTAATGGTTTCCTGATTGCTTTAAATGTCAAACCTGGAATTCAGTATCTATTTCATTAGTTTCTTTTAATGAGTGCCTACTGGCTACCCAGACAATACAAGGTGCTTTCTGCCTACTCCCTTTTAACCATTGAAGATAGTTGATAAATAACAACAGACAAATGTGTGGACTTCCAGTTATCTCTTCTCAGGTATTAAAAATGTCATTACCAGGGCAGAGGGCAGATGGGAAGGGACAGGGAGACAAGTGGGATCTGAATGCATGATGTGAAATTCACGGAGAATCAATAAAAGTAAAATTAAAAATAAATGTCATTATCAATTGTACTTTCCTGGAATCCTCTGGAATGCCTTCAGTCAGATATCTAATCACTTTGACCCTATCTCCTTAGCATATATAGCACACAATTCAACTATACTAATAAGAATTGAAATATAAAATTCCTTGGTAACATTTTAAAGTTAAACATAAATCGGCTTGTGTCCATGAACATTTTCTCATAATAGAAGCCTCAGAAGCCCGGGATTTAAAGAATACCTATAAATCTAAGGCATCATTCACTCTTAGTAGAAGAAGTGATACAAAGGTGTTAAAAACAATCTGAGAAAGTGGTTATTAGGGTATTTTATATACAGTTAATCCTTATCAGCCCCCCCAAGCAACACCTTCTAAATCATATTAAAATAAAGTAGCTGAGAGTTATAGACAACCTATGATATTCCTAGCACTCTGACATCAGAGTGGTGTGAGCCAGATTGTGATAATATGCATAAGATCTGCACAAGTCCTAGCCAGAGACGATCCTAGCATAGAGGATTTACAGCTTCATGGCAGAATCAAGATCTGAACACAAAGAACAAAGAGGCATATATTCCATTTTCATACAGCTAAACAGGAAAAGCACAGAGTGAAAGTCCCTAAGGAATATAGTCTATTTTTGTCATTAAGAGGGACAAGTTCTCTAGACAGCTGGACCTTGATGTCATGGTTTGCATAGAGTGGAGAGTGTGTTCTTGTCTCAGATGTCATGACGACTGAATTATAAGTCACATATGAGAAGGCTGAACTGTGGCCCCAGAGCTGCCCAGTGAGGTGGGTTCACTCTCCTGCTCCCAAGCTCTATGTCACACTATGGCTTAGAGAATTACTTTAGTGACTCAGGAAGGAGTGGCCACACAGCAGACCTACAGTCAAGGTCTGATGAAGTGGAATCTCAAAGGCTACCCCAAAGTGGTTCAGCTTAAATTTTAATGATAAATAATAGAATTCTTCTACACTTTTCTCTGAAATATAGTCTGAGGGTTTGATAATGATTCTGAAGTTCGGGAGACTTGCCAATAACACATCATATGGATTATTAAAGCAGAATTAATTTAAATAAAAAAGTCATAAAAATAATGTATGTACAGTGCTTAAAGAAATGCCAAAAGTAATGAATAACTGGGAAACAAAGACAACAGACTCTAGGCCAGTTTCTTCTACCACAACCTCACCATATAAGGGAAACCCGTTCCCTCTTATTTTCTAAGAATTTTCTTTCAATACTTACTTGCATTATCACTGTAATTTCTTGGATAATCAAATTTAAAATCATATCTAGTGGCTAACTAAATAAATATTTTAGATGTTTATATTTGTGCCTCCTCATAGTTTTAATAAACTGCACTTCACCATCCTACCATGTATTATTTTTACATATTTTAACATCTGTAAACTTGGTACCTATTTTTTGTTTGTTGGTAGATGGGTATTTTGTTTTGGGTGTTTTCAGGCAGTCTCACCCTATAAACCTGGCTGACTTTGATCTTTTAATCTTCCCGCCCCTGCTTCCCAAAGTGATTGGGTTACAGGTGTGCACCACCACTTCAAGTTTTGATAAGCATTTGTCATGAGTGTTTTTATGTTTTTACAAAGATGTGCTACCAATCCACTTGGCAGAACAATAGCATTGACATTTCCCCTAGGGCCCAAGACTCCATCTAGCCACATGTCCTGTCCCTAGAGTATTGAAATGACTCCTTATGACTATTACTACACCGTAGGCCCAAATCAGAGACCCTTCTACTTGCCCTAGATGGCAATTAACACAAAGACAACCCCCCACTGGTCAAGACGCAGAGAATAGAGGGTTAAGGAAAGTAGAGTTCTAAATAGGACATTCATCTGGCACCTATCTCCCCAAGGCTTAGTCATCTTTGTAGAAGAGGGGTTAGGAAGGCTAGAAGAACCTGAGGTTGCTAACATCAAGGGGAAATTGTTCTCCAGATACAACAGGACAAATGCACATATAAATTCATAGTGATTGTGAGAAAATGCACCAATTTTAGCCAGAAAAAAATCCTAGCATAGAGGTGGAAAGGGAGGTACCAAATCCCAGCATTAATGAGACATTAATGGCATGATTTGATAGATGCTGGGAGACTCAGCTTACTTTATTGATGTGGTGCCTGGTAAGTTGACCACATACCAGGGAAAGCCCCACTCCCAAGAATAGCTTGAAATTAAAATAAAATTAATTTTTTTTACCAGTGTTTAAAATAACGACTATCGGCCAGGTGGTGGTGGTGCACGCCTTTAATCCCAGCATTGGGAGGCAGAGGCAGGCGGATCTCTGTGAGTTCGAGACCAGCCTGGTCTACAAGAGCTAGTTTCGGGACAGGCTCCAAAACCACAGAGAAACCCTGTCTTGAAAAAGCAAAATAAAATAAAATAAAATAACGACTATCTTACAGTTAAAGTTGATTTGAAAAGTTGAAAAGGTAAAGTTGATGAGAAGTTTTCGCTAAATCCATTTTCAATATTTAATTATTGTGACTACATAATACATCTATTCACTACTAGTTTCCTTATAAACCATTTTCACTTACATATTTGAAACTCTGGTCCTGTCTCCTAGTCAGTCAGATTACCACTAACAGAACTAATTCTGATGCTCAAGTCTCTGCAACATGTCAGTGTGACTTCAGTTTTCAGCATGGACCAGTTCCCATGCACAGCTCTCCAATTATGGTGACTCTCTGATGCTTACTGTTCCGGCTCTGGGTCCCTGGTCCTATTTTGTAGCTTCTAGTAATCTAGCACACTTGAGATTTTCTCACATGTAGGGTTTGTCCATCACCTACTCTTGGTGGTCTTGGCTTTGTACCATTTTCAGTGCACCGAGAACGGCAGGCACACATGGCCGAGTATGCCCATTCTCTGACTTGTCTTTTTGTAGAACAGCTATGACTTTACAGAGAAGCAAGCCAGGTATCAGTGCTCTGTCCCTGAGCTCACTCATCTCATCCAGCATAAGGGACTTCTCAGGTTTTGTTCAAAACATCAACGAAGACAATGCCTTTGTTCAGTGTGATAGTTAGCCTGTGGTGCTGTGACTGACCATGTGGCATAAACAACCTAAGAGAGAAAGGTCTTGTTCTGGCTCACAGTTCGGCTGGTTGGCTCCACTGTTTTGTATCTGAGGCAAGACAGGATATTACGGTGGAGTGATGCGTGGTAGAGACTACTTACTTCATGGTGGTCAGGAAAAAGAAACACGAGAAGAAATGCGACTTAGCAGAAGAGGCAGCTACTTCTGGGGTCTGGGACTAGTGTTGACTGATGATTACGGAGCTCAGAAAATTACAAGTCTTCTTCATTACTTTATTAAATGTGAATATGGAGAGTTTTTCACTTTATAGGCTGGTTTTGCAGAACAATTAATAATATCTACATATAGTAAGTGTCTAACATTCACATACATACACATATCTCTTTTTTCAATTTTTTGAGGCCAGTTATTATGCCTCTGAGTCAAAATTCAATGTCTTATGTCCCATGCTTTCTGCTACTAGATTTAGAACAGCACCCCATGCATAGGCATGAAGGAAGAGTTCATTTTTCTATACTTCTTACAGGTGGTAAATGGATCTGTTTATTACAGAGCGCCAATCTTTAGTATTCTACAAACTCCTTTCTTGCCTGGAATTGCCTCTCTCAGCGCTCTTGTTTGATGGTGACTCTCAGGCTTTACCTGTCCTGCTAGTTCACCTCTTCACCCCAGTTATTAATTCTCACTTCACCCTACTGGGAATCCATCCCAGTGTAGAGAGTTCCTTGCTGGCTCGAGCAGACTCCAAATGAGAAACAATGGGTTAGCTGAATGGAGACTAATTCAAACCTGCAGGTCTCTTTTTATGCTGCTACTTTATCATCCTCCGCTAAGGAAAAACGTAAAATAGGAAGTGGGATTGAATGATAAATACTGCCAATAAAACAATAGCACCAAGTCCCCTGCTCCAAAAGGATACCAAATGATCCCCGAAAGACTTCTGCTGAGGTTCAAAGAGTTCTCCCTTCTGAAATAGTAGGTACAGTATTTCTTAACAGGGTGAATAGAACCCAAGAGATAGTAAGTCATTTAAACACTTCTTTCCCCTTTCCTTCAGTTAAGAAGAGCCAACTTAATATATTTTTCTCCCAATTGATCCCAGGAGACAGTGTTCACTACTGGGGGCCTATAAAAGGTATTTAGGCATCTAACCAACAGTGAAAGACAGATGGCAGTTTTCTCAGCCATCACAGGTTCATCTGAAGGATGTATATTAAACCCCTGCCCTTTTCCAGAGCCTTTTGACACGCATCACTTTTGAATGTGACCCCTTTAATTTTCATGTGGCAACTTATAGCTCATGATGCCTTGGGGCCAGTTATAAGTAGTTCATGTCTGAGATTACACATCTGATATTTATAAAAATACAAATACTTCAGGCAGGAAATGACAAATCTTTGGTAAGCTATTTTCAGGTCTTAAAAAAAAAGAAAAAGAAAAAGTCAGTGATGAACTAACCATGAAGATTAAAATGATGCTGCCTTGCTGCATATTGAAACCAGTCCCTTCTAACAAAAACGCCAGAAGCCATTATCTCCACAATTTAATACCGTGCAGTCAGTCCCCGTCGATCCCCAGTACCCTGCAGCCCTCCACAGCACCGTGCAGGACAGGACATGAGATAATAGGAGCTGACTTTAATTAGACTCTGGGTTGCTGGAAAACCTCTGCTTTCTAAGTCCAGCTTCACCTAGTTCCCAATGAGTTGCAGTTGGAAAACATGACCTCAGATGATAACATTTCCTTCACTTTTATGTATCTCTTTTATTGCATCCGAGGAGCCTGGTGGAGAGGACGGTGGTGGCCGGTGGCAGTTGTGGTATGTTTTCTTTTAAAAAGTACTCAGCGTCAGCATTTGCCAGAAGGCATTGCTTAAAGCCCTGCAAGACAAAGTCCCCAGTGCAGTCCTGCTTCTTTAACATTAAAGGTATAGATTTTGGATCATATTCACCACCAGTAAAAAGAAGAGAAACAAAACAAGGGTGGGGAATGGTTTCCTCACCAAGGATGGCCTACTGGGAAATATTCAATCTTGGTCCTACAAACTTCCGGATCAGCCATTCCAGCAATGCATGTTAAGTTGGTAAAATGCATGACTAAGAATTATAATTAATTGAACTAGTAGCTTTTTGAAATATTCTCCTTTCAGAAACGAGGAGATGACTAAGTGGATAAAGCATCTGTTGCGCAAACATGGGGCCTGGGGTTCAGATTCCCAGAACCATGGGGAAGCTTGATTTGAAGATTTCAAATATATAGCAAAGCTGAAGGGATACAATGTGGTCTTACAGTTTTTCTTTTCTTGTAAGGATGACATTTTTGCTTCACTCATAGATCAATACAGATTTGTAAACATTACTAATTTTGATGAACTGCCAGAAAGTAACTTTCCCACATGATAGTCAATCTTCAAATCATTCAATAAGGATGCAATATGCCACTGTTAACACATTCAAAGAAAGCTAAAGGAATTCTCTAGCACAATCTACCTTGTAGCATATAAAATTCTCCGAAAATGCTCATGTGTTTGGTTTATAATCACTTGTTTACTGGAACTACAATCTATCAAAGAGCCACATCTTGCCTTTGGCTGCTTTATTCTAATCTAGAACAGTCCATATCCCTAGAGCTATTTGATTTGTTTGTATTTTAGCAATCTTGACTTTTTCAAAAATTTGTCTGATTAGTTCCTTGAAATACCATTTAATTTCTTTATTTCCTAAGTCTTCTGTTCTAAAGACCCAAGAAAAGGAATACATTTTTTGACTAGCGTATTTCACTGAGAAGGTATTTTAAATTATATAATGTCATTGCCAGGAGACATTTAAGGCCAAGTTGGACAATTGTCTGTGATGTTTGGTTAGTTAAGGTGGTACGTGGCAGACCGCTCCACAGTGGTACCTCTCCACAGTGGTGTGTTTTACTCCATTTTGTCAATACATCTATTTTAAAAACAAGAGGTTTTAAACATTCTACTGATAAGTCATGGTAGACTCAACAAGCACCGGATTTTTTTTTTTTTTTTTTTTTTTTTTTTTTTTTTTTTTTTTTTGGTTTTTCGAGACAGGGTTTCTCTGTGGTTTTGGAGCCTGTCCTGGAACTAGCTCTTGTAGACCAGGCTGGTCTCGAACTCACAGAGATCCGCCTGCCTCTGCTTCCCAAGTGCTGGGATTAAAGGCGTGCGCCACCACCGCCCGGCTCAAGCACAGGATTTTTAACCTGGGATCTATGCATGTGTTTCAACCATGAACCTAAACCCCCAAACCATGTACAAAATGTTGTGTGCAGACACGCACCAGGTAAAAAGGAAATCCATGCAATTTCAAACAGATGAAGACCAAAATGTGATTAAGAGCAAATTGCAGGTGAAAGGTGAATGAATTCTGCTTTAATGCCATCCATCCATCTTGTCCAGCAGTTTTGCGGCTCCTGCAGTGTGATCCCTCAAAGATCTACTGACATATGCCTTCTTGCCATGAGGGTATCACACCTTTGGGAAGGCAAATCTCTGTAACCATTATAAGCATGGGATAGTACCGCACGGAAGATGACGCTTTGAAAATACGTTAGCAAAACTTTATTGAGATAGCGTCACGGCACATATGTAGTAAAGAGGAATGGGTGAGTGACTGAATGAGAGGCAGAAGAGCACCAGATGCTACGATTTAAGCTCTTGCTAGAATTGATAAGAGGAAGGGAAGAATAGAGCAGAAGAAAAAGGCAAGGGAGGAGGGTAAAGGCGAAGAGAATAAAGGGTCTGACGGATGCAGGCAAAGGAGCACAAGTATGGCAGGCCGCCTCCCACTGCCGCCTGTGTGGATCTCATAAAAGAAAGGCTTATTTAGCTTTCTCCTGCCATTAGTCTTTCATCGGGTCACATCATGTGACTTCATTCTGCAAAGATATGTACCGTGAAGGACTCTGTGTGAGGAGAAGGCAAAGAGCACAGCCTGTACCCCAACCCCTGAATCCTGCTGGACTGACTAGGGGAAATTTTAGCTTGTCACCGCCTTCTCTCTTCCCAATAAGTCTATGTTAGCTCCGTCCTTCCAATATCACTACCACTACAACCTGAGGCAGAAGCTTCATGACATTATACACAAATTTGGAAGCAGGTGACCCAGCTAGGCAGATGATTCAGGCAAAGGCATCCAATCCATCCAAAGGTGGACACAATTCTACTGCTTCCCAGATTTGGCTACCGGAGCCTGGGCAGGATTCTGGCTCCCCTTGCCCTCCGTGGCTGAGCATCACTGCTGGTATTTTTAGCATAGGGAACAAGAGAATACAATAAGCACGTGCAGGGAAAACCATTCAGTGGAGAACTTCCCTTTCCTTCTGTTTCCAATCTGAGAGGAAACCTGAAAGACTCCAGTTTATAAACACCGCCCTGCAAGGCACCTACTCCGCAATAAACTGGATTCCGTTTGAACTTTAAGGAAACCACTCCACGTGAACCTGGGATTCAGATGACTTTGGCATGGAATTTCAGGTTGGCAGCTTCAGGCATTTTGCTCATTTTGGCTCATTTATCCTCAGTAATGCCTCTGTGTTTTATAATGAAAAATTCAGCACAAGAACCCTCTATGTAAGCCTGTGCAGCTGGATGACAACTTCGATTTCACTGATTTTTCCTATTAGCTTCAAGGAAATATTTTCCCCCATTATTTTAAGTTTAGTCTACTTTAATATGACTATTACAATATGTCACCCCTCCTCCAAACCACCCTCCAACCTGTTATTGGCCAATCAGAAGCATCCTATTCCTTACTAAGCACTTACAAATCCTTTAGTTGTAATGTATGTAGTATCTACAACTAGAACCCACACTTTGGGCAGAAAGTAATATATCTTGATAATAACTAGTCAAAGAGAAGTATATTTTCTCTTCATCTATGCACCCCTGCCTTTATCATAATCCCACAAAGAAGAAGTAAGATCAAGTGGCATTCAAAGTTCTTAGTATCTAGTATCTAATTTTCCACACAGTTCTTTCTTTTCTTACTCTGGCACAACCTCAGAAGAATCATGAACTCAGAACAGTTTCTCTCCTGAGCCCCAGAACCATTTCTGTGTGTCTTTAGATATTTTCCTGGTTGGACAATGGAGCCTCCCGATATCAAGTGACCTCACTGTACTGCACTGGGAATCTTCTAAGACAAAGACTCTCCTGCCAATTCAATTGAGTTTTCAAGATAGCCAGTCTTCATTTTTTTAAGTACACATATCTGCTCTGGAGTTAACACTAGTGTAATGTTTTCTAGATTTGAATCCATCCCACTACTATGTGTGAGCCAAATTCAGCCTGCAGCATGCTTTTGTTTTTCAATGAAGTTTTCTTTGGAATGTGGGCACATCCCACTTGCTTGTATATTGTCCGTGGCTACTTTCATATTATAACAGCAGAGTTCAGTTACAGGACAAAAACATCTAAAATAACTTTCTGGCATTTTACAGAACGTCTGTTGACTCTGGTCCAGCTGATCACCATTTCTCCATCCCCTTTCGGGTATCCAATCCTAGTCATTTGACAACTATAGCTGATCTAAATTCAATGATGTAGCCATTCTCTTCACATAGGGGCACCACCTGCCTCATCTTAACTCAGATATGTAATTCCTATGGTAGAAACTAAGCAGCCTCAAAGGTTTATGTAATGATACACTTAGAATAATCTGCTTAAGTTCTGAACATGCAATTCTACAAATTACTGCTGAGAACGCCACCTGATCCTACTCTCTAAACACATCCATCTCCGTACAGAGTAAGATGATGTAGGCTAATTAGTTACTCTTTCATCTCTTTGTAGACTACTAAATACGGAATTTTGATTCTGAGGTTAGAAAAAAACCTGGATTCTATTCCAGGCTCTGTAATTTTCTGTCTATGTACCCTTGGAACCCATGTAATAACCTCTCTGGGGTTCAATTTCCTCATTCATCAAGAAAGTGTCTTGGTTTTATTTAGCTTTTTATCACCAATCATTTAATATAGTAACTTATGGGAAAAGTTTATCTTGGCTCACAATTATAGAGGTTCCAGATCATGATGGATCGTACAATTATTTTAGCCCTTCTGATGAAGATGCTAGATTGCCATGGTAGCAAGATGTGTGTTGTAGCCAGCTTCTTACCTCATGCAGGAAAAGAAGGGGGAGGGGGCTGGGCTCACATCTCATAATCCCCTCTAGGATCACACATCCATCCCTCAGAGGACACCCTGTTTGACTCATGGACCTCTAGGACCCCATAACCTTCCAATCTATAGAAGCAGCTTCACAAGCAGCCAAACCACACCTTCTCTGAAAGACTTGTTGCCATAGTAAGAATGAAAGAGATCACTCTCTACATGAAATTGCAAGAATTATTTAGCATTTCTTTGCATGGCTTCTAAAATATATAAATGCATTTTCTTTGATAGGTTATGTGTAAATTTGATGCCCGGAAACAAAAATCTCTATTCAACACATTTTATTTACATTGCAGTTAATTTTGTTCTGTTTGTTTGGGTATCACATGCTTGATGCAGCATGAGGACAGTCACTTTATTGGACGAATGAATACATGAAACCGTATGGATTTTTATCTTTACTGCAAACCTCTAATATTGTGCTGAGATGTCTTGTTCTAGTGAAATGTTTCTATTAAAACTTTATTTTCACTTAAAAAAAGATCTCAGCTGCATTCCAAAGATGTCCCTGTACAGGATATAATGCATGAAAGTTGAGAAGCTCGGACGCACTACCTTGAAAGTATAATGAAGAATAACAAGTCTGCAGACAGCGGGCAAACAGAAGCAGGTTCAGGTGCATCTCCCCCTCTGGAATTTCTCAGGATGGTTTGCTGGGCTTGGCCTTTTCTAGATAACCTCTTTGGCTTTTCCCAAGCAGTGAACTGGGAATTGTCTCCACTGACAGTCTTAATCTTTAGTTTACATGTTCTCAGTACCTTGTTGTCATCGTGTGTTCTTAGAGCCAGCTTCCAATATTGTTGGTGGAGTATTAACATAAAGTTTCATTCCTGCCTCAGTCCAGGCCAGGTCCCATACCTCTAGGCTACTGATAAGTATCTATGGCTTCACCCTGCAAAACTCAGCTCCAGGATGTTACCCACAGACCCTGCCACTAGGTACCCTCAGATCTAAACTCCAGGTAAGCCTCACAGACTCATGTGGGCAAACAATATAAAATTCATGTTTCCTCTGTAGGCGTTCTTTGGGAAAGACAAATTACAGAAGAATTTTGATAAACTTTGTAATATATGCAAAATTTATCTGAGCACAGATGATCTGTCAAGCATATTAAAAGTTGCTTTCTATTATCTTCCCCTCCCAAAAAATCATGTTGCTTATCATAAAATGGCTTTTGCTCGTTTTCAAAACAAGATAGCTGAAAGTGAATGAACAGAAAAAGACAATCAAACCAAATGACAACTCAAAGGTTTGAACAAGAGTGGCAAAGTTATCTACATGTTGGAGGAGGGAGGGAATCACCTGTTGGTTCCCAGCTGCTCAGCCCCAAAATAAGCACACAAAACTGTATTAATTAAATCACTGCTTGGCCCATTAGCTCTAGCTTCTTGTTGGCTAACTCATATTAATTTCACCCACTTGTATTATATTAATCTGTGTATTGTCACATGACAGTGGCTTACTGGCTAAAGTTCCCAGCATCTGTCTCTGGTGGCTCCATGACTGCTCTCTGACTCTGTCTTCTTTCTCCAAACATGCAGCCTAGCTTTCCCTGCCTACCTAAGTTCTGCCTTGCTATAGGTCCAAAGCAGTTTCTTTATTCATTAACGGTAATCACAGCACACAGAGGGGACTCCCACATCACCTACACAACATAAAATAAATTATATCTCAAGTAAAAATGAGCCACAAGAAAAGTAAAAGGTCATTAAATAAGGAAACACTTTATAAAGAGTATGTAATCATCATACCTATATAGCTACCTAATTCTGAAAAACCATACACATAAAACAAATATTTCCAGATCTTAAGAGAGAAACAAATGCCAATAAGATTTGATATGGAACTTGGATACTTGACCTCCAACAACTGAAAGCGCATCAGGCAAAAAGTCAACACAGCAGAATACTTGAATAACAGTGTAGATCTAAGACACCTGGAAAACATAAGTGGAACACTCTATCAAATAAGAGAGTACACATTCCTTTCAAGGGTATGTAGGATCAGGATTCTCCCTAGGATAGATCATAGATTTAATCATTACAAATAATTTGAACAAACTTAAGTGGACTGACATCACATCCTCATTCTTTTTTAGCCACAATGAACGGAGACCTGGAAATTTTAAGGGGAAGAAGCTTGGAAATTCACAAATATGTGGAAATTAAATAACATACTTCTGGAGAGCCAACGAGTTATTTAAGAAATTGAAAGTCTCTAAATGAACATTCAGAGAGGAAACAATACTAGTCGTTCCAAAACTGTTTCAAAAATCTGAAGATGAGGGAGCACTTCCAAACTCATTTTATAAACTCAGAATTACCCTGATATCAAATGACATGACAAGAAAAAGTTCCAGGCTGGTAAGTTGATGAACTTAATCAAAATGCTCAACACCAGAATAGTGAGCTAACAGTGGAATCATCTTCGCTACTGGGTAGCTTTCACAGTGATAGAAGATGCTATGCTTACTAACAGAGGAGAAAAGAAGTCATCAATTTTTCCCATCTGTGAAACCTGTAAGTTACAATAAAGACCATTCTGGCGAGGAGGGGTCACTAGTGCAATACTGGCATAAATGCCATAGAAGTAAACAACCACTTTCTAATTGGATTTAAAACCTACTCCACAAGATGGAACCCAAAACTAGCACCATTGTCAGTGCTCAAAATCTGTGACTAGACAGATGATAGGCTCTAGGAATTTACTATAACCATTCAGCTAAATGAACATAGTATTAAACCAATTCCTAATGACGAATTGCTATACTCATAGGTTAGTTCATATCTCAACTTTTACCAGAGAATCTTTTTTATGAAGTAAATGGTAGTTAACACAGAGACCCATAACTTCACAAGGCACATAAATGGGACATCTATATCACATCTCCTTCTCCTAAGGCTTAGGGATCATTGCAGAAGAGGAGGCAAATATATTATAAGAACCAGACAGAGGTCATGGATGGCTACAAGGAAACAGTGTTCTGGACACAGCTGGATAGTTGCACACATGAATTCAAAGCAGTTGTGACACATGCTCAATTTCAAGAATTTCAAGTCAAGAGTATTTGGGCAGCACAAATGGTTTTTTGTTTCATTTTGTTTTTAAAAGAGGGTACAAAACTGGGTAGGTATTAAAGTGGGAGTGAATCTGGCAAGAGATCAAAATCAATTGTATGAAATTCTCAGACTAACAAAAGAAAATAAAAAAATAAAAATAGAAAAACAATTAACAATAGCAAAACCCCAATTAGTCTAACTTTAAAGGTAGGCAAATGACCCAAGTGGTCACTTCTCAAAAGAAGATATGCAAGTGGCCAATAGCTATATGAAAATATGCTCACTATTTCTGGTCATCACAAAACAAGATTTTAAAGAGCAATGTGTTATCACCTTACACCTTTTAGGGTGGCTACAGTCAAAGAAACAAAAGCTAAGAAATGTTGGATTGGTCACTGAAAGCTATGAACATCTTTGGTAGGAATGTGAGAAGCATAGTCACTATGGAAAATAATATGGGGTTTCCTTTAAAATTTAAAATTAAACTACCATATGATCCAGCACTACCTTATGTCTGGGTTTACATCCAAATAATATGAATCAGAGTGATGAAAGGATATTTGTGCTCACATTCACAATAGCAAGCAGCATTATTTTCCATAGTCAAGAAGTTGAGCCAGGCGGTGGTGGCGCACGCCTTTAATCCCAGCACTCGGGAGGCAGAGACAGGCGGATCTCTGTGAGTTTGAGACCAGCCTGGTCTACAAGAGCTAGTTCCAGGACAGGCTCCAAAACCACAGAGAAACCTTGTCTCAAAAAAAAAAAAAAAAAAAAAAAAAAAAGAAGTTGAAGCAACTCAAATTCCCACCAATGTGTGTGTATAACTATTTGATTATTTAAATAAATAAATCCTGACTTTGTTAGTATAGATAAACCTGGAAGACATTATGCTCAAATAAAGGCATATAGAGACAAATACTCATTTACATGTGAAGTCTTAAAAAGCTAAACGTGGAAGCAGAACATAGTGGTGTTACTAAGGATAAAGAGAATGAAGATGCTGGTCATAGTGTATGAGCTTCAGTTAGGATGACTATACTCTGTAGATCTATTACATATTACTGTGACTGCAGTTAATAAGAATGTATAGAGAGTTGGTGCGGGAGAGTTGTCTGTAATCTGTCAATCATGTTTTAAATAAATGCTGATTGGCCAGGCAGGAAGTATAGGTGGGAAAACCAGACAGGAAGTAGAAATGATGCAATGAGAACAGGAGAATTCTGGGAAGGAGGAAGTTGATTCCTCAAACTCCTGCCCAGACTACCAAAGCAGCAGGATGTGATCTGCCCCACTGAAAAAGGTACTGTGCCACATGGCTAACATAGATCAGAATAATGGGTTAATATAAGCTACAAGAGCTAACAAGTAGCCTGAATTATTGGGCCAATCAGCTTTATAACTTATAGAGATCTCTGTGTGATTTTCTTTGGGGCTTGCCTGCTGTGGGGTACTGGGCTGGACAGAAAACCCCAACAAGCAAGCTGGCCCTTCATGTTACAGAGAGTAAGTATGAAATGGTTTCATCACAAAAGTATTTAGTATGTGAGGAAATGGCTATATTACTTAGCTTGATTTAATCATTTGGCAATGTATACGATCATTTGTCCCAGGTATCCACAGGGTTTAGATACAGGACACTCAGGTTGCAACACAGGAATGTTTAGTGACCTTCTGTAAAATAGCAAAATTGTATCATAACCTCTGTCCTATATGCATCACTCTGAATTACAGTAATTCCCAATGCAATGCAAGTGATTCATATATACCGACTGACTTATTTGGGGAATAATGACAAGAAAAATATGCTGTGTGCACTTAGTACAGATACGATTTTTAAAATGTAAGTTAGATTATTAGTATTGTTCAAATGTGGAAAGTAGAATATAAATGAAAATATAACACTGTACATCAAAATACATATATATATATATATTTTTATATATATTATTCATCAACAATACAGCAAAGAAATATGTTTTGGTATGTATAGATGTATTGTGCACATGGGTATGCGTTCTTGTGGGTACATATGTATGCACATAGGTGCACATGTTTGTGTGTGCATACATGTGGAGGTCACAGTGCAGTCTCAAATGTCAGTCTTCAGGTAGGCTAGGATGACTAGCCAGTGACCCTAAAGGAATTTCCTGTCATTGTATCCAAAACACTGGAATTATCAGCACATGCTGTGCAATACCTGATTCTTTTATGTTGGTTCTGGAGACTAAGATCATGTCCTCATGGTTTTATAGCATCTTACCAACTGAGATATATCTACTAGCCCCTATGAGACATACTTTTAAAGTAAAATTGACATGAAAAGTCAGAAGGTTAAAATAAGTTTTAAGAAAGCAAAGGGAAAAGAATGTACACTAACTGATCAGAATATAAATTAAGAAACTATTTTTTAAATACTCCAGTTTTAAGAACAAGGATAGCTGGCAGACCCTGGAAGGCCAGCATAACTCTGCTCCAGGTTTCTAGACTTGGAGTGGGAAAAATTTCACCCATAGGGCCACTTGGTACCTCTGGTGCTGGACAGTAAGGCACCATTATGATTCTTGGAAACATTGTCTTGCCCAGCACCATGACAGACTAAGTGGGACAATGAGACCCACAAGCAGGCCCATGGCAGACCATGCTGGCTTAGAAGAGGAAGCATGGTCCTGCCCATTGCCATGGCAGACTCAGCAGGGCAATGAGACCCAAACACAACAACAGAGAGAGAGAGAGAGAGAGAGAGAGAGAGAGAGAGAGAGAGAGAGAGAGAGAGAGAGAGAGAGAATGGTTCATATACTGTGGACAGAGACATGTCCTCTTTGAAAGCAGTGAGGAGCAGGATGAAGTGGGAAGTTTCATTGCCACGCAGGGCCATGGTGATATCTGGACCTGGGATGCTGCCAGGGCCCATGTCTAGGTTCATGGCACCAATACTGCCCTAGTCTGTGTTGAAGCCCATGACTCCTGATACCATTGAAAGCCTAGGGTGGATGGAAGTTTCTGTCCCGCTGATCTTGCAGCCTTTCAGTCCCAAAGAAATACACAGAGGCTTATATTAATTATTAACTGTTTGGCCAATTAGCTCAGGCTTATTATTAACTAGCTTTTACTACTTAAATAATTGCATAATTCTTGTATATGTTTAACCACATGGCTTGGTACCTTTTCTCAATAAGGCATTTTCATCTTGTTTCTTCTGCATCTGGCTGGTAACTGACTCTCTACCTTTCCTCTTCCCATAATTCTCTTAGTTTGGTCACCCTGCCTATACTTCCTTCCTGGCTACTGGCCAATCAGAGTTTCATTAAACTAATACGAGTGATAAATCTTTACATTGTACAAGAACATTATCCCACAGCAGCCTGAAGTATACAGAATGAGCCCCGCCCCTTCACTGGCAGCAACTTTAGGGAGAACTGGTTCTTCTCCTCTCTGACTGAAGCACTCAGAAGAGTGAGTTCTACTCCTCACCTGGGCAGCACAATAGAGCTGACTGTGTTCATAGGGGCAAAGGTGATCTGACCCTGAGGATGTGACAAGAACCAGGATTATGAGTTGGCTTACCCCAACATCCACATCATCGGTAACCTTCTACACCATGTGAAGGGGTCAATCCTGCAGATACAAAGTTGCAAAATCTACACAACACAGGACAAAAACTGGATTTCTAGGAGGGGTCCCAGTGACACCCCATCGTCGATGGTGTAGCAGAAACCAAAGGCCTCGAACCAGACCAACGACTCCTTACAATGAACGCTTGCAAATAATGATACATGGATAAAAGGGCCCACTGCATGACTCACTGTGTCACACCACAGCTTCTATAACGAGATTCATTTTTCCTTTATTCTTCTTGTTTTCTCTTCAATTTCATTTTATTTGAGGGAGGGGATGTTGAAAGTGCAGATGGCAAATACAAAGGGCCCGGAGATGAATGGCATTGAGACACATGATATAAAAGAATAAAGAGAAAGTTAAAAAAGAACAAGAATAATTTCACTTTTCTTAACTGTTGAATAATATTCCATTGAGTCTTCTGCATATATGCCCAATTGTGGCAAACCTGGATCATGTGATCAATTTCCAGCATTTTGAGGAACCTCCACAGTGCTTTCCATAGTGGCTGTATAAGTTTTCACCCCCATGAAACAGCTAATAAGTCTTTCCTTTTGTCATGTCTACACCAGCATCTGCTGACATTTGGTTTTTGATCTTGGCCATTCTGACTGAGGTATGATGAAATCTCAAAGTAGTTTCAGTTTCTATTTCTCTTCTGGTAAATGTTTAACAATAAAAAACGTTCCGAGTCATTTGTATTTCATCTTTTGAGAACTCACTTTTAAATTGGATTGTTTATTTTCTTTGTGTTCAGGTTTTTTTTTTTTTTACTTCTTGTATATTCTAGATACTAACATCTGCTCAAAGTGTAACTGGGAAAGTTTTTTCCTTTCTCTAGGCTATCTCTTCACTAAATTATGGTGTCCTTTGCTTAACAAAAGATTTTCAGTTTCATATTATCTCATTGGCCAATTGTTGGTCTTAACACCTGTGTTATTTGGGTCCTGTTTAGAAATCTCTTCTTCTTGCCTACAAGAAATACAAGTGCATTTCCCTACTTTTTCTACCAGACTTGGGTTATAATGTTTTATCACATCATGGTCCTTGATCTATTTGGTGTTGAATTTTGTGCAGGCAGAGAGATAAGGATCTAGTTTTATTATTATACATTGTGGTAGTGTTAATGTAATTGGTACTCATAATCTCATAAGGATTGGTGCTATTAGGAGGTGTGGCTTTGATAGAATGTGTATGGCTTTGTTGGAGAAATCATGTCACTATGAGGGTGGGATCTAAGGATTCCTATGCTCAGGACACCACCCAGTGTGTCAAACCATTTCCTGCTGCCTGCAAGATATAGAGCTCTCAGCTTCTTCTCTACCACCATGTCTGCTGCATGCTGCCATGCTTCCCTACATAATGAAAATGGCCTGAATCTCTGAACCGTAAGCAAGTCACCCAAATTAAATATTTTCCTTTATAAGAGATGCTGTGACCATGGTGTCTCTTCATAGCAGCAGAAACCCTGAGACACACATGCAGCCACACAGTGTGACCAACACAATTTCTTAAGATGCTGAGGGTTTTCTTTCCATTCGATGTGTATTTTTGGCTTCTTGTTAAAAATCTAGTGGCCCCAGCTGTGCAGAATTATATCTGGGTTCTTAATTCTCATCCATTTATTGGTGCATCTGGAATCTTTGTCAATACTATGCTGGTTTTAATACTATAGCACTATCCTAATGTTTGATTTGATACTTGAAATGTTCTTTGCAAAGCATGTCATTATAAGCTAATGTGGTTGGAATAGCCATTTAATTAATGCTGCTGGAAAAAAATATACACTGATATAGGTAAGGAAAAAGATTCAACCATTAGTTCCCACTGTAATAAACACCGATTTGAAATTTATCATAGATTCAAGCTAGTTCAAAACTATGTAGTATGATGCTTGCCTCACCTCTACATACCCCACAACATCTACTCACGCTAGCCACACACTGCCCACGCTTTCTTTCAACAGTCACAGCCAGAAAATGATGTGGAGAATAAAAATCCTAACCCTCATGATTGAGTATTTCTGATGGCACCTAAACAAATGAGCCACAGGGGAAAATACATATTCTAGACCTCAACAAACAAAAATTTGCTAATAAAAATTAGCAATAAAATGTAAAAGTGCACCAAAGGTTGTAGCTCAGAAATAGGGCATGTGCCTAGCATGGGCCAAACTCTGGATTTGGTCCTTGGCATAAAAACATACAAGGAAAGAATAGGAAGCCGTACATTGGAAGAAAACATTTGCTAAACATGCATCTGGCAAAGAACTATTTTCCAAAATACATCACAAAAGTTTAAACTTAGCAATAAAAAGACAAACACATAGGTTTGTTTTTTTTTTTAAAAAAAAAAAAAAAAAACAAAACGCTGGTGGGAAAGCCCAACACACTAAAGCAGATGTACACATGGCAAATACACCCAACGTGTTATCACTGGGCTAACTGGCAAAAGAGTTGGAGGCTGTGAGGCAACTGGGAACCACTACTGGTGGCAAGGGAAGCTGATGGTAACTTTGAAAGCTGGTTGGGTGGATCCATTCAGAGCTCAAAACAAGACCACAGTCCTCCTCCTAAGGAAAAGAAAATCATACGTGGATGAAGATGTGCACACAAAGATGTGTACACCCAGATGTGTGCTTATAACACTGTCAAACCAGGTCAGTAGCTGTGTGGGACTGAGGTAGGTCAGGGGTGGAGGGAGTTTCTGCTACCCTATGGAGGAGAACTTTCAGTGTGAATGAAATTGCCCTGGAATCTCACTGCGGTTGGTGTTAATTACTGTATACACTTATCAAAATTCATAACTGAATACTTGAAACGGTATATTTCAATGTATGTAAATTATACACCAAAAAGACTATGAATGTGAAACTAGGTAAAACTGTTGTGAAGAGTATTTTTATAAACAGCTGTAAAGCAATGTATACAATTAATATGTTAGTAAGATAACTCCCAAATAGCTGTAGAGCAATGTATACAATTAATAGGCATTAGTAAGATAACTCCCACTCCCATTTGATTCTTCTCCATCTCATTATTACAGCTAATAATGGAGCGGTCATTGGAAATTAGTCTTTATTCCATCTCTAAATGCTCCCTACAGAATAGCATGGCTTCTCCACATAAAATATGCAGTGCAGATCCTGCCCAGATGGACAAAAGATGTATTGTCTTCAAACCACTGGCTTGGCTCTCCTATACACAACTTTTACTTCAGATATCCAAGCTTAAAAGCAACCAGATGAAGTTTTATGGAATTTTCGGGGGGGGGGGGGTGGAGAGAAACAACGATGAAGAAGAAATAATGAAAACAACTTTTGCTCATGGGAGGAAGTTTTCTGTGCCAACCCTGAGTTCAGAGTGATCTTTTATTGGCCACATTCCAAACTCTTCCAAGTACAGGCTTCTAATGGAAGTGCTGACACACGCTCTGTCTCAGCTCTTCAAACAGGGTGATACAGTAAGCGTGGGTGAAGCCACTCGCTGTCATATACGACGTGTCCCTTCCTCAGCAACAGCACCACTCACTTCGGTTACTATTCTTATAATAATATGCTAATATGCCAAACTGGTGGAAAAACTGCCACTTCCCCAAGCTCTATTTTGGAATCCTTTTTATATAATACAAATTAACCTTGATAATGAAACTTTTCAGACTGGTTTTTCTCTATATTGGCATAATAAATCTCCTCCATTATTTTGCATCCATCACAAACCTGCTGTTTATTTTGCCTGTGTCGGCTGTGTTGTGAAATAACCCAGACAGTGCAGAATTCTTTTGAAACTGCTAGCTCTTTCCATGAGGACACAATCAATGTCAGTAATTGAAAAGAATCTAGACGAAAAACTCACTGATTTGGGGGGAAGAAATATTAGCTCAGCATGAATATGTGTGCCTTTGTATTCTGCAGGTCATGCTTTATTAACAGCGGGACAACTCCACAAAGCAGCAAAATAGCCATATGTTAATCAGAAGCCTAATGAAGGAGAGGCACGAGTTACACACTGATATCGTGTATATTTTTATAAGTGCCTCAAATAAATGATGCTTACAAATAAGAATGATGACCTGAGTTTTCTCCCCATAATACATTTGCGATTAGTGGAATGATCTGCAGAGAACTCACAGTACCTGCTTTTGCAATGCCGTGAGATACACCCAAACCTTCACCCAGCCCTTTTTGTCCCGGGCTTTTTATCGTGAATGTGCTCTCCCAGGCATCCCCACCTGACTCTTCAGCTGGCTTTTCAAACTGCAATTTGCATGTGTGCTCAGAAGGAAGCTTGGCTTCCAGTTCCTTTTCAGAAACCATGCCTGAGACTGTCCTCCATTCAGCCCATATCAAAGCTCTATGGGTCCTTCTGCACAGGTGACAGTGATTAAGATCTACTGGGATAAACTCAGATACATGATACTCAGCAGTAGGGACCGGTCATTCAGAGTAAGCTGACAGGATGTAGAGGCTTCACATTCCAGTCTGTCTCTTGAAATTTAGGTCACATCCGAGGAGCTGGATGGGGCTTACCACATGGTTGGCAAAGTGCATGCACTAAGTCTGGTTTGCCTTTCAGGTGCGATCAACACATAAAACCTGCCATCCTAATGCTACCGCATTTGACACCCCCACGCCTAAAATAAGAGCAATGCCAAGGACTGCATTAGTTGAAGATATATTGTCAGTTTGGAAGATGACTGTAATGGGAAGGGAAGCTGCACAGCCAAAATTGCTAAAGCTGCTTACAGTACTTACTCATAACCAGTTTCCACTTTTCAGCTTCTCTAAAAAAGTCTCACTTTTGTGAACATCTCAGTGGTTGCTGTATCTCAGAACACAGCTAAGTGTCCAGTGTGGGTTGATATTAAAGAGTTATAATTCACCCTGAGTTACTCTCTTTTCACAAACATCCATCTATAGATAAAAGGAAAAACACTTTTGTTTCCAGTATGCTAGTTTCAGTTTTATATTTTCTTTTATTATTTTTTTGCATAATAATTTAATTGTTAAAATTATAACTTAATTGCATCATTTCTCCTTCCCTTTATTCCCTCCAACCCCTCTGATGGACTCCCCTTGCTCTTTCTCAAAATCATGGCCTCTTTTTCTTTAGCTATTACATATACATGTATATGAAAATATATATGTATATATACATATTTATATATTCTTAAATATATAAATATAACCTACTCAGTCCACATAATTTTTATTCTTCTCTCCCTTCATTGTTCTTTCAATTTAGAAAAATGATATTTACTCATTAAAATTTTAAATTAAGGTAAATGTCCGCTGGGCAGTATGTGAGTCAGAGCAAAGATTGGTACAGATTTTAATTATTGTCTTTAAGAACAAAATAAACAAAACAACCTTTTAGTGGCAAGGGGAAAGGTGATAGAAAAAAAAGAGAGAGTGGAAAGAGCAGAGAAAGATGGGTAGAAAAAGGAGAGATAAAAACTAAAATGAATTTAACAATGTTTAGAAAAACCATGACAGAGTGAGGAGGAAGGGGTCATTGGGCAGAGGTTATATTTGCCTTTTTCTGTCTACAAGCTGCCATGTTTGTGTGATTCTGCTTTTTCTACAGAAATTCCACACTTGTGGCAAAACAAATAATAGGATTCTTCGCAAGTGTTTATTGATGCCTGTATCTGTCAACGTGCTGCTCGCTGCTGGAACAGGTTAAAGTCCCCAGTTCCCACCGATCAAACAACAGTGAATTCTTGCTCATGATTCAAACTTCTGTTCACACTCAGGTTTTGACAGCCTTCTGCCTCCCCCTCCCCGCCCCGCCTGTCATCCGTGGTCATTTTGAGACTCAGACTCCTTCTGTAATTGTGCATCCACTCCCTTGGTGTTTTCCTTATTAAGAACATCAGGAGGATGGGGGAAGATTCATTTACCTCTTCAGCATGTCCCAGAAAGACGTGGATCACTGACGTTCCCACTTCCTTCATCCATAGTAGTCTGTTTCCCACTTAGGTGCATAGAGAGTGGGAACTATAGTTTCTGACTCAGATGTTTGCTCACAACAACTAACCTCGTGGAGAGGAACATGAGTCTTTGAGGGCTAGCAGTTTAGCCCTTCCATACCTATAAAGTATATGTTTTAGGTTTTTACATGCAAGTTATCTTGAACTTCAAATAAAAGATACACTATGGGGGCGGGCAGATAGATGACTTAGTGGTTATGAGCGTAGGTGGCTTTTGTAAAGGACCTTAGATTAGTTCCCAGTACCCATGTCAGGTAGCTCTCCACTGTCTGTAACTCCAGCCCTGCAGGGTTTGAATACCTCTTCTGGCCTCCAGGGACATCTGCACATACATGTCTCACATATACATGGACATACTCACATACACATAATTTAAAATAAAATAATAAATCTTTTAAGAAAATGAAATTAAAGCAACAGGTTAATGGGATCAAGGCATTAATATTACTAAGGCTCATATAGAAGTCATTCACACTTAGACTTTACTTATTTATATTTTTGCCTATTCATTCTCAACTATTATCAACCAATAATTTATCAAATAGTGAACTGTCCACCTAAATTCTTCCCACTCTAGAAACGATAAACAGTAACAGAGTCTGTGAATCTTAGAATTCCAGTTGAATTGTCCCTTTAGAAATCTGCATGATCTGCATGTATATATAGTACTCAGATTAATAATTTTACATCTATCACCTCAAAGGTTAAACATTAGAAAATGGTCTCCAGAAAGCAAGTAAGTCATGGTGGCTGAGCCATTATGACTATTATTGTCCTCTTAGAAAAGACATCCCAGAGGCTGGGGAGTTGGCTGAGTGAGTAAAACACTTGTCTGCCATGCAAGGGTGAGGACCCTCTTCAGATCTGCTGACTGGGTGCAGAGCCACAGCTATAATTCCAGCCGAGAGAGAGAGAGAGAGAGAGAGAGAGAGAGAGAGAGAGAGAGAGAGAGAGAGAGAGAGAGAGAGAGAGAGAGAGAGAGATCAGGCATCTTCAGGGAAAATTGTCAGGTTAGATACTTAAATTGGGGAACTTGATTTCAAGTGAGATATCCTGCCTCAAGTGAGAGACATCTATGGAGGGAGATGACTCATGTCAACCTCTGGTACCCACGTGCATCCACAGACCTGCCTGTGTACTCATATTCAAACATACTCACCCTAATACACAAACACAATCATGCACACACACGCACGCATGCACATGAACACACACACACATGCACACACATGCACACACCGCATATATGTAAAACAGAAAGAAAGAAGCCCCATAGTCCTTTCTACTGTGTATGGACACAGCAAGAGGGTATTGAACATGCCCTCACCGACACTAGATTTGCTAACACTTTGATACTGGACTTCTCAATTTCCAGAATTGTGAGGAATAAGTTTCCTTTATTTAGAGGATATTACATCTATGATATTTTTGCTATATCAGAATAAATGATCAAAAGTAACATCTTTCTAGACTCCCTGGGATTTCAGTGTCCAGAGCTAGCAGCCCACGTGGTAACACAGGATCAATCTGAATGATCAGTTGTGGTGAGCAGGAAGCAAACTCCTCAGGGAATTTTTCCCTTTGGTTTATGACAACTCCAGTATTTGAGTCAAGTTCTAGAAATAAAAGTGGATCTTTTAGCTTTGGACATCACCCAGTTTGACTGCAGAGGGCTTTGCCTATACTCCCGTCCACGGACCTGGTCCTTTGTAGTTTACCGTGTATTCAAGAGGCGAGTTACACCATGGAAAGGGCCTTTCCCCTTGCAAACACTTGGTGGCCAACATGATGTGCTCTTACCTTTTCCATGGTTTGAAAGAAAATGGGGCCAGATTTTTCAATAGTAAAACTCTGCTTGTCTGCTGTTAGGAAACAGTTACACATTCTTCCTTTTGTCATTTCAATTTGATGTTTCTATCTCTTTTAATAGAATTAAGTTCCAAGTTACTTTGGAGAACGATGCAGAGGAACCCTCGAGTATTATTCCTTCAGCTGGCATACATTGATTGGGAATTTATGACACAGAGATTGCATGTAAGGTCTAGGAGTGACACAAAGTGTCACTTCCTTTAAGGAGTTTGTACTGAAGTCAGCAAGACGTGGATGAACGGAATGTGAGAGTTTCAACATTCTTGATCATATTATAGAACCTCAATCCACAGACCAATGTTTCACACAACAAATACCCACAATTACTGTGTAATTGCTTAGGGAAGAAATAACACATGCCTAATTTTCTTTTGACTCATGCAGATGTGTCAGTATAGACAAATTGGAATATATACAATAAGTATATATTTATAATCCCAGAAACAGAAAAGATATTTTTTTTGGTAAACAATTTGCTCATTGTAGTGTTCACTGACATGTTAAATGCTACTGAAAATTCAGCTTGCTAAGAGATACCTACTCATGTTGAAATATGACTACAAAATACATTCTGTGCCAGGAGAAAAAGAATCTGAGAGCATTTGATGAACTGTTACCCAACTGAGTTGTATAAAGTCTTAGCAAAGATTTTTACTCTGCTGTAGGCTACTTAGAACATAGCGTGACTCCCCATCTTTATAAATATGTACTGAAAAGGAGTTGGTTTGTCAGCTGGAATGAAACCTGATGATTTAGAGAGGACTGTACTGCCCTTTTCTCTTTCTGTTTTTCTCTGGCTAACCCACACTCCTGGAAGAAAGGAAGAGCATACTCCCCAGAGCCTGGGCGATGAATGGAGGCATTGTCCACCCAGGGAGGATAGGAATGTTTCACACGTGCGGCAGAACTTTCTTCCCAACGTGCCCTCATCCTTATGCCCGCAAATATTTTTTGAAAAGCTAATATCTTATAAGATGACGAAAAGAAAAACTCAGTAGAGGTATTCTGTGCATTTTTATTAAGCTCCTATGAATTTGCAATTCAAAACTCATTTGCTAAATCAAATTAGTAGGAAGGGCATAAAAGAGAGTGACTTAGGGATTAATGAACACCCAGCGATCGTCATTAGATGGTTACAATCAATATAAATACCAAATAATGTAAACCCAATTGGTTTTGTTAATATAAAAGATTTCAAATGGGGCTGAAATGAGATATGTAAACAAATAAAGATCTTAAAGCTGAACACAATATTCATGCTCCAAAACATATGTCAAAAAAAGCAAAGGATTTGCCATGGTGAGTTACACCATCGAAAGGCATCTAGTCAATGCTTATTATAACACATGTTATAGAAATGAAATAATTTCTAATTAAATGACTTGTAGTTCTAAGGATACTGCTTGGTTTTTAAAAGTTCCGTGTTTATTTTTTTTAAAGTCAACTTCTAAATACTAGACCAAAAAGTTCATGCCATCAAATTTCTTGTAGCGTTTATAGTGACAGAGGTGATTATGAACAGATTATAATTTATTTTTGAGGAATCTTTTATTCTCAGAGAAATTTATACATCCAAACAGTGTAAAAACAATGGCTCTACATCTGGGCTCCATGCCTCACTTTGATGAGATGAAGATATTCCAGGAGGTGCAAACAGATAACCTCTTGGCAGGGTAGAGAAACAGAAATACTTGGGAGATTCATAACTGAATTTGCAATTACTTTTCTAAATTAAAAGAAAACTTTAAAAGCAAACACATAGATACTATTTAGGAACTGAGTTATTTATGTAAAATATGGAACATTTAGAGACTAAATTTAGGGATAGTCTTCCTATATTTTCATGAAATGTTTGCCTCTTAAAGTAAAAGCGTCTATAGAATCAACACAATGACAAGTTAATTTCTGTCAGCCATGTGTTGAAGCACAGTAATACACAAATTTTACATTTCCTGCCATTTGTCCTCTCTTCTGGTGGCAAGAAAAATGTGCTTATGATAAATTTCTGAGACTGAGGTAATCTGAATTCAATTTGGTCACTTGTAAAACTCAGATATTATGTTTACCAGCTCTCTTACCTGTAAGAACCGTAAAAGATACGAGTTCTGATACCTCTTAAATACATCTGGAACTAAGCTTGGCTGATTCCCGTTCTATGAGGTAAGCAGCTGTTGCATGATTGACTATATTTCCCTGTAAATAGTCCCCAAACAAAATTGCACCTAACTTGGCCTTGGAGATCCAGGCCAAGATTCAAGATAGGTCATTCATTTCAGAGAAGAATATCCTAAAATGATGCTTTCGAGGACCCAGATGACCAATGGTCTGTGCCACCAAGGCTCTTTAGGCAAAACATACAGAATCCAAATAAAATGAAATAGTGCCAAGGTAGCACATCCTGCAGTTCTCCTGCACCCGAGTATATTGTCTGCAGATAAAGTGCAGAGAGCATCAGAAATCATCCATTCAGTGGTGAAGACCTGGAATTACTGCCTAAGGAACCTTGATCTAAAATATGACTAGAATGTGACAAGAGAAACCAAAGGGAATCTATGTTACCTGTATAGAGGAAGAGTTGGGGACAGGAGAAAAACCACCTAGATGAGTCACAGAAGCGGATATATTCCAAAGAGCCACCCAATTGTCAGGTTGTTTCTGCCATCACCAATGATGTGAACCACTACCTGTCCCGAGGAAAGGAAACCATCTCATCATGGCAAAGAAGGTAGATACACTTGAAAGTGAGTCCTCATAGACACCTAGATTCTATTGTTTTAGTTTCACATGCATGAAAATAGAAACAAAAAAGTTTTAACTTCTGGGTGTGGTATGAGGCAGGCTACAGCCCATCTACAGAGTTGCTGCCCCATAACTGGAAGTTCATACATGCTAGAGGTTCCCAAAATGTCATTTTTGATTTTGAATAAATAGCCAGTCTGATAAAGGATTCAAACTGCCATGCCAAGGATGCCATAAAATTCCACAGCCATGGGTGAGAGGCAGGTGGCTGCAGGCCCTAGCTCATTCTGGCCTAACCGGATGGACGGCTAGCAGCTAGCTCAATGAAACTCTTCTCCTGATCATTGCAAGTCTTAGCTGGATTGTGTGACTTAAGGGATCAATGACTGATAGTTTGCTATTCATCCTTACCAATCATGAGTTTACACAATAGTAACAAGTATCTTGTGACCTCTTCCATTCTTTTCTTTCTTTCCAGCTTGTAAAAGCCAGGCCTATGAATGCCACTTCAGGACTCAGGAGCACTGGGCAACGAAGATCCCCATGTTTGCTCTTTATAGCCAACAAACACCATTTTGGTTCATATAGACTCCATATTGTTTTGTTTTGACTATTTTGAGGCAAGGTTTTACTATGCATCCCTGGTTGGTCTGGAACTCACTACATAGACAAGGCTGTTCTTGAACTCACAAGAATTTCTTTGATTTGCCTTGAAGGCATGGGATTACAGACATGCCCTGCCACAGCTGGGCTTATGTCAACTCTTAATTCTCATACTTGCAGTGCTTCTCCTTTCCTTGAGGTTTACAAGCTGGGCATCTATCACTATTTACGAGAATCAGTTAAGCACTTAAGTCTCACATCCGCCCTCTTAAATCTTGATTTCTGCAGTACCCAACACTGCTAAATTTTGGTGCTGAGGCAGAGAATTGGTCCACTGAGACTTTGCTCAGGTGACAACCTCTCAGAGCCATCCCCATCTGCAATGTTCCTCCTACACAGTGACAGCTGAGCCTGGTGCAAAGATATGAAAGCAAAGAAATGTATATGTGAAAATGATCTTTATGGGGAGAGGCAATCCATAAGGTCACAACCACAAACTGCTGCCATTGTGAACCATCTTGATTTCTCCATATTTTATGACTCAAATATGCGGAGTCTTCAGAAATACAGTCTTTCAGTCAAGTTCTAAAAGGTAACCAAGATCAGTGGTTAAAGATCAACATGGAGTATGATATTTGGGGGTCTATGGGACCTCAATGGCTTACAATTCCAGTAGAAGTAACCCATTCATGGCATTGGGTTTTGGAGCAGGAAGGGTTAAATGGGGGGGTATAGAAGTGCAGATCAGTGGAGGGGAGGAATAATTAAAGTGATAACTAACAGGAAGGAGCTGCCAAAAAAAGTCATATGGAGACTAAGTACTGCAGAAGTCTCCCCAAATATAAACACGCACACCCATAAAGAGTTTAGACAGAGTCATCTTTAACAATGCCCCTGTTCAACACCACAGGCTAGCAACAAAATGTCCATTTTAGATTATTATCATATTATTATATGATACTATATCATATTTTACCATTTAAAAATGAATAGAGAGACTCTCATTTTAGCAGACATTTAAATGAGCATATATTGTGTTCAAAGAACTTATGCCATTATGTAGAATATTCATTTAGTCATTCAGTAAATACTTGCTGAGAAACTACTAGCAACAGGCAATTCAGTAGATCAGAATCCCTGCCCTCCTGTGGTGTGGGACAATGGTCTGGATTCTGTCAATTATATTTTAAATAAATGCTGATTGACCAGTAACCAGGCAGGAAATATAGGCAGGGCAACCAGACAGGAAGTAGAGGCGGGTCAATGAGAACAGGACAATTCTGGGAAGAGGGCACAGTCCTGGCCCAGCCACAGAGCAAGCAAGATGTGACTGCCTCGCTGAAAAAGGTACTGAGCCATGTGGCTAACACAGACAAGAATAATGGACTAATGTAAGTTATAAGAGTTAATAAGAAGTCTGAGCTAATGGGCAATCAGTTTATAATTCACGTAGAACTTTGTGTGATTTCTTTGGGACTTAATGATTGTGGGAACCAGAAAGGACAGAAACCTCAGACAACACTCCTGTAGTGGAAGAGACAACAATGTGTCTTTTGTTGAGTAGGAATACATCACACGCCAACGACAAGTCTTCAAGAGAAGAGAATCTGGTGGAGAACTGCTATGTGCCAGCTGTGAGGCAGACAGCAAAAGGGTTGCCATAGAGATTTGATGGTCAGGGCTGGCCTCAGGGTTTTACTCAGAAGATGAGTCTTCTGTGACGATCTGAAGAGATTGAGGCACTGGCACATGTGGAGTCCTGGCAACACAGTATCTGGGTGAAGCCACAGAAAGGGACGGTATATGTAAGCAGCAGGAGGCGGCCGATGTGGTTGGAACTTTTAGTGGTTTTCAAACTGAGTTCCTTTGGCCATAGAATTCTGATGTGACTTTGGTAGTACTTCCACTAAAGGCCGCTAGAGAATATTATCTATACAGCTATTACCAAAGCCAGCATTTGTTGGAGGCCAGGCACAGTGCCAAGCTGAATGCTCTACCTCATTTTAACCTTTGTCACAGCCTTTAAAGACAAGTCGCTTTTAGTAATGCACCTTCTTGTTATACGCATTTAACGGAAACAAAAGCTTGGCAAGGAAAAGTCACTTTCCCAAGGGCCATGAAGGCAGGATTACAACTCCGATAACATGAATATGAATCAGTAGCCTATATTCCAGGAAGCAAGTGGGGAGACAGGGTGTTGGGGAAGAGAGAGGGAGAAACACTAGTATTTAAAATATTATCTGCCTCCATTTCTTTGTACAGCAACCCAATATTAATAAATATGTTTATTGCTCGTCAGAAACTCATCTGTGACAGACATAATTAAACTAGAAGAAAGCCCTAATGACGCCCGGCTACTATGTTCCCTGTAGGGAATGGAGGACCATCTCAAGTAAGCATCCTCGGGGGCCTAGGTAAAGAGACATTAATGTTCCTGACTTTTGATATCCACATGCCTAGTGTGTAGAATCCAGTTAGCAAATGGGGCACTCTGCAGCTGAGAGCGTCTCCTCATCAAAACAAGGCATTTGACAGCGGTTGAAAATAAAAGTGTTTTAACCAGATGACTGAGAACAATGGTGAAGAGAAATTGAATCAGAAAATAGTATCTGAAATATAGTTGGGGAAGCCAATGTCGAGGTATAGGTTTGAAGATGCCTGAGGGAGCAAACCAACAGTACTGGACTGACTAGATGTAAAAAAGAAGTTGAAGCAGGGCAGTGGTGGCACACGCCTTTAGTCCCAGAACTCAGGAGGCAGAGGTGAGTTCAAAGACAGCCTGGTCTACAAGAGATAATTCGGGAAATAGTTAGGGTTGTTGCACAGAGAAACCCTTTCTTGAGGAAAAAAAAAAAAAAGAAGATAGAAGTTGAAAATGATGGAAAAGTCCGAGAATCTCGGAGCTAGTGTCTGAGAACAGATAGGGATAACACAATGCACAGCTAGATGATCAATAGTTCTCCTTTAAACAGTTTGCACTCTAAACATGCAAGCTAGTGAAAAGGCCCAGCAGGTTACTGTCTGAATTAAGCTACCATGACAAATTGTCACAGACTGGGTAATTTAAACAAAGGGTTTGTCTGTCTGTCTGTATGTATGTATGTATGTATGTCATTTTTCTTTTTTTAATCGCTCCTCTTTCTCTTTCTTTTTTAGTTTCATATGCTAAAAGTCTATGCCCAAAGTGACATGAAATTTTATTTCTTCTACATTTTCTCCCCTTGGCTCATTAATGGCTTGACATCCTAATGTGTAATGTTTGCATGGCCCTTCCTGGGTCCAGACGCAGCAGCTCTCTGATTGGGCTAGGGTCTGTCCTTCTGACCTCAAGCTGAATTACTTTCTGAAAGGCTTTACCTACAGACATAGCCACACTCTAGTACTTCCTTATATGACAGAAGGAACCCACAATCAGTACATAATCGCAATAGAAAATTGGGTAAGAATATGAGTTCAGACAGGAACACGGGAATATCAGCATATGAACAAAAGAAAACTGGACCAACTGTGTTGATGATATTTCTGAAGATCACTACGGAAAGGGTAGATCTGAATGGTTCTGTGACGCCAGGTGACACCAACATTGAAGAAATGTGGGAAGAAGTATCAGGAGCCAGAGAACTACTGAAACATGAAAAGAAAGACAGAAAAAATAAAGGAAGAAAAGTCAGGACATTGAGAAACCTAGACATTATTAGTGCTTAGATGATATGAAACCTCTACCATTGGGGTTTAATTGTGAGAGGGTGTTAAATTTGTCATATAAGTCCTGAGTAACCTAAGTTGCTTGCAATGCAATATATATATATATATGGTTTCTTTCTTTTAAAAATTTTCTTCTTCTCCTTCTTTTTGCCTCGGAATGATTTGTTTTGTGTTTTTGAGACATCTCACTCTGTGTCCCAGGCTAAACTAATAAAATAAATCCCTCCAGAATAGATAAGGAGACAACGCGATTCTAGAGGTGAGCAAAAGGCCAAAGGTCTGGATGAACAGAAACTGAGACAACTCTCTATGACCCTTTCCTGGCTATATACAAAAAGGGAATCGTTTCTGGGGGAGGGTCCTCAGGTCAGCAGAACTGAGGAGAAGCCACTGATTTCTCAGACATCATGAGATAACAGCAAGTCACGCAGAAAGTTCCATGGGCTGAGCTGCCACTTCCCATGTTGGGGAGGGCTTTCCAGTGACCCAACTGCTTTGAGTAACCCCTACCCCATCTTCTGTTAGGAAGCCCAGTGAAAACTCGTTGGTGTGTGTATGTCCGTCCATTTGTCTCTGTGTTATGTCCTAGCTGCCTCCCCAGAAAAGTCTGTTATATAATAATTACATAGCCTAGGCTAATCTTGAAATCATAGTTATCTTCCTGCCTCATCATGGCAAGTATTGGGATTACAGGTATGATTCATCATACCTAGCTGATTATTTTTCTTTATGGAACTTTCCTCATCTCTTTACAAACCCCGGTAGCTCTACAATCTTCCCACGTATGTTAATTGTACCTTGCAAGCCAGATGTAAAGTTCTGATTGAGACTGCCCAAGCCACGTTTCTTTTATGTAGTCATCACACGTGCCACTCCCAATGGCTAGCTGTTTCATTACCGCCCCCTGAAGGAATGTTCTCCACGTTCTATATTCCATTTTTGACTTTTTATAGGGTGCTTAGATGAAGCACATCCTCTGTAACTGCCAGTTACATTGGCTCTTGCTTTGCTTTGAGTAAACGCAAGTTCCCTTAGAACTGTAGTCTGGTTCATTGTAGATGTTACTTGGGACTGTGGCTACTTAAAGTGGCCACACACTAATAAGTAGCTGACCATGGGATGTGGTGATGTTAACCCAACTCCGCTGACAAAGTCTGGAATCCTGCTGCCCCTACCATGCACACACAGAGAGCTCCAGATGCAAATGTTGACTTGAGGAGCACATGTGTGGAATTCTAGAGTAAACAGAGAGAGTGATATGTGTCCATAGTTGAAAGGTCTGTGGGTTAGAATTCACATGTTGTGTTCCTAAATGTGTCTGGAACTTCCTGAGGGATTTCAGGAAAATCGCTTAACTTCCCCAGCTCAGCAGTAGAAGAGAAGCGGCGTTATTTATCTGCCTTAGATTGTATAATCATGCTCTCTGTCTTTTATAGTCTTAGATACTGCACAATGTGAAAGATCCCCAGGATATTAGGAGGATATTAACATATGCCAAGCAAACTGCAGCCCTAGATGTATCAAGTTTCCAAAGGTCCATGTTTTTCCTAAAGAAATTTGAGAACAGGGACGATATCTGTCCCGTGGCCGCATGAACAGGCGCCTCTCCATCCCTGCTTTACAGGACAGACTTCCACTGCCCCCTCACTTTCTATTCTACTCAAATATTGGGTCTCCCTATCTTCTCTCCACCTCCCCCATTTAATAGGAAACACATTCTCTTTCCTTAGGACACAAATAGAAGAAAAAGAAAAAAGAGAAAGAGAAATTTAAGTAGAACTGCAGAATCCATACCTACATACAACTTGCTAAATATATAGAGATGAAAATAGCCAGAGCTGAGAGAAAGGGGGGAAAAAAGAGGAGTGTTTTAACAGTAAAGTCAAACCACAACTAATGACTGCAGGAGACAGGAGCTAGGTGGACAAGCGAAGCGCTGCACTTTTAAATATATGGGATTTGGCTTCACCTCCCCAGTAAGTGGCCTGGCACCAATTCAAATAGGCTGGTCTGGCACGCTAGTGCCTCTGAGAGGGACCACACTGGCGGATGGAAACGACCACAAAAGCCACAGAGAAAGTGCAGCCTTCCAAAGGCAACAAGGAGGCAACCAGACTGGCAGCCTAAACAATGCCAAGGCTCCTGCATCAGCAGGGAGGGGCCAGTCTTGCCAAGGCAGATTTTCTTTCTCTGGGTATTGAGATGGCCAACTGTAAGCCTGATCAGCAGCAGGATGGGCAGTGGGTATCAAGCATCACAGAGGATCCCAGGCACAGATGGTCCACGGGCTGACCGCAAGGGAGGACATCCCTCACAGGAGGAGGGCAAAGCTATCTCTGCTGTGGATACTACAGTGCAGAAAGCTGAAAGAGTCATGTTTGTGGAATATTTCTGTATACTAAAAAGAGGCAATAATCTTTATGGGCTTCTAGCTCTGGAAAATATTTTTTTTTCTATACAAACAAGTTGTTTTTCATGCCATTGAAGACTGCCAAACGATTTGGTACACGAAGCATTCTTGCTTTACACTGCCTGAAAGTAAGGAATCTAACTTCAGAGAGTAGAAGACACAGCAGGGGGCTTTTGCTGGCCACCAGCCACTTTTAGCATCTACGGTGGTGTCTACACAATGCCAACTCTGCTAGCTGGAAAGCTCAAGTGGAACTCAAGCTTTTTTCCAAGGCTGCACAATACATAATGGTATCACTATTTGCTCTGAGTTGGCCGATGCCTTTGATGGTCTAACAGCCAGGCTTAATTTTCTCAATGTTAAAACAAGGGCAAGAACTAACTTCTGAGGTTTCCAGAGGAGGCAGAACTGACAAATTATTTCCAACTCCTTGAATGAGTTAAAAATGCCAAGCCCTTGTCAAAACTAGTGTGTTCTCTAGTTGACAAGAAAACAGCCATAGCCATGGGCTGCATATGTTAATTGTTCTCCCTTCGTCTCTTAGCCTGAGAAGACCAGACTACGTCACAACAATAATCATTACTCCAAGTAATTTCCTCCCATGGTTCTGCACGCCTTTCATAAGAATTCTATTTCATTTATAAAGCCATGCTGGTCAGGTGATCTTCTATCAAGTTGTCACATTTGAGAAATAGCAGGGACCTCAGTGGCAGGCACACACAGTAAGTCAAAGGAAGTGCGATATGGAATAGCTGAGTAGGATCATTAAACCCTTCTTAGTCGCCTTTAAATGACAGATGGAGAACTAGGAACAGAGTAGATAGTGGGCAGTCTGTCTATATGGTCCTCATGTTCTTAAAAAGGACTTGGCCTAGATACATAAGTTTGGTAGTCTTATAGACTATATGTTAAGGCCGTATGACCATATGGCATCATCTGAGAAGAGAATAGAGCAAGAAAATGGTGTAACACTGAGCCTGGAAGAATATACAGAAACCAACAACAAAGACGTATAAAGCAAAAGAAAAGCTATCTAACAGAAGCCAAGGGCAGAGGCTATGATAAGGGCATCACCAACTGTGCTGAATGAACTTGGTAACTCGGATAAGATGGAGGGGTCGTTGCTGGATCTGGTGATGAAGGGCATTGTTGACCTGGGCACAAGTCTCCATGATCAGATGGGAAGTCAAACTAGGTTAATAATGGAATAGATACCAAGTGGCAAGTAAAGATGCCCAGTTATAAAGAGGAGAAAGATAAGAGAGAGATGGTGCTGGGTATTTGTAGCATTCAAGATGCTGCTACAAGGAAGGTCCAAGTGTCAAGGGAAGACTGAGGGTGTGGCAAGGGATCTTGACATGTGACCACGACACTGTGTGTGGTAAGGTAGGAACATTTTATCTTTGCTGGGCAGAAGTTCCTTCAAGATCAGAAGGAAGAGGCAAGGACAGGCTGATCAGAAGAGACCAGAGAGGGAGAAGTGGAGGGCTATAGACGGAAGACTTACTTGGCGCACTGACCCTGTATTCCCCAGTCAGTTTCCTTTGTAAGAGACCCTGGCACAGGCTGCCCCTCTTCCCAGGGCCCTTCTCTTAGCTTCAGCTCATTTTCTCTTTCAGCTTTCACACAATTACCTGATCACTTCATTTTGCACAGCACAGTGCCAAATCTTTCATTTGCTTTTTTCATGGGGTCATATCTTGTGTGAGAACGTTCATTGCCCTTTTTCATTGTGAAAAAAAAAACATAAAATTTACCATCTGAACTAATTTTATCTGTTCAGTTCAGTCTCATTAAGTGTATACATTTAAAAGGTGCAACCATTGCCAAGATTCATCCCTAAAGCCCCTTTTTATCCCAAACACACAGTTTACACCCGATAAGCACTAACTTGTTTCCCTGCACCCAAGCCCTAGTTTCTTCAATCCTTTGTTTACTCTATGAATTTGCCTTTTCTGTATAACTCGCTTAAGTAGATTTTTCCTTTATTCTTATTTTACTTCAGGTAATACTTTCATCCACATTACATATATGTTACTTTCATTCCTGTAGTTCAATAAAACCATTATTTACATATGTCATGTGTTTTATCTGTTCATCTATTCCTTGACAGCTGAGTCATCTCCATCATTTGTGAAGTATGCATCTTATTGGGACTAATGCATTATGAGTCTTGGTGTATAAAGTACCTGATTGAATACCTGCTTTCAGTTCCTCTGAGTAGATAGTAAGAAAAAAATCCGGACAATATGTGTAAGGATACACCTTGATAAGATGGCAGCCAACTGGCTTGTAACCGCCAGCTAACTTGGCACATCCTCAACCTTACAGGACAAAGCTGTTAAAAATAGTTGAATGTGTTTTGCTGGCCCCTGATGCCCAGGCAGCTCCTTAATCGACACTGTGCATGTTACTGTTTTTCAGAAAGCCCAGGTATATTCTGGTTGGCCAGGACCAACCTTTATCTCACTTGTCATAGAAATGTCCTTCTGCTAGACACAGATCTAGCAATGTTGTTGTTGATCAGAATTCATTTATGTCTATATGATCCCATAGGCTGCCCTTTGTCTGCACTAAGTCTGTTCGCTTCTTTCTTTTTGGTCTCATAACACCTCCTACCTTTTGGTCCATTCTCAAACATTGGGACCTGGCTTTTCTGAAACAATATAGTAATTCCGTATACACCCACACAGAGAAGTTGCTAACCAAGTTTCCATACTGGTTACCCCATTCTCCACCCCCATCAGCAATGCACATAGGTTCTAACGCCTCCGTTTCTCGCCATTACATATTGCTTTCTCTTACTCTTGGTCCTTTTATTAATACTATTTTGAATTTTACCATGTGAGGGGTATTTCATGATACCGATGCACATTTTCTTTATTTCTTCCCAAAGGTTTCTTTATTTTTATTAATGTATATTGGTATCTGCCTACGTGAGTTTATGTGCACTGCTGGAATGCAGGGTTTTAAAGGACCAGAGGAGGGAGGCATCAAAACTGGAGTTAAGCTTATAACTGGTTAAGAACCACTCTGTGGGTGCTAGGAATTGAGCCTGGTTCTGTAAAAACAGAGCATGCTCTTAATTACTGAATCCCCCTCTCTAGTCCCATGATATGTACTTTCTTAATGGCTGATGGAGGCTGAGTAATTTTCATGCAATTATTGGTGATTTTTATGTCTTCTTTGTAGAACTAATGTTGGCGTCCGACAGTCACTTTTTCATGGAAGTGGTGGGACAAACCTCTTGCCTGTTATCTTTTTGGCTCTCATTCAGTTCACTGCAAGATGCTCTTCAATAAATGACAAAATTAAGATATGATTTTATTTTCCTTATAAAAAACTTAAATAACCTTAAAATCTGAAAGAATTATATAATAAATGTCACCTGTTTCCCTAACTTCTGCAATTTGTATTTATTACATTTCACTTATGTCTATCCATTATCTGTCTAACCTCCTACCTGTCCATAACTGAGTTTGGTTGGCAGATGCATTTTAAAATAAGCTATAAATAACAAGAAATATTTTTAAGACAACAACAACAAAAAAAGAAGTGACAGGCTATGCAAGCTTGAGGAAGGGCACAGCAATCACAGACATTTCACCAGCAGATGATACACAAGAACAGAGAGGGGTAAATGTCAGCGGGGGGGGGGGGGGAGGGGGGCGGGGGTTAGCGCTTTTACTTTGAACATGTCTTAATGAAATTTCTTGGGAAAATGAATCAAAGCAAAGAGTCCCGGGGTACAGGTAGTGTTGACAGGGGGATGTCACTATCACAGCACCCGGGCTGTATATTACTTTGGTTGCTCAGCAACATTGCTTGCTCATCTGGTCCACGTGGAAGCAATGAATCCTTGGGTTAGAAATAAAACTGCCTGAAGTCCCTAGATTTTATACTTGCGATTAAGCTTCCTTGTCCGTCTCCTCCTACAGCACTGACTCCTTGGTCTTCCCCCACTGGGCTGTTAATTCCTTTGAAGTCTGTTCATTTCTATACCCATCTCTTTGTCATAACAACAATCAGCATATATGTTTAGACAAAGAAAGCTCACGATGAACGATTTATTACAAATCCCATTAAGTATCACATCTCTATTTTCCAACATTAGGACCTCTTGGACCTGACACTTTGATTTCTGCTCAGTATCCAAGAACTACTTGTAAAGAGCTCTTAGAAATATCTCCTAGAAATCAAAGGTCCGCATCTCTTCTTTTTTTTTTTACATCAACCTATTGCCTACTTAGTATCTTCTATCTTTTCCAAGGTTCCTGTGCTTAGTTATGTTTCACTGCCTACATAAGGCCCTTTTCCTTTGCCCCAGTATGTAAACACACACACACACACACACACACACACACACACACAGTGACATCGAGCTGACTTTTGAGAAGCCATGAAAACTGAGAAAAGAGACATTCATTCTGAAAGTCCAGACAACAAACCTGTTCAGAGACCTGAGCATCACTTAGGGGGTTTTAGGAGATATAATCTCATGATAATACCAAGAGGTATTATATGTTTTGGTTGGCGGAACATTTTAAACTTAAGCAACAAGGAAAACAGGCAAAGAAAATGTTTGTGAAAGGTGACATGAAAAATCAAAATCAGGGCCCTTTGATGGGGCAGAAGTCAGTGGCATCTAAGAAACAAGACCGCATGTGGTTTGAAAACAGATTATAATCTCCTTATTGATGCTGCCGAAAGGCTCTGCCGGTCTCTTAACAAACCAAATAGAACGAAGGCTCACCACAGGTTTTCTAAGATCAGGAAACAGGTAGTGAGGCAGGGGGAGTGGGCAGGGAGTGGAATTTCAACAGGACGATGAATTGTATCCAAATAAATAAGATTTAATAACAGTCCATGAGAAGACAAATGCCTCATTTTCACTTGTCTCTGGATTTGCAAACACAGATATTTCCTTTAGAGAGGAAGCCAGTGTATTTATGAGGGGTTCATGTTTCACACCTTCATTCGTACATATCCTGTAATGTAAAAGACCTATTTCTTCTTCCATAGGAAATGCTAAATGCACCGGGGACTCACAGACATGCACAGAGCTCTTCTAGAAGTCAGAGTTAGCATAAGTAGTTGGTCACAGGAGTACAGCCTAAAAAACAAAGCCTTCTTTCTGACTCGGCAGAAATTAAGCACTGACATGTGAGACCCGCTGAGAGTTTCATCTGTTTTTACTCTCAAAGCTTCATTCCTTGTCTCGAAGCGTGTGTGTATGCACATCATGCTTTTTAAGCTTGAGATGCCTGTGAATGCTGATGTGCCTACTGGAGGGTGATGCATGTAGCAGCGCCCCCTCCTGTTCGCTGGGTCAAGCTACAGCTCAGGGAGATGGAGCTAGTAGGGACCTTTCCTTCACTTTTTATTTCTGGCCACCAGAGCACTAAATGACAAATGTGTGTGTTTCTTACTCTTACGACGCTAAAAGTTGCAAATAGTATAAAGTTCTATTGTATGGGAGAACCTATGAATGACTTTCCATTCCAACACATTACCACTGCTTACTGGATATGGATAAATACGTTTTAGAAAATTCGGTACCTTGTACAAGGATAAGAAAATAATTATTTAACCTATCTCTTGCGCTTGATAATATAATAAACATGCCATTCCTTATGTATCAGATTTAAATTTATCTAAGAGAGAAATGAAAGGGTGGGCTCCAAGTGGAAAGGGGAAAAGGAGGCCAATACAGAAGAAGGAGGGAGAAATAATGCCAAGGAAGTTTATGTGTAAAATATATACATTCATATATACACACATGCACATGAAACATATATATACACAACATGCACACATATACACATGTGCACACAAAACATACACACACATACATGCAACAGACATACATCCACACACACATACACAACACACACGTGCATACACACATACACATAACACACATATATATGTACAGCTATTTAAAGTAAGTTAAGCCACTTGGGTTCCCAGTGTTCTCTACAAACTAGCAAAACCCCGAGTACCAGGCATGTGAAACCTCTTTTTGAATGGTTTTTCAGAGAGTCTAAGTAACTCCTCAAACAATATAGGTTATTGTTGCTGCCCTGCTTTTCAGAAGATGAGGTTAAGTCCCTGTTGCTAAAAACACTACACAATTAGGACACCAGTGATTTGATATGAATCTGACCCGAAAGCCTCCTGCCTGAAGCCGAGCTTCCATGATAAATGAAAAGTAGTATGAAAGTTGCCAAGAGGGCTAATAGTTCCACAATAACTATGTTGTAACAATTATTAGCCACAACAATGACCAGCAGGCAAAATATCCATCAAGGGACAAGAAATGGCACTCACATGTTGCTGGTGACACACAGCTGTCTAATCTGTCTCAACAGGCAAGAGATGATGCCTAGTACTAGAAATCTAGCCATGACTAGGGAAGCTATGGACCTTCGAAAAGTGTGTTCTACCACCACTTTGCTAGACGAGCATAACTCCTTACTATTTCTAAATCTTATCCTTATACCCACCAATCATCAAAGATGCTTCTCTTGACAGTCAATGGAGAGCATCACAAAAAACCAAGTGGACATAATGCAGAGATCCACAGATTGTAGGAAGCCCAGCCCCAATGTATATATCTACATTACAACTCTGGCAATCTATGGCTCAACGAACATTGCAAAATAAGCCATGGAAAGATTCTAAAAGCCAGAACACCAGAAAATGTGCTGTGAAACCGTCTTTCTGAAATGGCTGTAATAACAAGACCAGAAGAAAGGCAATACCAACAGACATAAGTTTCTTAGGCCCTACCTCTAGAGCAGTGTCTCTCAACCTTTCAGCGGGGGGTAAACATATCAGATATGAATATCATATATTTACATTATGATTCCTAACAGTAGGAAAACTTACTGTTATGAAATAGCAATTAAATAATGTCATGGCTGGGGGTCACCACAACATGAGGAACTGTAGTAAAGGGTTACAACATTAAGAAGATTGAGAGCTACAACTCTAGATAAAGAACTGAAAGGAACCAAGGCTACTAAAGAGGGAACACAAGCCACTGCTGGGGATGGATACTCTCATTGGTGATCTAATATAAAGTGGCCACCTCTGAAACACACACATATTCATAATATAGAGCTAAAAGGAGAGCTGGGATTACTGCATACAGCTCAACAAGAAGGCAGGGTTATTAGATACAGATAAAAAGGGAGGCAGGGCACATATGGTTGGATCGAGGAGATATATTTGTTGATTAGACATGAGCGAATCTGTAGGGGAATAGCAGGAGCAGTCTGTAGGGGAATAGTATGAAGAACTATAGTAGGAACAGTAGGAAGTGGATATGAATGAGGGAGCTATCGTGGCCATTATCTACACACACCATCAACATTCTCACACAGAAGAGAAGGGAAGGCTTTGCCATTTCCCCCTGAGCCTCACTTCCAAGGAGGAGGCTTTGCAATTCCTCCATGGGTCTGAGACTATGGGGTCATTGACACGGCTGTGCCCATGGCAACAATTCACAGCCCACACATTCACTGAGGAGTTAATTCACTCATGACTTCCTCTACTTCCTACAACAATGTGTTTGCAAAGTTGTAGCATATCAGTTTATTACAGAGGATGGCCACCATAGATACGACCAAGAACAACAGCCATTCCTCTGCCTAAAGATGCTCCAAGACATTCTCCAAGAACAGTTGTCAAGGGGAGATCTCTGTGGGAACTTGGGGAGCTGTTCTTAATAGTCAAAAAACTTTAACATTAAATTAAAAAACCTTGCAAAGCTGCTCTGGCTAGACTCTTCTTTTCTTCTGACTGCCCCACAGTAGCCAAGGATACACAGTCTGTATCAAAGTGAATATGGCAGATGATTTGCTTTTCTCCAAGCCGGTTGTCTCCTTGGGATTTAGGAAGTGATGGGTGACAATGCCTATAGTGATCCAGAAAGGGAGTTTCAACTTGACCTTGAGTAAAGTAGTGCCGGCCATGCTGGGGAATAAGCTTGGCATGTGAGATCCCTAGAACCAAAATGGCACATGCTCAGGGTTATATACTTTCTGATTCAACTAAACAACTGGTCTGGTTTATTCTCTCCTTTCATCTTAGAGCTTCTATTTGTTGCTAAACTAATCCATAAGATTAGTAAAATCATGAAACCGCCAGATTGTATGCAAAGGAGAAAGAAGTTATTTCCAGGATAAGAACTCCTTTCATTCCTGATTCCATAGGTAACCATGTCCATAGCCCGCACACCCATGTCTCTGCTTCCCTACGAGGAGAGGCTGTATTGACACCCTCAGCTGACTTACACATTTACAGGCTCACTTACACACTAGCAGTCTCTTTTCCATTTTGTGTGTGTGTGTGTGTGTGTGACCGCATGCCTGTATAGGTCCGAGGACAACTGACAGCTATTGGGAGTTGATTCTCTCCTTTCTCCATGGTCTGAGAATGATAGAATTCACACTTTCAGGTTTAGTGGCAATCACCTTTTCCTGCTGAGCCCCATCTCTGGCCTCCTGGTTTTCTTTGAAAGACAGTACCATCAGTACTCATCCTGCTCTTTGGTTTTGCTCCTTAGCACAGATTGTGATGGGCTCTCCTAACTGACAGATATAAATATAACATTTATTATTTTTATTAGTGTACTTAATTTTTTTTTATGTGTGAGTGTTTTGCATGTATATATGCAAGTGTAACATATGCCTGCCTTGTACCCAAGAGGGTGGAAGAGTATGTTGGATTTAGTGATACTGGAATTACAGATAGTAGTCAGTTGCCATATGGATGCTGGAAATCAAACCCGGGTCCTCTGGAAGAGAAACCAGTGCTCTTAGAGCCTGACATGTCTTTACTGATTTGAAAACAGTTTCCAGTCAATAGTGTTGGGAAACAAAGGTTAAATAAACCTACCTGCAACATCTGTTTTCTTCCTGTAATTTCCTTCCCTACGGTTCTTAAAGATGAATAACTTGGTCAAAAATGTATTCATATTTTAAATACCATTGCATACTGCAAGGTAACAGTTAAAAATTGTTATGTGTAAGACTATCCACCCCAGCCTCCTTTACTAGTAACCTGTGCTTTCACCCTTAAAGGTTTACATACATGACACACTCTCAATCACGTCATTTTCATTTACTTGCGTTTTTCTGTGTATAGTAAATTAGACTGCGCGTGTTCATGTCTAACAGTCATTTAGGTCCCATTTCTCTGTTCTTTTCTCATTTATTTTTATTGGATTACATAGCCTTTTTAAAAGAACTGTAGAAACTCCCTTACTATTAAGGCTAGTATATTTCATATTTCTTCCATACTGCTAACCCCTTTACCAAGCTCTCATTTTTCCTGTTTATTTTTATAATATCTTTTACCACCCAGTTTAAAGAGCTTCACAGTTGAGTGGTTTCTTTTCTATTAGTGTCCTGGCTTTCTGTCTTGCAAGGAAGCATTATTTAACATTTTTTTTAAACTTTATATGTTATACTTATCTTTGATTGGCCTGGATTTCATTTGGTAGTGTGTGTGAACATTACACATTGTTTTCTCCTGTATGGGATAGTCATTGGGTCAGCAATGTGCCCCATCTGTATCTAGCCAAACCAAACTTACTCAGTGACTGAAAATGTCTTTGTCAACCACTAATCTTTCACTCGCTAGCTTCCACCTCGGGATCACAATGTTGCACTAGGATCGCTGTGAACGCTGGTACCGCCAGCTCGGCTCTCTTTGGTTTCCGTTAGCTTTATAGAACAACCCAGACTCCTTACGCTAATATCATTTCCATGGCTCCTCTTTTTATCCAATCCCTTTCTACAAAGGAATAAGAAAGAATCTAGTTCGTATTCTAGTCTCATGCAACTTAGAAATAGCTAGGCACACATGGTGCTGTCCTGCCCCACCAGAGTGCTGCAAACCTGGTTAAGAAGCTGTGCCTCCCGCCCAGAAGACAGTCAGACTTTGTCCTGTTTCCTTGGAGATCAGAAAGTCACTGCAAAATGCCAAATGTATTTCTTCTTCTGGGACGCATCTTTCTAGACAGAGGTCCAGTTCAGCGGTTCCTTTTTGTTGTTGTTGATTTCCCCCTCTTTCTGATGCTCACTTTTGAATTGAGGGCTTCTATTAGCGAGTGATGTACATACTGGCTATACCCCACTAGCCTCCTCATTGTTTTGGTTTATTTTTTATTCACCTTAGATGCATTTTCATAGTTCTTCCTACTCATTTTTCCTCCTCTTTATGCAGTTTATCTCCAAACAATAAAAGAAAAACCCCTGCATCGATAACACTTTTTCATCTCCCTCTACTGTTTAGCTAGGAGGATCCATGGCACGGGCCCACAATGAAGATTACTGACAAATATTTTCCTCAGCTCCCATTTAGACAACAAATATAACCCAAGTCACAATTTCTGGTGGTGCTTACCTTTAATCCCTGCACTGGGAAAACAGAGGCGGGAAGCAAATTGTGAGTTCAAGGGCAGCCTAGTACACACAGCAAATTCCATTACTGGTTAGGGTATAAACCAAAGGGTATTTCAAAAAAGAAAACCATATCTAGACACAATTTCATGAACAGATAACCTAGGGGATTGTCACATTTTTTTCAGTAAGGCATTCTAATCTTACTTCCTCTGCATCTGGCTTGCAACTTGTCTCTGCCTTTCCACGTCCCAGAATTCTCCTAGTCTGATCACCCTGCCTATACTTCCTGCCTGGTTACTGGCCAATCAGCATTTTATTAAACCAATACAAGTTTCAAATATTTTTTTTACATTTTTATTGTTTTTATTTATGCCTCTCAAATGTCTAATCTACATCGGGATTTCAGTTTTCCAGCACAGTTATTTTCCTGGTTGAGTTAGCTATTGCTTTTAAATTGTAAGCATGCATTTTTCTAGAAGTGATTTGAAATTGGGATTAAATGTTCTTGTTGTCGTGACAGCTTTCTGGGAATTTTCTACAGCTTCAACTGCTTTTAGAAGTTCTCTCCTGTTTTGCCCTTCCTTCTGCTTCACTGGGATCTGCCATTCCAGGTAGGTAACAGAGACTTCCCATAAAACACATTCCTTTAGAGAGTTTTCTCTCTTCTCTCTCGCCTTTGCCACTCACACACCCCAGGCTTGTAAACATGCGTGTGCAGTGGCAAATCAACCAGAGGTGAAAACAAGAAGTGTCTCCCATACTTGCTGCTCAATCGGTATACAGCTCGTTGGTTCCCTGGACCACGGGAGAACAGCCACTTTGCTCTCTTCTCCAATGGATGAAGATGCTCCACTACCAGGAACCCTTTGGATTTCGTCAGTAGGTGTCACTCCTCAGGGACACTGATAACAGCAACAAATGCCTAGACTTGGGCTTCGCCAACTATCCAGGGGACACTCTGCAGATGAGGGCCCTCTCTTAAGGAGATAATTCCCAGGCTTCTAGGGTTCTGAGGTTGTGTATGAATGAGTCTTCACTTGTGTTAGCAAAGTACATTCTGTCTTGGGGTTCAACTTTAGGTCTTTAGGGGGTTACCAAAGAAACAGTTCCTCCTGTGTGCTTAGTCTTGGGCAATTTCCAGAGAAGCCTGACCCTCTGTGGTGCCCTTCAAACATCTCTCTCTAACTGGGCTGCAGCAACAGGTGTTCAGTCATTCCCCCACACCTCCCAGTGTGGGTTCAGACTTAGACAAATCAAATGACTGTCATTGTACCACTGTTGTCTTCCAGAAATAGAGGATCATAGTGACAGCCATAAGAAGGTAAAAGCCACATTGAGGAAATGGATGGAGTGGTTGGAGAACAGGCTTCTTGTACAAGTAAGAAAGGGGCCACACATTAATGTATAGCAGTAAGAACCTTAGCTAATGTTGGATAAGCCATGCCCAAGGAGACAGATGGGGAACACTTGTTTCAGGTACTGGGGGCATGCCCTTTGTTCTGTGAGAAGGGGAGGTTTTTGAAGAGATTCACAGTACAGAATTCCATGAGAAAATCCATGAAGGATTCCAAGCAAATCTGAAACCTGTCCCTGGGTAAATTCCACTCTCATCTGTTAATTATATCCCAGTCAATAACTGAACCCAGGCCAATATCTGTACCCTGAATCATTCCTTCCAAAACATATTTCAGCTCAGTAATTTCTGAGGCATGTATTTTGATTTTGGATTCTAGTTGCGAGTAACATGAGGAGCCTTGAGAGCTATGCATCCTCAGGGTTTTCAAGCAATGCAATGTTTGATTATTCTTGATGCACGGCTCCTCAGAAATGCGACAGAAGGATTTCTGTGAAATAGAGAATTTTATAATGAGGCATGAACCAACAACAGAGGGTCAGAATAACCTATTTTTCCCTTTGACCTGATAAGAAAGAATTCAAACCAAATAAGGCAAATGCTGAAATCTGTCAAATCTGGAGCTGGGTACAAGGTGTTTGGAATGTCTCTCTCCCATTTTATGGTTTTCAGGTAGTTTGTATTAAGCTCTGGGTACAACTTTCTGCAGGAAATCACCTGAGAATCAAGCCATGCAAATGCATTTATAATCTGCCAGTCTTCACTGTCAAAAGCCTGGAATGTCCACCACTTATTTGAGCAAAGGGGAGTATTTTTACAATGGCCTGTCATTTCGGTTACTTTCGACTGACAATTCCCTTGTCATATCTCAGAATTAATGAAATAACTACACAGTTGGTTTGCTTGTTTCAAGAGGCAAAGGGAAGACTTTCTGCCTCAGTGGACCCCTCCAGGGCACCAAGAGCTTGGGTCCTTATGACGTTCAGTGGCCTTACTAGTCCCTTACCTCCTAGTCCATAATGAAATCAATCCAAACACCAGACGACACGGATTTTCGAACTGTGTCCAGTTACACATCAAGGTGACACATTTATAAGCTTTTCCAACTATGGACTTTGTTCTCTTTATTCAGATCCTGTCGGGAAAAAAATTACATATAGCCACATAACACATTCTTGACTAACTATTTTCCAATAGGAGAGAGGAGAGAGAGGCAGGAGCGCTTTTCTACTGACAAAGCACACAAGCCTGAAGAACCATGTGTTCCTCCTCCACACTGGAGGATGCGCTTGCGGCAAGGCTAGCCCAATTGGTGAGTTAGTGAGATTCCAGTGGGAAACCCTGCCTCAGCATATAAGGGGAGTGATCAAAGAACACATCATGACAAACGTTGACCTCCACACATATGTGGATAGGATTGTGTGCTCATACACATTTGAACACACATACAGAAATACATAACATGCACACACACAATGCAAAAAGAAATAAAGCAACAAGAGTCCCTATCATTCTCTGACCTGCACCCAGTTTTCACTTTAGCACTTATTGGCAATGAATGCTAAACTTGCTATTGGGGCCCACCACCCTCAAAGTTAACTCCACTTTAAAGGGAATTTGAGGCCACTGCTGAACACCTAGAATGCCAGGACTTACTACAGTACACTTGTTGATCACTGGGTTATGAGGAGCAGAAGGAGGGAGAACATGAACAAGGAAGTCAGGACCGCGAGGGGTGCACCCACCCACTGTGACAGTGGGGCTTATCTATTGTGAGCTCACCAAGGCCAGCTGGACTGGGACTGAATAAGCATGGGATAAAACCGGACTCTGAACATGGCGGATAATGAGGGCTGATGAGAAGCCAAGGACAATGGCACTGGGTTTTGATCCTACTGCATGAATTGGCTTTGTGGGAGCCTATCCTGTTTGGATGCTCACCTTCCTGAACCTAGATGGTGGGGGGAGGACCTTGGACTTCCCACAGGGCAGGGAACCCTGAGTGGTCTTGGGACTGGAGAGGGAGGGGGAATGGGGGGGGGCGGGAAAGAGGAGTGGGGGGAGGGAAATGGGAGGCAGGGAGGAGGCGGGAAATTTTTTCAATAAAAAATAAATAAAAAAAGTCATTGTAGACAACGAATGAAGCCTTAACAAATAGTTAGAAAAGCCTTAGTTGCCCTTATCAGTCACTCTTAACATTAGAATGTAGAGTAACCGCTATTATCTTTCATTATTTGTGAATGAAATACTCGTATCCCTTGTCTTCAGTAGTTTCCATGGTTACAATAGCCATACAGTGGTGCTTACTCTTTTGATTGTCACTTATGTCTTTGAAAATCTGATTAACTCTAAATAAATCTATTGGATCGCTCCCTAGAAAAATATGTGCATAACTAACTTCCACAGAAAATGTGTAGGGTTTTGAGCCTTTCAAAAGTCCAAGCAACTCTAGAGGTCCTTATCTCTGACATTTAAAACCTATCTGGTATATCAGTAGACATTCCCTGTCCTCAGGCACACATCTAGTATAATGTTTATGGAGCCATTTACTCAATTTGTGAAGCATGTGAGTGTGTGTCTGTGCGTGTGTGTGTGTGTGTGTGTGTGTGTGTCTGCGTCTGCGTGTATCTGTGTTCCCACAAGAATTCATGCACTAAAGCATGTGGAAGTGCAATGGAGAGGTGTTGGTTTGCAGCTTAGCCGTGTCTCTTTGCAGCTGTCAGACTGTATGCAAGCAACTAAATTTCTCTCTGATTCACTTTTTCTATCTCTAACAGGGGGAAATGTGTCTTAAAGCACTGTCAGAATTAAATCAGGGGATGTGGGTAAAGTCTTTTTGGTCCTGTTGACTTCACACAGATAACACAAAGAAACATGACTATTCTTCCTTGAACCATGTGTTCTAATTGGTGCTCTTAAATAATATACATGCATACAATTTTTAAAAATCTTATTTAGTTTCCATATAGGAATACATATTGGCCTCTCAGCATTTCATTTTGTCTATATTTTTTCTAAAAATGGAACTAATTCAGGCTTTATTACAGTTCACACAGAACGTAAGATTAAATCACTGTTGGATTACACGCAGAAATTAACCCAATTGTTGCTCTTCAAACTGGCACTATATTTGCTGCATTATATCAGCACCGTCAAGCAAGAGTCAAAATTACATTACTCTAAATGTACACCAGATGGCTCTGGAGTGACATGGTTATTAAAAAAATATAAAAGTCCTGATTGTTTATAGTTTCCCCAAGGGCAGAATCTGTGTCTAATATGTGCCTGTAATTTATCCGCAGCAGCCAGCAGAGGGACACAGGAGCAAAACATATTTTAATTTATGGTAATAGCAACAATTTGCAATTCTTTTCAGAGCATTAGTCTCTGCTAATTTGTTTAAAATGAGCTCAATAATGACCATAGAGAAACAACCAAACAAATACAAAAAAAAACAAAAACAAAAACCCAAAAAGAGTTGACATTTTTTTTTCTGGTGGGAATGAATTGATTGTAAATGTCTTACTTTGTTTTCTATTGCTGTGATGTAGTCCAAGACCAAACACAACTTAGTGGGGGAAGGGTTTATTTCACATTGCAGTATACAGTGCATCATGAAGAGAAGTCAGGACAGGTACTCAGGGCAAGATCCTGGAGACAGGGACTAAAGTAGAAGCCATGGAAGAAGGTTGCTTATGTCTTGCTCTCCCACGGACCACCCAGGACCACCAGCCAAGAGGCGGCATCATCCCAAGCGAGCTGGTCCTCCCATATCAATCACTAATCAAGAGCATGCCCTACAAATTTGCCTCCAGGCAATCTGATCTAACAGTTCTCATCCCAGAAACCCCTAGCATATATCAAATGTAAATTTGTTGACAAAACAAACAAACAAACAAAACTAGCTAGGACCACAAAGGACGAGCACGAGATGGTACTCTACTTATAGAAGCATGATATGGTCTAAGAATGCAGGATGCTAAATGTGCAACTGCGTAGTGAGTGAGTTGGACTAATTTCCACAGACGCACAGGCTAAGTCTGTAGATGCTGCATCCTCACATCTCCTAGCCTGATTTCTCGACGGTGACACCAGTGGTCATTTTGCACTGGTGGTTCAGTTATTCATTCCCCTCTCACTGTTATAATTTCAACCCTAAACTCAGCTTTCACATTAATGTATTATGCCCTTGTCAAGCGCTTCTTCTGTGTCAATTGAGGAGAGCATGTGTTTCTTAGCTTTTATTCTGTTAATGTGAGATGTAGGATGCCAATTGATTTGTGAATATTAAGCCAGTCTTCCATGTCTGGGGTGAATTACATTTGGTTGTAATATAAAATTCTTTTGGTTTGCTAATTTCATTAAAGAATTTTGTATTATGGTTCATCAGAGAACTAGCCTGTAGCTCTCTATTTTTGACATATTTCTCTCTCTCAGTTTACATTTGATACTTATGCTGACCACATATAAAGTATTTGAAAATATTTTCTCTAGATCTACTTTTAAAACAATTTACTAAATATTGTATCCATTTTTTTGAACATTTGGTATAATTCAGATATGAAGCTGTCTGGTCTTGGGCTATGTTTTGGTCATCTAGTTTTCTTTTTTTATTTGTTATTAGTGTGCTCAGGTTTTCTATTTTTTGTGACTCACTCTTGATAAGTTATATTGTTATATTTATTCATTCATTTATTTACTGTATGTGTTTGTGTATGTTTTTATTTGTGTGCATATAGTTACACATGTAAGAGCATATATGTGGAGGCCAAAGTTCAAGGCTGGGTGTCTTCCACTAATCACTTTCCTTTGTATTTTGGAGACAACGTCTGTCACTGAGTCAGAGCTTACTGATTTGGACAGGATGACTTGACAGTAAGATTTAGTGAATCACCTCTATCCACCTCTCCCATGCTGGGGTTACAGGGTGTGTACCACTGTGCCTGGCTTCTTAAGTGGACTCTAGGCATCCAAACTCAGGTTCTCATGCATGAGCAGCAAACACTTTTGTTGATTGTGCCAGATCCCAAGTCTCAAGGTGCATTTTGCAATGTGCTTACCTATTTCTTCTTAGCTATCCAACTTTTGGCATATAGCTATTCATAATTGCTCCTGGGGATTCTCCAGATCTCTGAGACATCTATTGTAATTTTCAACTTATTTTAAAATCTTTTCTTACATTCCTTATTATTCTACTTATTCTAGTAACTGCCAGCAATGTACCTCAGCTTTTGTTGCTATAAATGGGATGATGGGATGGCCAAATACACAAGAACGCAGCAGATTCACAAACTATTTCATAGAACCTTACTAGAGATGTTGAGCTTACTTTTTAACCTATAGAATATTTCTTATACATTTTAACTCATTGGAATTTCAACAAACATTTTGGTAAAACTAAAGCCACAAACCTTCTATCATTTATTGTCTTAATGTTAGCAGTAACTGATTAATCAGCCCAACTTAGTTCTACCTTTGGCTTCCCTGTGAGACAGAAGATCCCACAAGGGTGTCAGCAGACATCTCCATTTCATCGCTACAGCTATTCAGTACTTTCCAATTAATCCACCTTTATCCTTCATTAAATGACATTCAACCTTCTAAAACCTCACGTTGTGCCTAGGTGCCTTAATGACTCTTCCCAGCTATTTCCGCTTTCACACGAAGTGACATTAAAACATGTCACATTCTACACCTCTACTAAACCAGGATTAATAATAGTAACTGGACAACAATCAACTCTGCCTTGCTTTCCTTCACATCTGCCCATGTGCTCGCTTTAAACGATTGTTTTAAATGATGTACGTATGAGTAGATTTGTGTGTGGGGATTATGAGTACATGTGTGGGTTTGTGAACGCAAGTATAGCCCCCAAATATCAGAAATAGACACTCGATCTCCCCAAGCTGGAGGTACCAGTGGTTGTAAGCTGAAAGACCTGGATGCTGAGAACCAAACTTGGTTCTCTGGGGAAATTAGTAAGTGCTTTTAACCACAGAGCCATCTCTCCAAAACCATGCTACTCCTTTTATATGTTCAGGATCCATTTTTCACAATATCTGGAAATAGCAGACATAGTCAGAACTGTACCGTTCACCATCTCCTCATTCACGACGGAAAACTTAGACCTTACAGGGATCCCATTCCAGACAGGATTTACTCCACAGACCTCATCAGGAAACCCACGAACACATCATATCCCAATGCCTGACCTCGGCTAATTTCACTCAGTGCTACTTTCATACTCTGTATAGTATTTGCAAATTATCTTTTGATATTTTAGGACAACCCCATTTCCTACCCTTAAGCAATTTTAGTATAAAAACACCTTTTAATAACATGGATTGAATGTCTTGCTATTGATAGACTATTTATAGCATCCTTAATCTCAAACAGTATTTCTCTCACAAATATTCTTCAAAGAGCTACACCTAGGATTCTCTCCAAATCCCTACTATCTATTGTAAGCAACCCCTAAAACTATTTCAAGTATTCAAGTATCTGTCTCTATTTCATGCCAAATCACAGAGAAATCATTGAACTTTTGACCCTTTTAAGTCTTTTCTTGCTTTATCTGGCTAGTTAGTATCTGTTGGATTTGCTTAAATGTATCTCATAATAGGATACTATATACCTTAAATATATACACTTCACACCCAAGAAGGAATACATTGTGAGACCGTCTTGTTGAAAGGATGTTTCTAATGCAAAAGTCAGGATTAATGCTAACCTGGGTAAGCCAGCATTGATGGAGAAGACTTAGGGCACTGAGACAATGTAGCCAACAACCCAGTGGAATGAAAATAAGAAGTGAGAAGAGGGGACTCCCGCAGGAGTAGTGGAGAAGAAAGATGGGGTGCTTAGGAGATTGAGATAGGAGAGACACAGCTGGTTATCGGTCACTATGGGATTTGAATCCAGGAACTCCTATGGAGTTTGTTTTGTGTTCCCTATGATGGTCCTCAATAGACAAAACAAATGTTTGGTGGCTGAATGATGAAATTACTGTGAACACTAGTGATAATAATTTCTGTTGCACTATACTTTAGATGCAGAAGTCATATAAAAATGCCCAAACTGTATACCAGCCATTAGCAATATCAATCTTCTAGTGGTGCCATCCTGGGAGGTTACTGGTCATTCAGCCTGCTACCAGTCTAGTCAAGCAATCCAGTGCAAAATCCTTACTTGATGTGTGTCCCCTAACTAATTTAATATGCCACTGACGATTGAGTCAATGATATGTTCAACCTGGATTCCACAGTGGGGAGAGCAGCAGCCTATTTTGTTGGACATTTTTGGAATACACTTATGCAGGAAGTGTGGCCCATGGCATTCCTCATTTAAATCAAAAGGTGGAGGGAGACTCCTTGTCCATCTTCTTTCAGATACCGGCTTCTCAATGGAAATTTCTAGTTCAGGCTCCTTGAATACAATTATCAGAAAGTGTTTAGCTCCCTTTCGGCATTTTCTGTCAACAAGAAATTCGTGGTGTGATTTCTTTTACTTTCTTAAATACAGTGCTGACAGATCACATCTCCCATTTCCAAAAACCCCATCTGCCGCACCTTCCAGGAAGAATTTGCATTCAGTCAGGACTAGCTGGAGTCTGAGAGCTTGAAAACAGTCACCTCCGGGGAGCACTGTCATACTTTCAGGAGGGATGAGTTGGACCTTGGCAACTCCCTCTTCCAAAGTTGTCAGTCACAAAGGAGTCTCACATTAACTGTCAACAGGACCAAATGGAACCACTTACCGTCTAAATTATAGGGTCCCGCCTACATTTATTCTTTATTTCTATTACCTAGATTTAATTTAAATTTACATGTAAGTACCTTCAAGATTGCAGAGAAATTACCAATAGATCTTTGGGTACGCTAATTTAAGATTTTTTTAAAAGGAAAACAGTGTGAAAGTTGTTCCCGTGGATGGAAATTGGCAATATCTCCTAGAAAAGCCTGCATATCTTGTTTCTTCAGTGCGCCGAAGTTCTTAATTTGGCCACAAGAGGGCGATAGAGTGTGAGTTATAAAGCTTTAGTGCCTTTTCTCTGAGGCTCCCAAATCTGACGTACACTGACTAGAAAAAAAAATTGTAGAATGGGTCAGGATAGCGATGGATTTTATCAGAATAACTGCCTAAGGATATGGCAAAAATAATGTTTATAATGAAATCTTAGTAATAGAAGAAAACTCAGTGTTGATTATCTATGTAACTTCCTGGGATTGTGAAAGCTTTTCAGATTTAAAAGAATGCAAAAAAAAAATCCAACTAATTATTTACAGATTAAAAAATGGTGTTTCACTTGAATGTCATGACAGTAAATCAAATGTTTGTATTTTCAGGGGTAATTTATATAAAAATACATAAAGTTACTGAATAAAACTGTTGAAGATGGACAGAATTTACAAAATCCATTTTTTTTCTGAAGAGGTTTAGCCCCAAATGTTCAGCGACAAAATGTGCACAAAAGATGTCACAACATTTTTCAAAATATGAAAGCAAAGCAGGTGAACAACAGGCATGGAATAAAGTGAGAGAAAGAAATGCAGGTACCAGTGTAACTGCGGATGCTGGCGGGAGCAAATCACCCACCCGCACTTGGCTGAGGTCTGGCACCTGCCGTACAGGTACAGCTGGCGCAGCAGTGTGTTGGTCGCCGTCGCCAGAAAGACACTCGCAGGTCCTGGGGGAGTTGACTGAATGTGACCATCACGTAGTAGCCATCATGGAGGTTGCAAAAGCCATTTCCATCAGAATCAGAAGAGGCAGAAATGGAAGACTTGGGGAGGTTCTAAGTTCTTCAGAGCTATTTGAGGTAATATGCCAACCTAGATTCACATCTATAAAATGTGACCACTCTCAAAACACACGGAGGAAATGAAATACACTTAAACATGCTTCACATTTACATATGAAGAGGTGGTGTCTTCACAACACAGAAAACTGGAAAATCCTATCACCAGCTCTAATCTAGCCTTAGAAAATTCCTACCCACCTTATCAAGATTAACAGTGTTACTAGGCCCTGTGGTCACAGCTAATCTGATAAGTCATGATAAAGGTACCTTCTTCACAGAGCTTTCCTCCTGAGAACTCTGTAAAACCTGAATAGTGTTTAGAAATTTTTAATAGTAACAAACCAATTATGATTATTTAGTACCATAGTTTTTTTTGTGTGTGTGTGTGTGTGAATCACAGGAGAACCAAAGTGTGAGGTATAGAGTTATCTATATTAATTTCACAATATTTCTATTAATATAAAACTATTTCAAATTCTTGTTTTAAGATACCACAGGAAATCTGTTGTTCAATCCACCACGATCATATTTGACATATTTAATAGAATATTGGGGTTGCAGTGGTGAGATCCAGAGGAAAATTGGTTCTGAATCAGCCAGACAGATAGTTTTAGGTCTGCTGAGTTAAGTGGATAATGTGCACAGTTCTAAAAATGGCTGGCTGAATTCTTGCATAGTTATTCCTTGCCCAGTGAAATGCTAATGAGACTCCTTATGGAGTTTGTTAGCCATTTGGGCAAGAAACTGCTCTTGCCTGGAATGCTTTATGGTAAGCTATGTAAACTGGACATGCAGGACCCACAGAGAGATGACTGCTGAACTTTCCTAAAGGTGAGACAATCTTTCAGGATTGCTGCTTCATGAAAGAGTCTGCTAGATGTTCTGCAGGATACAAAAAAAAAAAAAAGTGTGAAAAACTGTCAATATAGGCAGAAATGTCTTTGAAATTTACTGCTTCATGAAAAAATCTGCTGGATACTATGGGCCTGTAAGCTAAAGATGGATGCCCCAACAGTACAGAAAAACTTTGAGTGACTGTTCAGGCAGTGAGATGTCTGCGTCAGTTCTAGAGTTCTGAAAGTTGCTTGCGATGAACTTAGGTAATATTGCATCCCTCTGGAGTTTTTGATGGAGTTGAAGAATGTACAGTTATAATTATAGCTTTCCTTAGATTTGATAAAAGATAAAGTAGATATAAATATGTAACTATAATTTTGTTTGATACCTGTTTTGTTATATGAAATTTTACTATGTTAAAGTTAAAACCTTCCTTTTTTATTTAAACAGAAAAGGGGACGTGATGTGGGATTCTCCTCTGTATGCTGTGAATACAATTGATTATTAAAGGAACTGTGTTGGGCCTGTGCAGGGAATAAAGGTAGGCGGGGGAAATTAAACTGAATGCTGGAAGAAAGAAGAGTGAAGTCAGGGAGAATCCATGAAGCCACCACAGGAGACAGACGTGCTGAAACTTTGCAGGTAGGCCATGGCCTCGTGGTGATGGCCAGATTAATGGAGATGAGTTAAATTTATATGTAAGAGTTAGCCGATAAGAAGCTGGAGCTAATGGGCTTAGTAGTGATTTAAATAATATAGTTTCTGTGTAATCATTTCAGTTCTGGGAAGCCAGATGAACAAGTGCCCCCCTGCAACAGAGAACAATTTCTAGTCTCAGGGAGAACCAAGGATCTATTCTAGAGCCAGGCAAAATGGATTCAAGTCTCATCTGGACACTCTTACTATTAACATGTAGACTAATTCCATTTTAACACCCCTAGTCTTTGTCTATGAAACAGGGTTTGCGGGTGTATTAAAGAACATTTGAATCATATCTATAAGAACAGATGCTCAAAAAATGTCAGTTTCCCCTTTCATCTACTTCTATTCCCAGAGCTGCTGCCTGCCTGGATGTCTCCCAGGTCTCACATTCTAACATTCCCTACCAAGCTCCCTCATGCACCACTTTCCTTGCCAATATATTTTTTCTCTCAGACTTCCCTAACTTCCTAAATGGCACCCCTAGCCTATCACCTATGCAGCTATTCCTGCCACACACGTGAGTGGGGATCCCAATCCCTTCCTTTCTTTCCTGCCCGTGCTCCACATGCAATCTTGCCTTCTCTCCTCTTCTCTTGCGAAGCCATTCATACACGTGTTCTGTTCGCTCCCTCTGCCTTGATGCTTCCTTCTCGTGAGTGCTCTCACCTGTGTTTGATGCCAACGCAGTGCAGTTTTTCCTTTCCAGGCTTCCTGACTCCTGCCTCTGCATCCCACAGTCTCCCATGCAGTGCTCAGGGGAGGGATTCCCAACACAAATCAGAGTGTGCCACTCCTATTCTTAGAACACCTCAAAGCTGAATCATAACCAGGAATAGTGTAAAATCCCAACATATCACCCTGGCTCTCTACCTACCCCAAAACCACAGGATCCTTTCTAGCCTCCAGCAGAGGCTGCTTTTCGGTAAATGGGACTTAGTGCGCATGTTCTGTCTGCATCACAAACCAGGGCTGGTTAAGACTGCAGGAGATTGACAGCGTTCTTGCTCTCTTTGTCCTTCTCAAAGAAATTTTCAAAGCCTGTTTCTCTCATTTCCCATTTTTGCTACTAGCTTTACAATTCTGAATTCTCCTGGAGGGAAGAGGGCAAGGGTTCCTTATTCACAGACAAAGCACTGCATAGAGAAAGAGCTTATCCTGGTCTGATCTAAATTTTTCCAAAAATCTCCAGAAGAGAAGGAGAGTCATTCTATTTATAACACATATTAATATGTTGAAACATAAAAGCAGGCTTTATTCTGTAACAGAGGTGACTTTTCTATTACTTACTATTGTACAATTGAGCTGGATATTATTTCTCTAAATAAGATGCCAGAAAACCTTAGGGTAATAATACTACTGCTGGTATGTGTATTTAGAAAGACAGACAGGTTTGCTGACATGGACATTTCATTAGCCAGAATGATCCAATGTAGAGATAGATTCAGAGGGCTATGAAGGAGTCAAGTTATGGAGGCCTAAGTAGAGATACCCACTCTACCCACTCCATTAATCCATTTTCTAATTCAATCAATAAACAAATATTGATTGAACTTTATGCCTCTAACACTTTGCTGACTCCTGCATACACATCAGTTGAGGAAAAAGACAAATTTGTCAGAATCCCAAAGACGTGAATTTAATGAAGAAATAATGCAGGTTCTGAGCACTGCGTTTGAGGGGACGCATGCAACAGAAACTGAGAAGGAACAGCCAGGCAAGCAGGAGGCAAATAAAAAAATGTGCTGTTCTGGAAGACAGGTACACAAATGCTTCCAGGTAGGCCACTGGCTTAATACTTTGGAGATCAATGGCAAGCTGAACAACGCCAGTTTGGGTGGAATGGCCAGGATGAACTCATGAATGAAAAAAAAAATTACAGGAGGAAGGGAAGGGTACAAACGAAAGCAACCAGAACAGGACATGTTTGAGAGGTTTTGTTTCTAAGGGATGCTAAGAGTCAGTCCATACAGAAGAAACCATAAGCTTCCAAGGTGTTCCCCCAAGAGAGCAGGACTAACGTACCTAGAGTTTGCACAAAATGCACCATGGAAAGAGAGTTGGTCTGAGGTGCTGGAATGTCCTGCATGACAAACCTCTGCCCAGTCTGGTGAGCAGGCTTATGAAAGGAAGTGGTACATTAAGCAAATTGTCGCTTAAACAGAGTTGATAAATGGTGTCTGGGTGGAAACCAGAAAAACGCCCTCAAGGGAAGGGAATGTGAGGCACAAATAGGTATTCCAGATTAGCGACTTTAAGACTTTCAACTCTCATCTGCTGTAAAATGCATTCTCCGTTACTTGCTGGAGAATACATGGAATATTAATATCAGATGCCTAGAAACGTATGACATAGAGCTTCGATGAGTCCAGACACCCTCCTGCTGAATTCCAGTTTTAGTCGTCATAGCACTGTTTGGAAGCAAAGGTAGAAAATGTGTGCTCGAGACACTGCTACCCTCCCCGTCTGCAGATCGAATATGATGTGCACATGATCTTGTACATCTTATAACTCCGAAGGAGGATGGAGGAAGGCAGATTCCCGGCTACATCTTCTCCCCAGCCTCCCTCATAAGTTCCCCAATTTACCAAGCATCACTGTGTGCCAGGGCCTCTTTTGTCTCTTTTCTTGTTGAGATTCTACATTCCAGCCACGAAGAGGATCCCCAAACATGACATTACTCTGGCTTCTAGCCAGGGGTCCCCACCTTTCTCTCGGGTAGCTTCCAACTGTCATTCTGAACTCAAATGCAGACTTCTCTGGAACTTCTGGCTTCCTCCATTTAGATCAGGCAACATAGTGAAATCAGAAACTGGATACAGGGTCCAGTTAAAGGAACCCAGGTATTTGGAATTGAGAGCAGAGAGTAGCTCCAGAGACAGTGAGAAGATAGGAAGGAGCCCGGCTCAAGCTGAAAATCATGTGTGTGCCTCTCGATACTGTCTTCCTGTGTGCAACGGCCTCTCTGCCTACTGGCTTCCCTGGGAAGTAGTTAATCAATGGTGAGGGGAAATATCTAAGTTACTAGAGTTTTTCTGAAGAAAAATGTGCAGAATGCTTGTTGATTGAGTGGAAAAAATGCTTGAAATAGAGACAGGTCAATTTATAACTTAGGGATGGAAGGGACTTTTGTATTTCTTTATTTTTTTTAACATCCCAGGTTCTTTCTATAAACATATTGGACAAAAGTCACCGAGTTCAGGTCACAGAATCTACTATAAGATACAAGTTTTCTCTGAACTACAGACTTTAGAAAGTTATTCCCGAGATGGCCAGTGAGGGGCACAGTGGGTGAAAAGCTGATGACACAAGTTTGATCCCAAACACACATCGGGAGGATAAACTTCATTATCAAAAGTGTCCTCTGACTTCCATACATGGGCCATGGCATGTATGCCATCATAATATACATTACACACACACACACACACACACATATACACACACACACACACAAACACACACTAACAATAATAATAATAAGTAACAATAAATACAATTAAAAGGAAGTTACTACTTAGGTTGGTCTAAACCTATCTCCTTTTAGACTTCTTTTCAAACAAATGGGTGGGGAACATAAAGCCAGTATCACTCCTCAGCTTCTCACTCTTTCTTTACTGTCACTGTGCCCTCTTGAACTTCTTGTCTGTCATAAATACCTCTAATTCATCCTTCAGCACTAGTTCATACAATTCAGTGTTCCAGCCGTATGATGCTTTTTTAAACTCTTAAATAATAACCACTTGGTCGGCAGTAGTCCTCAACTGCTCCTACTAGAGTAAAGGGGAGTGCTAGAAGCATGGGCTAACCTGCCCCACCTTCAACCGCTCTGACTAGAGTGAAGGGCAATGCTAGAAGGGTGGGCTAACCTGCCCCATCCTCAACTGCTCCAACTAGAGTGAAGGGCAGTGCTAGAAGCATGGGCTAACCTGCCCCACCTTCAACCGCTCTGACTAGAGTGAAGGGCAATGCTAGAAGGGTGGGCTAACCTGCCCCATCCTCAACTGCTCCAGCTAGAGTGAAGGTTAGTGCTAGAAGGATGGGCTAACCTGCCCCTTCTTCAACTGCTCCATCTAGAGTGAAGGGCAGTGCTAGAAGGATGGGCTAACCTGCCTCATCTCCAACTGCTCCATCTAGAGTGAAGGGCAGTGCTAGAAGGGTGGGCTAACCTGCCCCATCTTCAACTGCTCCATCTAGAGTGAAGGTTAGTGCTACAGGGATGGAATAGTCTGCTCCCTGCCTACAGACACCGTTCATAGAAAGTAATCATGTTTTCTTCTCCCCATAGGAATACTGTGAAGTATCTCTTCTCCATTCTCTACCTCTATAAATGGCATTTCTTACAATGTTTCTGGTTAAATTCTCCGTTGATACTACCATGGAAGCTTGAAAGATGAAAGGTATGTCAAAGGGACAAGAAGAAAGAGAAAAGAAAAGTTAGAACAATCTGCGAAGGGAACCTAGAGAGCAAAACAGAATTTAAAATGGTGAATTGTCATCTATAGTTGGTGGGAGTGCAAATTTGTACAGCCACTTTGGAAATCAGTATATCAGCTTCACAGAAACTTGGGAATCAATCTACCTCAAGATCCAACAATACCACTCTTGGGCATATACCCAAAGGACACACAATCATACCACAAGGACATTTGCTCAACTGTGTTAATAGCAACATTCATAATAACCAGAACCTGGACAAGCCTAAATGCCTCTCAACTGAAGAACAGATAAAGAAATGTGGTACATTTACATAATAGAATAGTATTCACCAGCAAAAAATAATGACATCTTAAAATTTGTAGGCAAATGCATGAAACTAAAAAAAAGCCATACTGAGGGAGGTAACCCAGACCCAGAAAGACAAATATGGTATATACTCACTCATAAGTAATATTAGATGCAAAGCAAAGGATAACCAGGCTACAATCAACTACCCCAGAGAAGCTAGGTAAAAAGGAGGACCCTAAGAGGGACATGCATAGAGGGCCCCAGGAAAACCAGAAAGGAACAAAAGAAAATGTGTGACTCAAAAGAACAGGATCTGGGTAACCATGGGCAAATTACGGTCACCAGTCGCAAGTTCTCTATCTCAGTATTTTTATCTACAAATAGGGATGGCAAACACATTGCTGAATTGAAATACAGGTAATATTTCCTTCCACTTTTTGTTGAGTACTAGATTAGAATTTTGGAGTAGAATTTTTGTTTGTATGAATAAATGCACACAAGCAAGACAGAAGAGAGTGGCCTTTGCCCTAAGCAGAGATTGGGATGTATGAAGGAGGAGGGGATAAAATGAAAGAAGAGACTTTCCCTCTCTTGGTTTCTCTTCCATATCCAGGTGTCCTAAGCAGATGCTATAACTTGGAAAATCACCACCCAGAGCCCACACATGAGCTGAGCTGTCGGGCTGTAGTGATGGTGAAAGGGATGGAACCACTTTTAAGTGGTGTGGCTCAGCGGAAAGAAGTTACCGGGTGAGTGTCCTTGAAGGGTATCTGGGGGCTACAGCCTTTCCCTTCTGCCTTCATCCCTCACCCCCAGTGTCTCTGAGATGAGCTGTTTCTTCTGACCCACGCTCATGCTATGATGTACTGTCTGATCATGGGTCAAAAACCACCAGGGCTGTTCTTTGCACCCACCAACACTGGCCAGTTCATCAGCCTTTTGACCACAGCCAACCTCGAGGGCACCTTCATGGCCATCAAGCCAGATTGCACGAAGCACAGACTGGTGGGCAAGCTCATCAAGTGCTTCATACAGAAGAGGCTAGCCTACTGGCCATGAAGCTCCTTTAGACTTCTGAAGAACACCCAGAAGGCACTACATTGACCTGCATGACCAATCTTTCTTCCACGGGCTGGCGAATGACATGAACTCGGGGCCTGTGGTGGCCATGGTCTGGGAGAACTCAGTGTCTTTGAAGACAGGAAAGTGATGCTGGGAGAGACCTTTCCAGCTGATCTAAACCAGGTACAATTCAAGGAAATTTCTGCATTTATGTTGGAAGGAATATCATTCATGGCAGTGATTGGCTGAAAAGTGGTTAGAAAGAGATCTATCTATGGTTTAAGCCTGAAGAAGTGACCGACTAAAAGTCTTGTGCCCACAACTGGGTGTGTAAGTCGAGGTGGAAAACACAGGGTTCTTTCCAGCATCACTGATTTGCTGGTCAGGCTTCCCTAGGGTCATAGAACTTATGGAATGGATTTATTGGAATGACTTACAGACTTCAGTCTGAAAAAAAGCTGGCTGTGAAGGGGAAGTCCAAGGTTCTAGTAGTTGACCAGTCCCACAAAGCTGCATGTCTCAGCTGGTCTTCTTTATACGCTGGCGTCTCAAAGAAGCAGGCTCCAAGACCAGTGAAGGAATGGCTATACTGGCAAGGGAAGAGTAAGCAGGTAAAGAACCAATAATCCGTCTTTTTCCAATTGTCTTTATATAAGCTTCCAGCAGAAAGTGTGGTCCAAATTAAAGGTGTGCTATCCCTCCTCAAGATCTGGGTTAAAGGCCTGTGTCTTCCAGCCTCAATATCAACTGGTCATGTGACCTTAGATGGTGTTTATAACTACCTTCCTCTACTACCCATTCTGTATTCCCTCTATCCTCTGCAAGTATTTCAGCAAGTCTTGCCTCTTTTCCTGGAGGAGTGACCCATACTTTCATTCCTAATGAATCTGTGCCCTTTGTTATCTGTCTGGATTAGGCTGCTGTAGCTTCCCATTAGCTTAATTAGTTTAATCACAGGTCATGGTAGCACCAAAAGTTGTCCTAAAGGATTTCCTGTACTCCGGACATAATTCTTTTTATTTCCACTGAAGAGGCAACCCAATCTTCTCTTGGTAATCTGGATCTATCACCCCTCCTAACACTGTTATTCTTTCTTAGCCTGATGGCTTAAGGGCATCAGAAGTCTGAAGTGACCAGAGGGAAGTCTGAGCTTCCAATTGAATGTAATGCAGAAGCACTCCCCTCTCTGGAACCAAAATTTAAGAGTTGCAGAAACAGGAACCAAAACTTTCCTAGTGGACTACAAGGGGTAATATTGAGTGGAATTCTTCCCCTTTCCACGCCTCGATTCCTAGATCTGGCTTTGGGAGAAAGAGTACCATAGAGTGAACACTGAATGAAAGTGTATACTCCCTTCTGGAGAACCCTGCCCCAGGCCTTCTCTTCCTCAGTCAACTGATCAATGGGAACCCCTAGATGGATATAGGCGCATGCTTGGCAGTAGACAGCATTGTAACATGAGGAGAAACTATAGGCATCTGGGAAACTTCTTCATGTAGCCTGTCTATGTCTTCAGGACCTGCGTGGGATTGACTCCTTATATATCACCTCCATTTGATAATGGATTGCTGCTATACATGGCCTGTTTTATGATGTGATAGGTTTGATAACAATAAGCTCATGATGTTACAGGGTAATTTGGTGGTCCATTGTCAAATGTTCAGTTTCTACTAAGGTCCAACAGAAGGCCAAGAGCAGTCTTTCTTTTAAATTACTTTTTATGGTTTTTATTGAGCTATGTATTTTTCTCTGCTTCCCTCCCTTCTTCTCCTCCCCTTCAACCCTCTCCCATGGTCCCCATGCTCCCAATTTCCTCAGGAGATCTTGTCTTTTTCTATTTCCCATGTAGATTGGATCCACGTATGTCCCTTTCAAAGGGAGAAAAATCTACAGATGATGGTAGAGGCTTGCTCCAAAATCCCAAAGATCCCTACTGTGATTCACCTATAGGGGCTTGCCAAAGGCTCCAAACAGCATCCCTGTCTGACACTGACACTCAAATGAGCCTGCTGGATCACATGTTCCAAGTGATAGGCCAGACTGCACAGTATCCTGGACCTGTTGAAGAGCTTTCTCCTTTACCAGGCCCTACACAAAGCTAACATGATCTGGATTAAAGGCATGTGTCATCCTATCTCACGATCCGGATCAGAAGCCTATGTTACCCTACCTCAAGATCCAGATCACAGGTATGTTGTCTTCTTGCCTTAAGATTCATATCACAGCTGTGCCCTCCATTTCTGGATTGTAGTTCATTCCAGATCCAGGCAAGTTAACCACCAAGAATAACCACTGCACTGATGGATCCCTAAACACAGCTACTCCTTCCATTGAGTGGATGGATTATCTTTTTTAAAACATATTCGCAAATTAAGACTTAAAAATGGAAAAAAAAAACAAACAACAAACAGCAACAACCAATAGGGCCAATCTGTCACAGACTGAAAACTTTTAAACCATGAGACAAAACTGCTTTCTTCCTTGTAAGATACTTGCTTCAGATACTGTCTCAGTGCAGAAACCAGACCAACACAGCAGTCTTTCCAGGCTTTGAGTCCTCACTACAGCCAAACACAGGAAGTTATAAAGTCAACATTCTGTTTCTAAGGGAGACGATGTTGATATCCTATAGTGGCATTTTGAAAGATGTTTATGTAATTATTGTTACATATTCTTTAGTATTTACATGGAAAATGGCTCTTGGACTTCCATTTCAGTATTTTACTATTTAAAGAGCCATTTATAAGACCAGACTAAGGCACTAATTCTCTATTTGCAGTAAAATGGAAAAATACAATTCCATTTCCAAACAACTGGCTGCATTATTCATTTAATGATTTACTTAATAAACATGCTTTGAACACCCTTCACAGGCCAGAATTTGTGATTAAAATCGGAAGAACACCCCAAGGAGCTACCAACCTTGCCTGTCCCTTCCTTGTCCATACACAGTTATAACATGATCTTACAATTAATGTCATGTAAGATTTTATGGAAATCCATGGTATTAGGTAGAATAGCCTATATGAAAATGACATAAGTTTTCAATATATGGCCATATTTGCTGCCCTTCAGGAGGATGGTTAGCCATCTTGAATAGAGTTAGGCCAGAAATACATGAGGTTTTGACTTAGAAACAACTTATAATACAATTCCTGGGATAAATATCATTTTTAGTTAAAATTAAAATAACCTCTATCCCCATTTAAATCATCTGCTATACATAGCCAACACTCAGGAGGGTTCTGGACTGTGTAGCATCATCACACAGCTGTGTCCTCACTGCTTTAAAGTCTTTAGCTCCTTCCAACAGTAAGTGGGTTGAAGAAAGGGTATTGTCTATGCAGACTCATGCAGGAAGCCTAACAAATGGTAGGTTTCTAATGATTGTCGAGTTTAGGAAGGGATGCCAATGCAGGCTGTCAGCCTGGGGGTAAGAAGAGATGAGTCAGGAAAACAGTTCATCTGATAAGAGGAGAGCCCTCAGGGCATGCTAAGACTGGAAGTCAGCAAGGGGCAGACTTGTGAGTAGGAAGTGACAAGACTAAGGCCTTGAAAGTAAGGGTCACAATGATTGTCCCTTACCCCCCAATGCTCAGAAACAAGTGTTTCCGTTTCTCGGCCTTTCCCCACCTCTCTTGGAAAATAGGCATGACCAGAGAGGAAAGATGACATGCGTGCCAGCCACAAGTCTTGACTCTAAAACCTAAGTTCTACTAGGAGACTAGCACCCATCTCTCTGGGATAAAAATCGTGATGGAAATAACAAGATTAAGACAGAAGAATAACCAATAAACAAAAGTGAAATATGTTCCATCAGTTCACAAAGGCTCTTGATATCTTAATATATACCTTAGGCAAGAATAAAGAAAGATAAGTGTCTAGAGATTTTTAATTGAACTACACAGAACAATAATTATTCCATAAGTAATTATATTTAATTTAAACTGTTCTAGAGCAAAATTAATCTTTTTTTCTTGCCACATTAATTATCTTCAGTATTATTTTGGGTTGTGAGCCTAGTCTTTAATGGCCAAACCATCTCTCCAGCCCACATCTTCAACATTATTAAAGAGATTGTGAATGAAACAACATTACTGTCATAGAAACTCCACAGAGTAATTGGGGATTATCTAAATCAGTCATAGCTTGGCACTTTTAGTCCTTCAAGAAATGTGATTGCATCACTTTTAAATTTGAGAAACAATTCAAATTGTACTAATAATGTACTTTTTAGGCTGTGGTGCTAGCCAAACAACTTTGCTGAGTGACAGTATCCCCCTTACAGTGAGGTGAAAATTGTTGATAATTTATTTTATTATAGGGATGTTGTTAGAACAAGGCACACACACACATAATGTTAAGAGTGAGTTTTATTTTTATAAATAAGATTTCATTTCATGTCTATGGTTCATATACGCTATATTCACAATCTGAGCCATGAGATATTTTTTGCTTTTCAGCCATGTTTAGAAAAATTCAAAGCTTCATTTTCTGAATTTTCTTTTGACCATACTCACCATTTGAGGCAACCCAGAAAAACAAAACAAAAATCCCAGAAAGCTTTTTTGATGTAAAAAATATTGTAGTATCTATGGTCTACCTTGCCTCAGAGCCTATTGACTTTTAATTTAGGTTTACTTCTAACATGCTTAAGTATCAAGTTTTGTATCCAATAGCAATTTAGGTGAAATGCGTGAGTATAGGATATCTTTTATACACTTTAGAAATATAATGAAACAGGCTGGGGAAATGGCGCTTGGGTAAAGTGATTGCCTCAGAAGCATGAGGCCCCATGTTCTGATCCCGTGAGCCCATGTGAAAGTCAATCAAACATTGGCAGCATACATCTGAGTCCCAGTGCTGGGTGGAAGGGGGATGGGTTGTGAGGATTCGTTGGCATCTAGTTTATTCAAAATGGTTGATCCTAGGTTTAATGAAAGACCCTAACTCAAAAAATACAGTGGAAAGATGGAGGGAGATGAAGGAAGACATCCAACTTCAACCTCTGGCTACCATGTGTGCAGAGAGAACCCCTAACTCCCCTCCTCTACAAACAGACAGAGATGAGAGTGGGAATACACAGAGGGGGTAGGTGGGAAGAGACTTAAAAAGCTTTGTACAGGCAGATATTGAAAATAGAAGATTTTGACAAAATAGAACTGTTAAAATCTCATGACATAAAATTAGAATTGCTAGGATATGTAGTAGTCTTGGGCCATGTGTCCCTAAGAGAGGAAAGGGGGTCGTGAGATGAGATCATAGGCTCGCCAAGATCTTGGCTATGTCCAGTGGCCAAAGAGAAGAATGTGACGATGCTTTCATTACTCCTATATATAGTAAGAAGAAAATACACATGCAAATGAGGTAGTAATTAGAAAAAATGGCCATCTGGAGTCTCGATGAGCACTCTAAAAGATCCAGTTGTTATTTAATTGAGGTTTGGATTAGATTTGAAGTTGATATCTGCAATGGGTAAGGCTCTAGGGCTACTGAATTGGAGCACACATACTGTGCATATGAGAACATACATGGGAAGGGGTGAAGAGAATACTTGGATTTAAATTAGCGCATACTGTCCAGCATTCATGTTGAGATTTAACTCCAAATGCAACAGTGCTACAGAAATATTTAAATGTTGTGGGGTAATTGGGGTAGGAACTGGCTTGATGAGGGGGTGGTGTTTTCTTGCCATCTTGGTACTTTTTGCCATGCGAGGACACGAAGTTCTGCCCTCAGGAGAGCATGGCACCGTACCAGTCATAGGTCTTGACAGCAACTTGATTATAGACTTTCCAGTTTGAAGAACTACAAGAAACAAATGCTTTTTCTTTTTATATAATTAATTTTTATTTGTGTTTATTTGTGTTCCCCTGCGTGTATATGCACGATGTACATGCAGGTGACCATGAAGGTTATAAGAGGGTGTCAGATCCTTTACTTTAAAGTTACAGACAGTGGGTTGCCTTTTTGTCCTAGTGACAGTGTCCTTTGCTTTACAGAAGCTTCTCAGTCTCAGGAGGTCCCATTTGTTCAATGATGCCCTTAGTGTCTGTGCTGCTGGGGTTATACGTAGGAAGTGGTCTCCTGTGCCCATGTGTTGTAGAGTACTTCCCACTTTCTCTTCTATCAGGTTCAGTGTGTTCGGACTGATATTGAGCTCATTAATCCATTTGGACTTGAGTTTTGTGCATGGTGATAGATATGGATCTAATTTCATTCTTCTACAGATTGACATCTAGTTTTGCCAGCACAATTTGTTGAAGATGCTCTCTTTTTTCCATTGTATACTTTTAGCTCCTTTATCGAAAATCAGGTGTTCATAGGTTTGTGGGCTAAAGTCAGGGTCTTCTATTCGATTCCATTGGTTGACTTCTCTGTTTTTATGCCAATACCAAGCTGTTTTCAATACTGTAGCTCTGTAATACAGTTTGAAGTCAGGGATGGTAATGCCTCCAGACTATCCTTTATTGTATAAGATTGTTTTGGCTATCCTGGGCTTTTTGTTTTTCCATATAAAGTTGATTATTGTCTTCTCCAGATCTGTGAAGAATTTTGATGGGATTTTGATGGGGATTGCATTGAATCTATAGATTGCTTTTGGTAGAATTGCCATTTTTACTATGTTGATCCTCCCAATCCAAGAGCAAGGGAGATCCTTCCATTTTCTGGTGTCCTCTTCAATTTCTTTCTTCAAAGACTTAAAGTTCTTGTCAAATAGATCTTTCACTTCTTTGGTCAGAGTTACGCCAAGATATTTTATGCTATTTGTGGCTATCGTGAAAGGTGATGCTTCTCTGATTTCTCTCTCTGCTTCCTTATCCTTAGTGTATAGGAAGGCAACTGATTTTTTGGAGTTGATCTTGTATCCTGCCACATTACCAAAGGTGTTTATCAGCTGTAGGAGTTCTTTGGTAGAGTTTTTGGGGTCGCTTATGTATACTATCATATCATCTGCAAATAACGAAAGCTTAACTTCTTCCTTTCCAATACGAATTCCCTTAATCCCCTTATGTTGTCTTATTGCTATTGCTAGAACTTCAAAAAGGCAACCCACTGACTGGGAGAAGATCTTCACCAACCCCGCAACAGACAAAGGTCTGATCTCCAAAATATATAAAGAACTCAAGAAACTAGACCATAAAAGGCTAATCAACCCAATTATAAAATGGGGCACTGAGATGAACAGAGAATTCTCAACAGAAGAAGCTCAAATGGCCAAAAGACACTTAAGATCGTGCTCAACTTCCTTAGCAATCAGGGAAATGCAAATCAAGACAACATTAAGATACCATCTTACACCTGTCAGAATGGCTAAAATAAAAAACACCAATGATAGCCTCTGCTGGAGAGGTTGTGGAGAAAGGGGTACACTCATCCATTGCTGGTGGGAATGCAAACTTGTGCAACCACTTTGGAAAGCAGTATGGCGGTTTCTCAGGAAATTCGGGATCAACCTACCCCTGGACCCAGCAATACCACTCTTGGGAATATACCCAAGAGATTACCTATCATACAACAAAAGTATATGCTCAACTATGTTCATAGCAGCATTGTTTGTAATAGCCAGAACCTGGAAACAACCTAGATGCCCTTCAATGGAAGAAAGGATGAAGAAAGTATGGAATATATACATATTAGAGTACTACTCAGCAGTAAAAAACAATGACTTCTTGAATTTTGCATATAAATGGACAGAAATAGAAAACACTATCCTGAGTGAGGTAAGTCAGACCCAAAAAGAGGAACGTGGGATGTACTCACTCATATTTGGTTTCTAGCGATAAATAAAGGACATTGAGCCTATAATTCGTGATCCTAGAGAAGCTAAATAAGAAGGTGAACCCCCCAAAAAAATATAGTCATCCTCCTGAATATTAATCTTCATCAGGCAATGAAAGGAGACAGAGACAGAGACCCACATTGGAGCACCGGACTGAAATCTCAAGGTCTAAATCAGGAGCAGAAGGAGAGAGAGCACGAGCAAGGAACTCAGGACCGTGAGGGGTGCACCCACACACTGAGACAATGGGGATGTTCTATCGGGAACTCACCAAGGCCAGCTGGCCCAGGTCTGAAAAAGCATGGGATAAAACCGGACTCGCTGAACATAGTGGACAATGAGGACTACTGAGAACTCAAGAACAATGGCAATGGGTTTTTGATCTCACTGCATGTACTGGCTTTGTGGGAGCCTAGGCAGTTTGGATGCTCACCTTACTAGACCTGGATGGAGGTGGGTGGTCCTTGGACTTCCCACAGGCTAGGGAACCCTGATTGCTCTTTGGGCTGAGGAGGGAGGGAGACTTGATTGGGGGAGGGGGGAGGGAAATGGGAGGCGGTGGCGGAGAAGAGGCAGAAATCTTTAAGAAATAAATAATAAATAAATAAATAAATAAAGCTACAGACAGTTGTGAGCTACCCCAGGGGGGTGATAGGAAATAAACCTGGGTCCTCTGCTAGAGCAGCATGTGCTTTCTACTGAGCCACCTCTCCAGCTCCAAATTTCTGTTCCTCATAATTACCCAGACCATGATACTCCACCAATCAGTACAGATGGTTAAGGGCTGCCCAGGTGACTTCTTATTTAACAGGCAAACAGTCTGACTTCTGAAGGCTAGGCATTCTGTAGTCTCCAGATTGATGCTCGGGCAAGAAAAAGAAGAAAAACATCAGCCATAGGGTGTGTCTTGTATTGATTTGGGACCTGAAGTCACTACACCTTTGTTAAAAAACAATATGAAAGAGACCACGGCTGGGAATGTTCCCAGATGAGACGCAGGGGCAATCGTACTACCTCTGTGGGAAAACTCACGTTAAATAGCCTTCAAAAATTTCCCACACATGACTTCAAAAGAAAATGAAATCACAGTGATTTCAAGAAATCACTCAACTCTTGAGGAAACAAGCCCACAAGTGCAAGGCAGAGAAGCAAGGTCTAAGGAGTTACAAACTTGTCAGCTACCTATGGTGCAATTTTCAGTACAAAAGTCAAAAGGACACAATTATGAAATAAACAACATCTGTGAAGTAATAAAAGATGACCAGAACTGACCACAATTACTTGGAAATTAGCCAAATTGAACTTTAACACAATCCTTTGAATTTAAAAATCCAAATTATTATTTAAAGAGCCCTTAGATTCCAGGGTAGCAGAATTGGCACACTGGGGTAGGGATAAATACATACCAAGCCAACTGTAGAGGAAAGGTGGTAAAGAAACAGAAAGCAAAGCTAAAGTTCTGATCTTTGCGTGCAGAGCTCTTCAAGATGTCAGAGAAACTCGCTAAGAGGCAGGTTTTGAGATTATCAGCTGGAAAATGATGAAAGACAGGAATCCTGAAATTTAGGAAATATCCCAGAGAGAGCTAATCAAATCAGAGACAAACACTAGAAGCATTCCTGTGAACTACAAAGCTGCAAAACAAAGATTCAAAAGCAGATAGAGAGCAAAGACCACCTGCCTATAGAGAAGTTGGCCTTCAGCTGCCAGGTGCCTATGGCTCTGCTACACAGGGAAAGGCAGCACCCTTAGGGGTGGCTACAGAGTGCACTACCAGTATCTCTGAGACTAGAGTTTACAGCCAAGAAAAGCTGCTGCTTGTAGACGAGGGTAAATCCATTTATTTCTTGTGTGTATTCAATAAACAAATTCCTAAACTCTTCTTTGTGAGAAGACTCACTAAAGAATTTTAGTTTACAAGGAGGATGGAATGGCAAGAATTTATTAGGGATATGTAAGTAAAAACAAATAAAGATCGGCTGTAGTAAGCAATATAGATAACCAACTGGTAGGGTGAAAAAGACAAGGCAGGACCAAAACTCTAGACAAAATTAGCAAGCACATCAGGAGAAGGTGGCTGGAGGTGGGACATTCTAAATCTTGTCTGTGAGATAATTAAGGGAACTGGTTGGCTCCAGATGTGGTAGATTTAAATACCTATATTTCTCAAAATAAATTACAAAAATAAATTCCAAACGATTAGAGGACGGGACAGATGAATCAATTCAAAGAGGCCAAGCCACAGCAAAGAATGATATGATTAGAATGGACTAATAAAATAGAAATTATGAAATATAGTTAGTGAACATGAATCTGAATAAAGATTATATAAATAGGATAATTTATAAAGTTGGCTAGACTGAATTAAGAGAACCAAGCAAGCTATCACTATAACAAGATATATATATATATAAAGAATAAGTTATTGAAAATCAAATAATTTATATAATTTAATAAGAAAAATGCAAAAACTTATTTATATGTCAAATAAAATAAAATCAAGGTAAATTTGTTACTAGATATAATTTCTAGTAATAAAGAGATTTTAAATACAGAAGATTTAAAAGCTAGGAACATTCAATTCTAAAGTTGTATGTACTTATTATTATAGCCTGAAATATTAAAAGTAAGCACTAAGTCAGACTATAAGAATATAGATGTGAATATATCATCACTGATAAATAGCATTGATCTAAATAATTTAATTAAACACCCAGGAAATGACTGAAAAACACACCTGGCCAACTCCTAAGCCAGACACAGAAAGACAGTTTCAGAATGTTGGGAAGTCTATAAACTCAATTTTCAATAACAATATATAATGGGCTAAAGCTATAGCATGATAAAATATTACATATCAAAACATGTAGAATAGAGCAAAAGAACTGTTATTTTTGGAAATGTGAGACAGGGAGGAAAATAAATGTGCAGAACACTAAGTTTCTGTAACATTCAGAAATAAAGGAAGTCAGATGAGATTTGACAATCTGAAGGGTACGTGCTCCAACTCCATCTAATAGAAGTTCTAGATGACAGGAATAGAAAAGATGGGAAGGGACAGCCTGTGAAATATAATGGTTAAAGTAAACAGGTTAAAGATGATAATTTAATCATAGTGACTCTCAGGCCAAATAAAAATAGGTTTACACTTGGTTACACTGCTGTAAATGACAACAGCAGCCATTTTGTCCAGTGTGGCAGGGTTTAAAAACAAACGAGGGAGGGACGCGTGATTTAATAAAAACAGAATTATGAAATGCCTGTCATCTTAAAAGAATAAAAAAAAGGAGGGCGTGCAGGATTATCACAGGAAAGTCTGACAACACATCGGAGCACGTGCCTGGCTCAGTTGCATAAGGACTGGCTTGTCTTGGCTTCCCTTCCTGGCTCCAAGACTTTCCTGTCAGAGAGAGCTCGACACTGTCGCCAACCTTCCAACGTGTGCAGAGCTGGCTCCACTCGCATCTTATGATAAACTCTTGTCCTGTTAATACCATTTCCAACGTGTTTCTTGGAAAGGAATCCAACACAGTTGTAAAAGAATTAGCTCTGACCAAACTTGCTTGCTCTACAGCTGTACTCGGGCCGAATTTCTCTTCTCAGTTGTGCCTGCAAATTGATTAGAATGAACAACTGCACAACAGTGCACCCCATGATCTATGTCAATCTCAAAGGGAAGCAACTTCTTTCTCACCATTGATAGCGCAAGCTCAGTGCTTTGCTATCTCGTATTGGCTACTGCTGCACGGAGGACTGCTTTAGTAAAGAGAGCCCTGTCTTGGTTCATGTAATCAACAGTTTGTAGAGAAATGTTCTTGAATGTAAAGGTGCGTGATTTCCAACAGTGATGATATTAGTGGAGATTCATCGCAGGCAGCAGTTATGGTGTTGGGGGGAGGTTCATCACAGGGAGCAGCAATGAAGTTGTGTGCTTAATAACAGCAAGCATTGATGATGTTGGGGGATTCATCACAGGAAGCAGAGATGGTGGTGGGGTTCACCACAGGTAGTGGTGTTGGTGCTGGGGTCCCTCACAGGTAGCAGTGATACTGTGAGTGAGTTTTCATAACAGGTTTTAGCACAGAGTCCTTGCTAGTGTTTACAAAGGTTTGCAAATCTAAACCAGATCTTGAATGGACTCAGAGGATGGACACGGATGATTTGGGGAAAGTGCCCTGCTGGTCTTTGTCCTGCTACTCCACCACAGGTGAGGGGGACCCAGAGTTCTCCATGGGCTGGAGGAGTTGCAGGTCCCCTGTGTTGAGGTCTTATTGAGAGATCCCCCTTCAGGTCAGTCCCCAAATTCAGAAGGACCAGAACAAGGGACACAGAGGGGCTCTCACATCACAAATTTTCAAAGTTAAAAGGTCATCAGTCAGTTAATAAATCATTAAATGAACTATTATACTTACTGCCTTAATTAATATGCCTTCATGACAGCAAAGTTGAAAAAAAAAAGTATTGTTTTTCTTAAGACTGATAATAAGCAAAACAGCCAAGATGGCTGGCTCTAGGGCTTGGGAGATAGCTTAGAGGTCAGATCCTGTGCTGCTCTTGCAGAGACCTGAATTCTCTGCTTTGTACCCAACTCTGGCGGCTCACAACTGCCCATGACTCCAGCTATAGCGAGATCTGAAGCCTCTGGGCTCCATGGACACCTTCATTTGACAGACACTTGACTGACGTTAACTATTATTATGACCTGAGAATTCTTTTGCTAGGCCATTAATGTTAATATAAGACATAAAATAATATTGCACATAACTCTAGATTATTCCTATAATACTTTTGCAAGATGGATGGAAGACAGAAAATGATGACTACACAAACTAGCTCCAGTCTTCACACACACAAACTGCTTTGATTAGTATTCACTGTTACCATGTTGGTTTTGTTACATTGTACACATTCTTCCACTTAGGAAAACTATTTCCCATAAAATATTTTTACTTCTGTCAATCAAAATAACCAGAGATTCATATTTTGCATGTATTATCAAATAAAACACTACCAGCATAAGTGATAGCAAACAATAATTCTCAACAATTTAGGTAGTACAAATTCGAATTAAACTTTGAGTGACTATTATTCACATATTTGCTATAACACAGAAATGTTCTTTTAAAACTTTTAAAAAACAGAGTTACCTTTTATTATTTTTAAATGTGTGTGTGTGTGTGTGTGTGTGTGTGAATACATGCATAAAAATTTAGGTGCCTGTGGAGTCTGGAAGAAGGAGTTGAGTCCCCACTAGCTGGAGGTACAGGTGTCTGTGAGCCAGCTGACATGGGTGCTGGGATTTGAACTCTTAGATTCACAGAAAGAGTAGTACCCATTCTTAACTACTGTGTTAGTGTTTTTCAATCTTTTATAAATTTGACCTAAATATTTTAATAGTATTTAGTTGATAATGCTAATGGGTATCTCAAAGTGTCAATTTTGATGGGTTTCATCCATATTTGGGGCTGCGTATCTGTTTCAATTTGTAGAGTGCTTGTTCACCATGCATGAAGCCTTGGGTTCAGTGTTTAGTGCTATATAAAAACAAGACTCATAGCACACACCTATTTTACAGCATTGCTGCAATCCCAGTATTTTGGAAGTGGAGGCAGGAGGAGCTCATATTAAAAAACTTGAACACCTTTCAAATTGAGCTGTAGGAAGTAGGAAGGAGTTACCAGCTGTGTTATTGCTATTATTACTCACTTTCTCTCCCATTACTTAAATATGAATATCATTGGTTGTCATTGCAGGGCAGTGACAATAACAATTTCATTTTTATGTATACTGTTGTGAGATATTTGATTACACTTTGTAAAGATATGTCACTGTGATTGGTTTAATGAAAAGCTAAACAACCAATAGCTAGGCAGAAGGTATAGGTGGGACTTCTGGACAGGGAGATCTCTAGGAAGAAAAAAGGAGGAGTTGCCAGCTGGATACAGAAAATGCATAAAGAGTAATAGAAATGTGTTGATTTAAGTTGTAAGTGCTAGTTAGAAACAAGCCTAAGCTAAGACTGAACTTTCATAATTAATAAGAAGTCTCTGTGTTGTTCTCTGGGAGTTGGCTGGTCAGACAGAGAAAGACTCATTACAATGTTCATTTAAAATTTCTCTGTATTTATACTTCTTTTTTCTATTTTTCTTTTATTGAAAATATTTTTTTATATAATATGCTCTTACAGTTTTCCATTCCCAAATCCTCCAAGATCCTCCTCCGCTCCCCTCCCATCTAAATCCATACCCTTTCTAAAAATGTGGATTAAAAATGGTGTGGATAAAGATATCTAAAGGATAATAAGAAAAGAAGAAAAGACAACAAAAATAAAATAGGACATAGCATACAAATATAAGAGAAAGAGCCAAAAATCAAAAATCATGAGAAAGTCATGTAGAAACAGATACAAGGAATCCCATAAAAAACTGGATGTTATAGTTTGTTTGCAAGGGACCTGTAAGGTAAAAAGTAAAAATGAAGAAGAAGGAGGGATGGGAGAGACCCTAACAAACAATATGACACAAAGAACCTTCAAAGATGTTAAATATTTTTTTTAACTTAGAATTATATACCCTTAGACTATTTGGCCTTTTAGGCTTCTCGGGTACATCTGGCCTTGTGCAAATCTCCCAGACCCTGCGGAAACATTGTAGAAAATCCTTTATTCATCAGAGTTCCGAAACTGTGCAGAGAAGTCATCCCATTTTCCTGTGATAGATAAAGAGCTGAAGACAGGAAGGCATCCTTAAACCTTCTTTTTTTTTTTTTTTTTTTTTTTTTTTTGGCTTTTCGAGGCAGGGTTTCTCTGTAGCTTTGGTGACTGTCCTGGAACTAGCTCTTGTAGACCAGGCTGGCCTCGAACTCCCAGAGATCCGCCTCCTCTGCTGGAGTGCTGGGATTAAAGGCGTGCGCCACCACCGCCCTGCTCCTTAAGCCTTCTTAAAGTCAGTTCCCTGACTGTGAGTCCCAGCAGCAGGCTGCAGCTTAGTATTCTTTTTAGCCAGCGATGAGCGTTTTCGGCTGCGGAGACGTCACTAGAGGGCGCCGGCAGCTCGCAACACACAGGCTCCCCAGCCAGAAGCAGCCAGTGGTTTTTCGTGAGAGATGCCAACTCCATTTCAGCCCCTGGAACTGTCACTTGCCATCACTGCTTCAGTAGGGCAAGTTGCTTAACTTGCAAATATGTTTTGTCTGAACTTGAAAAGAACTTAGAGCTAGCAACCGAGCTCGTGGTTAATAGTGTCTTTCAAGGTGAGAGAGACAGAAACAGAGATTCTGTCAAAATATAAGTGTGAGGTAGTGTATTACTTGAAGTCCACTCAGTTGACCATTTAAAAATTTATTCATGTAAATCAAAGATTCTGTAATAAATCACAGACCTCACTGCAGATAATTTCAATCTAGCATTATGAACTAAATTAACATTGTATTTAAAAGACAAAACAGTTTTCGCAAGTCCTTCTTCAAATATCGGTAGTTCTGTGACCAATGTAAAGATTTTCTTGATGTTGAAGAGTATCGTATCTTGTATTAATGTCTTCCTGGGGATCAACCACACTAAGAAGGTGAAGCTCACTCTAGCTTTGGGTGGAACAAATGGCTAAATTTAACAACAACAAAATTACACAATTTTGAACCTGCCATATGTTTAAATTATAGATATTTATGTATGTACAAAAGATTTTAAAGTGCCAACAGATATGCATATGACTTTATGGTTTGCATTGAGCTGCGGAGACAATATTAATTAAAATTAAATTCAATTTAATTAAAATTAATTTAAAAACTTCAAGAAGCAGTTACTGTTTTCTCTAAAGAGAAACCTCAAATGAAGTATCCAGTAGTAGAAAAAATGAATGACTAGGGGTTGGGTAAAGTATGGCATGATTTTTGCCTTTATGTCATATACTCAGTTTAACATTCAGTTTTGAAAAACTATTGGTGACAGAAAAGTATATGTTCATTGTTTAGTTTTTAAAAATCAGGCTACAACAAAACAATATGCAAAATAAAATCGTGTGTGTGTGTGTGTGTGTGTGTGTGAGAGAGAGAGAGAGAGAGAGAGAGAGAGAGAGAGAGAGAGAGAGAGAGAGAGAGAGAGAGAGATGTTGGGGTGATTGAGGAGGCCAGAAGGGGGTGTCAGATCCTTAGAAATGAACTTATAGGCATTTGTGGGCCACATGACATGGGTCCTAAAATTGAACTTGGGTCTTCTAGAAGAGCAGCAAGTACTCTTCACCGTTGAGCCATCTTGCCAGTCCCATGCCCTCGGAAATCTTCATTTTCAGCCGCTATCAGTCTGTTCATAGACTAAGGCAGCTCTCGGGGCCATACTTATGACAACAGAGTAGAACAAACATTTCCCAAGTCCTTCTGGGAACGAGCCTGAGACGTGACTTGAGTAGTGTGTGGGCAAAGGATTATCCTGTGGAAAGGCAGGCAGAGAGGATCCAGTAGGCATATGTCAGACCAAGATCCTAGATTTGATTTCAGCGCAGCTCTGGGTCTAAGTTTTTGTTTATTAGTATTTGGGAGAAAGTTGTACTTAGACTAATTGCTCATAGCTAATAGAGAGCATAAAGATAATGGATTTGCCCATGTTATATGAGCTATAAAACACTGCAAAAATTGAGTCTGCTATCTTTTCTCAGGCATCTGAATATCTTTCCAACTATGGTGGTCTTTCATTTGCCATCAGTCAACCTAAGCAGTGTGCTCCTGCAGCCAGTGGTTAGTCAGGCTTCCGTATGTGGTAGGATACCCCAGAAAACACACTTCCTTTCCAAGACCTGGGAGATCAGAAAATGTTTCAATGTTCAAATGTATGTGACTGTCTACATACTTTTGATTTAGTTCCAGAATTGTTTTTTACTTCAAAATTTCTTCTCAATGGCTTTGTCTCCTTTTAAACCTCTCCCTCAGGAAATAATCTTGGGAGGATTTTGGTTTCTGTTCCTAAATGAGACTCATTTCTGTTAGTTTGAATCAAAACCCAAAGTCACTCTCTTGGAAACATTGTCATGAAACAGGTGCACTTGTTCTCGATTTCATGCCTTTACTGTGCAGTTGAAAACTGACCTTGAAATGTAAAGTAAATGTAAAACTCGTTTCCAACATTGCTGCTCTGGGGACATTTGTTCTAAGCTTTGTTATCTGACTTTTAAGGGATTGTCTAAAGCCACACTTGCAAAGTCTTAAAGGAAAGGAAACTAACCTCCAACTCACATGGGGCTGTTACCAGCATGAGATGCTAACTGGATAGTGGGACCATCCTCTGTACTAAAGGATGCTTTCTAGGGACCCTGCACTGTTGCAGCCAAAGGCAATTTAACAATCCATGCAGGGACTTCCTGCAGATATCACTTTGGCTGAGGGTAGGGATGTGGTCTGTCACCAGGAGATTTTCAATCCCTGAACTAGCAGAGGTTTGCAGAAAGTTTCTTTCTTCCTCTTTCTGTTTTCCTTTTTCTCTTGCTGTTTTAAAATAAGATGCTCTATAACAGAGAACAACTTTTAGTTAAGTAGCATGGTTTTCCACTCACTTGACTTCTGATTTGGCTTAAGAAAACCATTGAGCTGGGCTCCCTGCAGGGGCTCTACACCCTGCATACTGCCTCTCTCTTCTTGTCCCACCCAGCTTGCATCCAGAACCCTTCTTCCTTCTGCCCCCTTTCCTCTTTGGGCACATAACACCATCCAGCTCAGTCTGTCTGGCGCCGGGGGCAAATCCTCAGGGCAAGTAGGCAGGCGAGACTTCCTTTGTTTCACTGGCCTGCCTGCAACAAGCAAGGTAAGGGCTTTGTTTACAAACTACCCAACCTGCAAGGAGATCTGATCTAGGCACCAGGAGAGACAGCAGCGGGGTGAGTTTGTGACCAGCGGCGGCGGAAGCAGCCCTGGACAGGGAACTCTGAAGTTCCTCATCCCCCACCCTATACTCCCTGGGCTCCCTGCAGGGGCTCTACACCCTGCATACTGCCTCTCTCTTCTTGTCCCACCCAGCTTGCATCCAGAACCCTTCTTCCTTCTGCCCCCTTTCCTCTTTGGGCACATAACACCATCCAGCTCAGTCTGTCTGGTGCCGGGGGCAAATCCTCAGGGCAAGTAGGCAGGCGAGACTTCCTTTGTTTCACTGGCCTGCCTGCAACAAGCAAGGTAAGGGCTTTGTTTACAAACTACCCAACCTGCACGGAGATCTGATCTAGGCACCAGGAGAGACAGCAGCGGGGTGAGTTTGTGACCAGTGCGGCGGAAACAGCCCTGGACAGGGAACTCTGAAGTTCCTCATCCCCCACCCTATACTCCCTGGGCTCCCTGCAGGGGCTCTACACCCTGCATACTGCCTCTCTCTTCTGGTCCCACCCAGCTTGCATCCAGAACCCTTCTTCCTTCTGCCCCCTTTCCTCTTTGGGCACATAACACCATCCAGCCCAGTCTGTCTGGCTCTGGGGGCAAATCCTCAGGGCAAGTAGGCAGGCGAGACTTCCTTTGGTTCACTGGCCTGCCTGCACCAAGCAAGGTAGGAGCTTTGTTTACGAACTACCCAACCTGCACGGAGATCTGATCTTGGCACCAGGAAAGCCATCAGTGGGAGAGCTAATCTGGGTACCAGGAGAGCCGTCTTTGGGCACGGAGATCTGATATTGGTACCAGGAGAGACATCACTGGAGCACCAGGAGAGCTATCACTGCAGAGTGTACTGAAGGTATATCAGTAGGCAAGGAGACCTGATCCGGTAAAAGAAGATCCATAGGGGAGCATTCGGAGAAAGAGATGGGCAGGCGCCAATGCAAGAATTCACCCAACAATCTGAAAAACTATATGAAACCACCAGAACCCAGCGACCTCACAACAGGAGGACATGAACACCTTAATCATGAAGAAGTAGATAAAATTGACTTTATGAAAGTGATTGACGCCCTTAAACAGCATGTAAAAAATGCCCTTATAGAAATGGATGAGAAGTATAACAGAAAGTTTGAAGAATTGAGTAAATCAGTGAATGATACCCTAGGAAACCAAGGAAAAACAATCAAACAGATAATGGAAACAGTTCAAGACTTAAAAACTGAAATGGAGGCAAAGAAGAAAACACAAACAGAAGGCCAGCTGGACAGGGAAAATCTAGGTAAATGAATAGAGACTACAGAAGCAAGCATAACCAACAGAATACAAGAGATAGAAGAAAGAATCTCAGATTCTGAAGATACCATAGAGAAAATAAACACGCTGATCAAAGAAAACAGCAAGGCCAACAAATTCTCATCACAAAACATTCAGGAAATATGGGACACAATAAAAAGACCAAACCTTAGAATAATAGGAATAGAAGAAGGAGAAGAAGTGCAGCTCAACGGTCCAGAAAATATATTTAATAAAATTATAGAAGAAAACTTTCCCAACCTAAAGAAAGATATACCTATGAAGGTTCAAGAAGCATACAGAACACCGAATAGGCTGGATCAAAAAAAAACATCCTCTCGCCATATAATAATCAAAACACAAAGCATACAGAATAAAGAAAGAATACTAAGAGCAGCAAAGGAAAAAGGCCAAGTTACTTATAAAGGTAAACCTATCAGACTTACACCTGACTTCTCTATGGAAACCATGAAAGCCAGAAGGTCCTGGATAGATGTACTGCAGAAACTAAGAGACCATGGATGCAAGCCCAGACTACTATACCCAGCCAAGCTTTCGTTCACTATAAATGGAGAAAACAAAATTTTCCAGGATAAAAACAAATTTAAACAATACATAGCCACAAATCCAGCCTTACAGAAAGTAATAGAAGGAAAATCACTAATCAAGGAGTCCAACAATGACCACAGTAACTCAGACATCTAGAGACCCTTTACCAGCACATCTCAAAGAAGGGAAACACACAAAATCTACTACTAAAAAAAATGACCGGAGTTAACAACCACTGGTCATTAATATCACTTAATGTCAATGGACTCAACTCACCTATAAAAAGGCACAGACTAAGAGATTGGATACGAAAACAAGATCCAACATTCTGCTGTTTACAAGAAACACACCTCAACCACAAAGACAGGCACCTACTCAGAGTAAAGGGCTGGGATAAGGCTTATCAAGTAAATGGACCTAGGAAACAAGCAGGTGTGGCCATACTAATTTCTAACAAAGTTGACTTCAAACTTAAATCAATCAGAAGAGATGGAGAGGGACATTTTCTACTCATAACAGGAACAATTCATCAGGATGAAATCTCAATCGTTAATATCTATGCCCCTAATATAAAAGCACCCACGTACGTAAAAGAAACATTGTTAAAACTCAAGGCAGCCATCAAACCGCACACATTAATAGTAGGAGACTTTAATACTCCTCTCTCACCAATGGACAGGTCAATTAGACAGAAACCTAACAGAGAAATAAGAGAATTAATGGAGGTAATGAATCAAATGGACTTAACAGACATCTATAGAATATTCCACCCAAATAGGAAAGAATATACCTTCTTCTCTGCAGCTCATGGAACCATCTCAAAAATCGACCACATACTCGGTAACAAAGCAAACATTCACAGTTACAAAAAAATATTAATAACCACCTGTATCTTATCAGATCACCATGGATTAAAGCTAGAATTCAGCAACAATGCTACCCCCAGAAAGCCTACAAACACATGGAAACTGAATAGTCAACTACTGAACCATACCTGGATTAAGGAAGAAATAAAGAAAGAAATTAAAGTCTTCCTTGAAGACAATGAAAATAAAGAAACAACATACTCAAACCTATGGGACACTATGAAAGCAGTCCTGAGAGGAAAGTTCATAGCACTAACTGCCCACTTAAAGAAAACAGAGAAAGCACACATTGGAGACTTAACAGCCCACCGGAAAGCTCTAGAAAAAAAAGAAGCAGACTCACCTAGAAGGGGTAGAAGACTGGAAATAATCAAACTGAGGGCTGAAATCAACAAAATAGAAACACAGAAAACAATTGAAAGAATCAATAAATCAAAAAGCTGGTTCCTGGAGAAAATCAACAAGATTGATAAACCCCTATCCAAACTAATCAAACGGCAGAGAGAGAATTTGCAAATTAATAAGATCAGAAATGAAAAGGGAGACATAACCACAGACACAGAGGAAATTCAGAGAATCATTAGATCTTACTACAAAAGCCTGTATGCCACAAAACTGGAAAATGTAAAAGAAATGGACACTTTTTTAGATAAATACCATATACCAGAGTTAAACCAGGACCAGGTGAACAACCTAAATAGACCTGTTAGTCGTGAAGAATTAGAAGCGGTTATCAAAAACCTCCCTTCCAAAAAAAGTCCAGGACCAGATGGTTTCAATGCGGAATTCTACCAGAACTTCCAAGAAGACCTAATACCTATACTCCTTAAGGTATTTCACAATATAGAAACAGAAGAGTCATTGCCAAATTCCTTTTATGAAGCTACAGTAACTCTGATACCAAAACCACACAAAGACCCAACCAAGAAAGAAAATTAGAGGCCAATCTCACTCATGAACATCGACGCAAAAATCCTCAACAAAATTCTGGCAAACCGAATCCAAGAACACATTAGAAAAATTATCCATTATGATCAAGTAGGCTTCATACCAGAGATGCAGGGCTGGTTTAACATACGCAAATCTATCAATGTAATCCATCATATAAATAAACTGAAAGAAAAAAACCATATGATCGCTTCATTAGACGCTGAAAAAGCATTTGACAAAATTCAACATCCCTTTATGATAAAAGTCTTGGAGAGATTAGGGATACAAGGGTCATACCTAAATTTAATTAAAGCTATATACAGCAAGCCGACAGCTAATATCAAATTAAATGGAGAGAAACTTAAAGCCATCCCACTAAAATCAGGAACACGCCAAGGCTGTCCACTCTCTCCATACCTCTTCAATATAGTTCTCGAAGTTTTAGCAATAGCAATAAGACAACATAAGGAGATAAAGGGGATTCAAATTGGAAAGGAAGAAGTTAAACTTGCATTATTTGCAGATGATATGATAGTGTACATGAGTGACCCCAAAAACTCCACCAAAGAACTCCTACAGCTGATAAACGCCTTTAGTAATGTGGCAGGATACAAGATCAACTCCAAAAAATCAGTCGCCCTCTTATACACAAAGGATATGGAAGCAGAGAGGGAAATAAGAGAATCATCACCTTTCACGATAGCCACAAAAAGCATAAAATATCTTGGGGTAACGCTAACCAAGGAAGTGAAAGATCTATTTGACAAGAACTTTAAGGCATTGAAGAAAGAAATTGAAGAGGATACCAGAAAATGGAAGGATCTCCCTTGCTCCTGGATTGGGAGGATCAACATAGTAAAAATGGCAATTCTACCAAGGGCAATTTATAGATTCAATGCAATCCCCATTAAAATCCCATCAAAATTCTTCACAGATCTTGAAAGGACAATAATCAACTTTATATGGAGAAACAAAAAACCCAGGATAGCCAAAACAATCTTATACAATAAAGGAACTTCTGGAGGCATTACCATCCCTGACTTCAAACTCTATTACAGAGCTACAGTAATGAAAACAGCGTGGTACTGGCATAAAAACAGAGCAATCAACCAATGGAATTGTATAGAAGACCCGGATTTCAACCCACAAACCTATGAACAACTAATTTTCGATAAGGAGCTAAAAGTATACAATGGAAGAAAGAAAGCATCTTCAACAAATGGTGCTGGCACAATTGGATGTCAACCTGTAGAAGAATGAAAATAGACCCATATCTATCACCATGCACAAAACTCAAGTCCAAATGGATCAAAGACCTCAATATCAATCTGAACACACTGAACCTGATAGAAGAGAAAATGGGAAGTACCCTACAACATATGGGCACAGGAGATCGCTTCCTATGTATAACCCCAGCAGCACAGACATTAAGGGCAACATTGAATAAATGGGACCTCCTGAAACTGAGAAACTTCTGTAAAGCAAAGGACACTGTCATTAAGACAAAAAGGCAGCCTACTGACTGGGAGAAGATCTTCACCAACCCTGCAACAGACAAAGGTCTGATCTCCAAAATATATAAAGAAGTCAAGAAACTAGACTTTAAAAGGATAATTAACCCAATTAAAAAATGGGGCACTGAACTGAACAGAGAATTCTCATCAGAAGAAGTTAAAATGGCCAAAAGATACTTAAGGTCATGCTCAACCTCCTTAGCGATCAGAGAAATGCAAATCAAAACAACTTTGAGATATCATCTTACACCTGTCCGAATGGCTAAAATCAAAAACACCAAGGATAGCCTTTGCTGGAGAGGTTGTGGAGAAAGGGGTACCCTCATCCATTGCTGGTGGGACTGCAAACTTGTGCAACCACTTTGGAAATCAGTGTGGCGGTTTCTCAGAAAAATTGGGATCAACCTACCCCTGGACCCAGCAATAGCACTCTTGGGAATATACCCAAGAGATGCCCTAGCATATGACAAAAGCATTTGTCCAACTATGTTCATAGCAGCATTATTTGTAATAGGCAGAACCTGGAAGCAACCTAGATGCCCTTCAATAGAAGAATGGATGAAGAAAGTGTGGAATATATATACATTAGAGTACTACTCTGCGGTAAAAAACAATGACTTCTCGAATTTTGCATGCAAATGGATGGAAATAGAAAATACGATCCTGAGTGAGGTAACCCAGACCCAAAAAGAAGATCATGGGATGTACTCACTCATAATTGGTTTCTAGCCATGGATAGGGGCCACTGAGTCTATAATTTGTGATCCTAAAGAAGCTGAACAAGAGGGTAAACCCAAGGAAAAACATATAGATATCCTCCCAGCTATGGGAAATAGACAAGTTTGATGGGCAAAAAATTGGAATCTTGGGGTGGGGTGGGATGGGGATGAGGGGTGATGGGGAGAGAAAAGTGTGAAGGAGAGGATGAGGGGAACTGGGGGAATCGGGCTGATTGGGGTCAAAGGAAGGTTGGATTGGGGAGCAGGGAAACTCATACCTTAGTTAAGGGAGCCACCTAAGGGTTGGCAAGAGACTTGAACCTGGAATGGCTACCAGATGCCCAAGGCAATGTCCCCAGTTAGTTCATTGGGGCACCTGAGGATAGGGAACCTGAAATGAACCTATCCTATAATCATACTGATGAATATCTTGCATATCGCCATAGAACCTTCATCTAGCGATGGATGGAGATAGAGATAGAGACCCACACTGGAGCACCGGACTGAGCTCCCAAGGTTATAATGAGGAGCAGAAGGAGAGAGAACATGAACAAGGAAGTCAGGACCATGAGGGGTGCACCCAACCACTGAGACAGGGGGGCCGATCTATTGGGAACTCACCAAGGCCAGTTGGACTGCTACTGGAAAAAACATGGGATAAAACCGGACTCTCTGAATGTGGCGGACAATGAGAGCTGACGAGAGGCCAAGGAGAATGGCACAGGAACTTTCATCTGGCGATGGATCGAGAGAGAGACAGAGACCCAATTTGGAGCAACCGTCTGAGCTCTTAAGGTCCAAATGAGGAGCAGAAGGAGGGAGAACATGAGCAAGGAAATCAGGACCACGAGGGGTGCACCCACCCACTGTGACAGTGGAACTGATCTATTGGGAGCTCTCCAAGGCCAGCTGGACTGGGACTGAATAAGCATGGGTTGAAACTGGACTCTCTGAACAAGGCGGACAGTGAAGGCTGATGAGAAGCCAAGGACAATGGCACTAGGTTTCGATCCTAATACATGAACTGGCTTTGTGGGAGCGTAGCCTGTTTGGATGCTCACCTTCCTGGACCTAGATAGAAGTGGGAGGACCTTGGTCTTCCTGTAGAGCAGGGAATTTGGACTGCTCTTCAGTATCGAGAGGGAGGGGGAGTGGACTGGGGGGAGGAGAAGTGGAGTGGGGATAGGGGGAGGGGACCGGGGGGAGGGGGCAATATGTGGGAGGAGGGGGAGGGAAATGGGAAACGGGGAGCAGTTGGAAATTTTAATTAAAAAAGAATAAAAAAAAACCTGAATAAAAAAAAAAGAAAACCATTGAGTTTAGTAGGTCATTGAGAACACAATTTTTAGAATGAAATGAAATAGAAAAAGTGGAACAAAAAATCTAATTCATAGAATAACCCAGGACAAAGAGTATTCTTTTGTGAAACAGTTATTTTTGTTTGTGCATTGTGTGAAGGGGGTGTCCATATTTCCTACTATTTTGATGGTTGTAGAAAAGACAGCATCTTTAACAAATGGTGCTACTCAAACTACACAGCTGCTTGTAGAACAGTGTAAATATATCTACACATATGATCTTGCTCAAAAATCACCTCCAATGGATTAGGGACCTCAACATAAGATCAGCTATCCTGAATATGATTGAAGAGAAAGTAGGGAATATACTTGAACTCATTGTTCCAGGAGAGAACACTGATTGCATAGGCATTAAGACCAACAATTAATAAATGGGACATAGCATTAAATTAAAAAGGCTGTGCACAGCAAAGGAAGCCATTATTCAAAGTAACAGGCAACAGAATGGGAAAAATCTTTACCAAGTATATATCTGACTGAGAGTTAGTATCTAGAATATGCAGATAACTAGAAAACTGAACATCAAGAAAATAAATAATCCAATTTAAAAGGGGGTATAGAGCTAAAGAGAGAACTCTTAGCGTGTGGGAGAAACAAAAACGTGTTCAACATCCTTAGGCATCAGAGTTAAGCAATTTAAAACCTACTTTTAGGTTTCATCTTACAACTGTCAGAACGGCCAAGATTAGTAAAAACAAATGACTCATCATTCTGGCAACTATGTGGAGCAAGGGGGAACACTCATCCATGGCTGGTGGCAGTAAAAACCGGTACAGCAACTATGGAAATCAGTGTGTGGGGTCCTCAAAAAGAAAAAATTTAGTTTTATCACAAGATCTAGCTATCCCACCCTTGGGCATGTATCCAAAGGACTCTACATCTTACTAGAGAGATACCTGCTCATCCATGTTTATCACTGCTCTCTTCATAATATTTAGAATTTGGAAACAGCCTAGATGTCTATCAACTGATGAATGAATAATGAAAATGTGACACATTCACACAATGGAGTATTATTCAGTCATTAAGAAAAATGAAACTGTGAAATTCACAGATAAAGTATAAAGCTAGGAAAAAAAATCCTGAGTGAGGTAACCCAGCCCAGAAAGACAAATATTGCATGTTTTCTCTTATTTATGTGGATATTAGATTTTAAGCTTTAGATATGTGTGCTTTATTTAGACTATCTGCAGAGGTTTGGTAGATAGTAAGGGGTCAGGTGGTGGGAAGGGATCTACTAACGAAGGGTAACTGAGTATAGATTCAAAGGGATAACGGGGAAACCAGAATAGGAGGAATAAATGAGGAGGATTCAGAAGAAGGGTAAAGGAGGGAATATTGAGAATTTAGCAGAAATCTTATGGTGTTTCCCAGCAGGATATGTGTGAGTTCAGTACATGTAAAAGACAAGATCAATCTATTGGCTATGGTCATGAAGCAAAGGGTATTGACAATTAGTAATCAAGGGAAACTAATGCTAGAGTCCTTTCCCAAAGCCCCAATGAAGTCTACTACTAGAAACTTCTTAAATACATAGTAGAAATTAAGCTGAGTTAACACGTTATGGTGGAGACAATGCCCAACTATACATCATATGTTACCAAGTAAAACCAACAGTACCAGGAGTGGGTTGTATCTTGTTGATTTATTGGCAAATGGGCTCCAACAGATTCTCCTAAACATTACAGGCCATCACCAAGCCCTCTATAAACTGATGACAAGTTTCTTTTGCTGAAGATACCACTTACTTATGTCATCAAACAAAGAAAAGCTGGCACCCAACTAAAAGCACCACCCCTACTGATTAGAGTTCATGGTGCTGGAAGGTACTGTTGAATGCTAAATGGGGATGATATTCAACATCACCCTCATCGGCTATGAACACTGTGACCTATAACAGCACCCTGCCTGCGAAATGTATCAGTACAAGAGCAGCATAAATATTCTGGAAGTAACAAACAGCTTTCTTATTGGACTAAAGGGCTATTCCATGATATGGACCCCACACCTAACAAGAACCTGAAGCTAGATAGGTCATGGGCTATAGGGAAAATCTACTACTATTATTCTGCTAAATGAGCATAGCAATGAAATGACTGTTAAGGACATTGCTACATCCATAGATCAGTATACAGAGAAGGAAAAGCGGGCACAAAAGGCCCACCTCCCACTTTAAACAAGAAGCTATTTGCAATTGAGACCTGGGGAATGAAAATAATTGTTCATTTGTGTTTGACAATGCTTTTCTTTTTCTTTTTGACTTAAAAAATAATGCTATGATTTTAAATATGTGTGCGAGAGGAGTATATTTGTGTACACCATGTAAGTACTCTTTGAGTCCAGAAGAGTTTTGGTCCCCTGGAGCTTGACTTAGAGGTAATTGTGAGCTTCCAAATATGGATACTGGGAGGGAAACATTGCAAGAGCAGTACCCACTCTTAACCACAGAGCCATCTCGCCAGCCACAATTCTTTTATCTTTTTATTTCTGCTTTACATCTTACTGTATGCAGAAATGGAAAAATCAAAATCTACTTTTAAATAAGTACAAAATACAAGATAAGCTTGTTTTAGAAATATAAATTCTGAGAAACTTCTCCACATTAGCCTAAGTCGTTATTGTGCATTTTAATTTTCACCTTTCTCAGTTCTTGGTTCACTTAAATAGGTAAACGGCATTTCTAAAAGCATTACAGTGTATATGACTCTACCTGATGTAACAATGGTCTTGATGGCTTTTTAATCACTGCCAAACAGTAAAATGTATGTATGTCTGTATGTCATTCATAATTCTGTTAGGTTGCATTAACACAACAGGGAAGAGTTTGATCTCTCCTTGGAAGACAGTCCTAATAGGAGGCACAGACATTCCCAGACTTTAAGTTTGTGGCTCCAGTATGGATCTGCTTTTGCCTTTTTACAGACTGTGGTAACCACGAAAGAGATTTCGTTGTGACAATACTTGTCTGTCATAAAGCCCAATTCTCAACTCAGCTCAATCATGCTCAGTGCTTACGAATGCCATAAAGTATGTGGGTAAAATGCTTGAAGACGCTTTCCTTTTATTATAGGAATATAAACAAGTCTGGGCAGTTGGAACATCTTAAATCTTATGTTTAAGGTTACTTGTTGGGGGAAACTTGATTCCTGGCTGCCGGCACCCTTTGCTTTGTGACCGTAGCCAATAGATTCATCTCGTCTTTTATATTTCCTGAACTCACACATATCCTGCCAAGAAACACCATAAGATTTTGCTAAATGAGTTGTTAGCTCTTCAGATAGACATTTCAGGAAGCAAGATGGCTACAACAATGAGGGGGAAGGTTTGGGTCTTGGAGAGTTGATATGGATCCACTTGCTAGGCTTCAAGGCTACGGTACGTCTCAGTTTTCTCATGCACACATCTGTCACATTGATTTGTTCAAAAAATGCATGGGAAAATTTAAGAATCAGTCAGCTCACAATAGATACAAGATAGTGCCATTTGTATCTTTATGCGTTCTTACTAAAAGAATCAGAGCCGATGCTTCAATGCTCAGTGCAAAACAACAAAACTTGCCTGTTGTGTCTGTGACACAATTCAGTGTCAACTCTTCTTACAATTCTTCTCCACCCCCTCTCTCTACACACACACATTCGTGCACATGTACACACATGCACAGAATTAATATGGCAACAGTGGAGACACTTGGGGCTTTTTTTTTCTTTCAATTCTATTTATATCATAGAGTTTCAGGCCATAGTCTCATTTATTGATTGATTGATTGATTGATTGGTTGGTTGGTTAGTTCATTCATCCATCCATTGGTAATTCATACATAAAATCAGTGTTTTTAGATCATATATACACACTACTCACTCTGTCTAACTCTTCTCAGACTACCCTTGCTTTCCCTCTTCCTACTTAGTTGTGTCCTTCCTCTTCTGCCTCCTCTTTCATAGCCTCCTTCTTTTTTTTTCCTTTTTAAATACTCTGAATCTAATCAGTATTCTCAGTATGTGCATAGGTGTAGAACTATCATTTGGCACTTGAACAACCTATCACAGGATACATGAAACTCTGCTTCCCAAAGTAGACTTCAATTGGCAGCTGCTCCTCAGATAGGGATGATGCCTTTTGAGGTCCCTCCTATCTGTGCAGGACTGGGGAAGGCTTGATCTTATGTAGGTCTTATGTACGCAACCACAGCTGCTGTGCAAAACCCTTGTCACATATAGAAAACACTATTTCAAAGCCATCCACACAACCTCTGGCTCTTAAAATCTTTCTGGACCTTCTTCCCCAATGTCCTCTGTGTTTTATGTGGGGGAGAATGTGATACAGATATTCTACTTAGGACTGGGAATTTCGTAGTTGCTTCTTCTCTGCATTTTGACCAGTTGAATGTTTCTGCACTGTCATTCACTACATGATGAGGGTATCGAGATAAGTGTTTAGAAGACTATTTGATAATAAGTCCATTTAGAAAAATAATACCAGTAGGTTCTCTCATAATGCTTCAGATCTTCCAAGGTATAGCTGCTTGGCCAAGTTTAAAGAACTAACCAAGAGTTTCCTCCTGTAGAACAGATCTTAAGTTCACTTAGAAAACTTTTGGTCATTTCTTCATGACACCATGGCAACGATGGAAATATATGGCCAAGTTAAACATTATTGTAATTCACAGAGTTCACAGCTGGGTAAGGCTGTTGATTGCTTTTCTTCTACAGAAACCTGCATAGCACATTCTGGTTTTATAAAAAGCAGACACCAGGGAGGGAGCTTCCATGTTAGCATCGGTTTGATTTCTTCATTCCTGTGACAAAAGTGTAGTGTTTTCATCAATGGGGTTTTACTATTAAGTTCTGGTAATTACCCTACAGCAATGGCAATATCTTGTATTTGTTTTGGGAAGTGTCTCTAAGCAGTAGATTGATAGATGTTATCCCATGCTTGGCACTGGGTCTTTTATTTGATAACCTATAGCTTCATGGAGTAGCATTATCCCCCATATAAGGGCAGGACCAATGAAACTCCTTTTTAAAATGTATTTTTAGGAACTTACAAAATATTTTCTGTATAGCATTTTCCAAATATCCCGAGTGTTACTTATACCTCCTCCCTCCTCTGTCCCATTGTTCAACCCTTTCCATACCTAACCCTTCCTGTAAAATCTCTCTCTCTCTCTTTTTAAATCTATGTACTGAAAGTTGACATATAAAGTTCAGGACCAAACACAAGCTGTATTTTGCTTTTTACATCTGCTCCTGAGACATGATTAACTTCAAGTTTCTGTTCTTTCAGTCTTACCTAGGAAGACAGCCTGAGTTTTTTCCCATTAAACATTTTTTATAATTTCATACTTTTTTGTCTCATTATAGGTAAACCTCTGAGCTGCCTCATATAGTTTTAAATCATATGTATACATACCAAATATATAATAAAATATTTTATTCTCAGAGAGGCTCAGTTCTAGGATCCTATAATTTAGGAAGCCTTGTCTTTTATTTACTCTTCCACATTAGCATCCAAGCTGAGATGGAGCTTTGATGTTGTTATTACTTTTATTGGCATTAAACCTGGGGCATTATGTGAGCCATTTAAGCTCTTTAAACTGTGCCATATTCCCAGCTCTTTGCCTAGGTATAATTTGGTATAATTACCACTCTGCCTTAAGATACCAATGAGTCTTCTCTTTTGTATAGGTCTTACATTCTTTCCAACTTAGTAGACTTGATACCTATGGCCTCTCCAAATGGATTGGTCCATCTTTAGTTACAAAGACTTGGAGAAAGTATCAACTCCGTGTTCCTTCCCGGAATTTATATCTGAGCATAAGGGTTGGCAGTCGAAAAGCTGCTCTGATTTTTCCAGTATCTCATTAGATTCTCCTTGGGTTGAGTGAAGTACAGTTGAATGCATGGTGGTTCTAGATTTTAGTAGGGGTGGGCAGAAATGTCATGGGCCTTTTTGTAAAGAACAAGCTTTTTTTTTCTGTGGGATTCACACTTTGCTTTAGAATTAAAATCTGAACTTAGATATATACTGATCAGTAGACTTGATACTTGAAGTCTCTGATATTTCTAGAGTCTTGTATTACATTCTGAAATGACATTCAGTTCAACTTCTGGTTCTAGTTCACTAATTTCCAGGCACTGCAGAAGGAGCTCCTTATCCAGCAATCTGCCTATTTTTTCTCTCTATTTTTCCTTTCTATTTGTCTACTTAAACATTGTATCTACTCTGTAGAAAGGAATGAGTGAAAATAAACAGAGAAGACATGATCCTGGCGTTGAAGGAATGAATCTAATCTTGAAAAAATGTACAGGCAGGCAAATAAGGAGTCCAAAGCATGGTTGTTTGATAGAAGCATGCTCAGACGGTAGGGAGAAGCAGCACAGTCATGACACATTCTGCACGAAGTCTTAATTGGGCTTGCAAGATGGTAATTTATCTCCATGTTGGGTATGAAGGGATATTTCAGTGGGCAAAGAGTCTTAAAAAATAACTCAATGAAGTATTCAACTTGAAAGGTAATTAAGAAATTCCGAGATTATCATTTGTAAGACTATATTCTGTCTCCAAAGGACTGAGATGATGTCTTGGAAAACTGTATTGGTGTCAGCTGAGTTCTATAGGAAGGCCCAAATACAAGTTTTGCTATTCAATGTACGTTACTTTTAAAGTAAGCTTTTGAATTTTAAATAGTTTCATGGTTCTTTTCATTTCAAATAAAGCAAAAATATCTGTTTAAATTTCATAAGGGTACACAGCTTTAGTAATTTAGAAGCAGAGTTTTATCTTTCCTTTTGGATGATAATTTCATGTTTTTGTATTGATCATTGAATGCCTGAACTTCCCTCATTTATGTCAACAGCACCACAGTTACTACAGAACTATTGCATATTATCTGGTAACCAGATGTACAAACTAAGTAACATGGCAAACTAGGAAATCAAAGTGGATAATTGCCTCATCAAATAGTATTTTTAAATGTTTATCAGTTTAATGTTTGAGATTTTAAATGTATCATCACCCCTCTTTAGACCTGTGTGTGTGTATGTGTCTCAGCATAAACTGTTTAAGAAAATCAAAGCATAGACATTTTCATTCATATTTTGCATATGGAGAAAATAAGGGTCATTTAGTTTGGTCATATATCCAAAGTCACGCTACACTGAAAAAGTAGGGTTGAGTTGATGTATATGTGGAATTCAACTCTTTGTTCATAATTACCACACTATAACAGTATAACAAGACTAGAGTCAGAGTGCAAGATTTTATTCCTATTATCTTAAATTTGTTATGTACACAAAGCTAAGGTATCCTAAAATCTTGTACTTTCTAAGACAAAATGAAAAACTTTTGTTTCCAGAATTTTAGTTACTCTCACAGAATGCTATAGTAAGGAAGGTAGGACAGAGAAAAGAGGAAAGAAGAACGTTCTTATGAGCTTTCCAAAAACATTTGGCAAAATCCACATTGAATCTCGTTATTAATGAGAGAGTACTAAGAAACTACATGAAGGAAATGGACAAAAATAAAAGGAATTAAGCTAAAAGAATCTTAGTATAACAGAGCATGTTCCCTTCATCAGAGATGGTCCAGCATCATCCAACACAGTAGACACACTAGGAGGTGCACAGCTAGCATCCTCAAATTTATCACTCAGTGAGTATCCCAGAGAGATTTGGGCAAGCATTTCCTTAACTACGCCAATGCACTGAATTCATTTCTGGACTAGATTTCACTCCCTGTGAGAAATCAACTCCTTTCCTCTAACTCCAGAAACACTGATAAACTGTCTGTGCTTTCAGCAAGAGACTGTCCTCTTAAGTTATAACACATAGATGAATTTCCAGAGGGACTCAATCAGGAAGTTTTCCAGATTGAATACTTCATAGCTTGATAAGATTCCTTGGTGTTGAAAAAGACCAGTGGAGATGAAAACCAGAACTCAAACATGGAGCTGACATGATTCTGTCTTTAGCCTTTGCAAAGCATACGATTCTGAGCTACCATGCTTATCTTTAATATCTGTTGTGAGGTTTCTCGGAAAAGCATGAACAATGAAGTGCATTACCCCAATGAGAATGTGCCACAGTGCATCATGTAGCGTCCAGTGATCCTACTGTCCCCTACATTTGCAACTCCACTAGGAGGGGCAGCACAGTGCAGCAGGGCAGCTTGAGCTCGTTTGGGAATGCAATGATTCATAAGGTTTGAGACATCCTACTTAATTATTCCTTCAACAATCAAGCACTGAAGTCTCTCTGGGATCTCAAATACAAAGCAAAGGTTTTTCAATAGGGCTCAAAAATAAATTCAGTTCAGAATAGGAAGAGAATGCAATAATCCAATCAATAATAAAGTGAAACCACCCATTAGGATTTGCTAGTTGATTTTAAAAATTCATTTCATAAATGCCTATTGGCACATTACATATTCCTGAAGTATGAATATGAAGTCTACTTGAGTTGTTTTGAAGTCCAGGCTCCTACTCTTACTCTCAAGAGTAATGTCTTCTGGGAAATCAAGCTGAGAGCTATTATGATTACAGTGCAAATACAAGCCACAACCTGTCAATCACAGACACAAGGATTAAAAAAGTGTCCACAGTTCATCTAGGATATTGTTCAGGCTTTACTCCAGATCTACCTATAACACACTCTAAGATCAAAGGATTGAAATAACTTTAAATAAAAAAAAACTTATCAGTCTAGCTGGGGTTTAGTACACAGCCTTAAACACATGACTTCCATTCTCTATTTACCAAGTCCTCTTTGCAGGCAAGGGGTGAGAAGGGGATAAGAGCTAAGAGGTGGTATATAATTAACAATTTGAACTTATACTTACATTATAAGATTTTAAGAAATAGTCCTTAGCACACTAATACTTTTAGATGTCTAATTTATCTTCTTTTGATACTCAAATTTGTCTCATCATAAACTCTCAGAACCACAATAAGGATAGAGTGACAACATAGTCACTCATGGAAAGATGCATTCTAAAGGCATCTGGGACACTTATTCAGTAGAACAAGGTACATCAGAATTTATCAAATAAAAAAGGAATGTTTCTCTTATACTTAGCAGGTTATCTGTAGAGACAAAGCTAGAATTCTCCAGTCCTCAGTGAATATAGCAAAAGAAAATTTGAAAATGAACATGAAAAAATACAAGCAACTAGCCCTCACTCATATCCAAAGATTCAGATTTCCTAATCCTGAACTCTGGCACTGCTGGGTCTCTATTATTCTGAAAAGCATCTCAGAACACTAGCTGTATCAACAGTCTCTCTCTGTCTTACATGGTTGACAGGGAGGGCCTTCTGCTCTCCATGGTGCTGGTTGCAGTTGAGAGGCCTATGTGGACTGGTTGGTTTACTTGGTGGGCATGACTAAGGCAGTCCTTTAGTTCTGAGCACAGCTATGGGCTCTCTATGCTCTCTGGGCTTCTCCCAGTATGATAGCTTGGTTCCTCGAGAGGGGTGGTCTGAAGAATTATGGACTAGAGACATGGCTCCAATCAATCCTTACAGACTTTCTTCTGGGCAACTTGATGGAGACCTTTTCTCAGTTAGGGTTCCTCTTCCCAGATAACTCTAAGTTCTGTCAAGTTGATAAAAACAAAGCAAAACAAATCATGAACAAAACCCTCACCTATCATACAGCACTGGGTATCATTTACTTTTACCAGACAATTCTTCAAGTTTCCTGATTCAACCAGAACATTCAGACTTGATCATGATTGTGTGGAATAGCTAGCTGGACAGGAGAATGGGCTCAGAGGGATGAGGAGGGGGCATGCTCTGCCTGGGCTGATGAAAAGCAAAGGGAAGGACAATAGAAACATGTAACCCTTGCAGCAAAGAGGAATCCAGGTCCGAGATTCTAATCCCTTCAACAAAATATGTATGCCTCTTCATCAGGGTGGAGTAGGAGAAAGAAGCATGCCTATATTAAGACATGACCCCAACATCATGGGGGACATGAGGTGCATAGAGGTCAGAGGTCTCCGGCAGGATCTTGTGAAGGTGCACTTGCTATCTTTGTTAAATCTCTTGTCTCTTTCATCTTCTAGTACAAGGGCACTTCATTCCTCAGTCAGTTTTGTTGTATTTTCTTTCAACCACTATTTTCTCTCTCTCTCTCTCTCTATATATATATATATATATATGTGTGTGTGTGTGTCTGTCTCTGTGTGTGTGTGTATTCCATCTTTTAATTATTTTTTTTCTTGTTATTGAGAGCTGTTTCAATGGGTAAAGGGCTTTATGTAGAAGTATGAGGACTAGAGTGTAGGTCCCCAGCAACCACATAAATGTGGAGTGGGGGTGGTGGCCCACCATAATCTCAGTACTTGGAGGAAGAGAGGGAGGGTCCCTGGAGCAAGCTAGCTATCTAGCCTAGCTGAGTCAGTGAGCTCTAGTTTCAAGTGAGAGACCCTGCCTTAGTATGTAAAGGAAAAGTGGATCAAAGAAGATACCTACAGCCACCTCTGTCTTCTAAGTGTGTGCACAGGAACACACACACACACACACACATACTCACAATTATACATACCTATCCATGCAAAAAATTATTCACTTGACCTTGACACTTTCCTTAGTGTTTATTTTGCTTTTCTCTCAGTTTTAACTGTGAAACTTAGGTCATCATTTCAATAGCTGAGTTCCTCCATGCGGCACTTCCTAGGGCCTTCTTTCCAATGTTTCTCTACTCACCATAAGGTCTAACCTAAATAATCCCATGAGTGGAAAGCATTGTGAGTTGAAGATATCCATAGCACAGCTAATACACTCAGCTTCACAGGTGAGCACACAGCATCCTCGCTAATCACATTGCTCCATGTCACCAGAGTATCTTGTTATCACTAGCCCAGGAAAAGGTAAAATAGCCTTATCAAAGCCTGGCTTCTAATGAACGTGCAAAGTCAAATTATCAGAGGCTAGGAGGATCTTCATAATTTGTTGATGGAGGGAGGGCGTACTTTTCATCCCTGCCGCCCTGCTAGCTTACACCCAAAATAACCACACAGAAACTGTATTCATTTAAACACTGCCTGGCCCATTATCTCCATCCTCTTATTGGCTAACTCTCACATATTAGTTTAACCCATCTCCATTAATGTGTATCACCACTTGGCTGTGGCTTACTGGCATGAGTCTAAACCAGTGTCTGTCTCGGGCAGGAGAATCATGGCATCTGCCACATTGCCTTTCTTCCCAGCATTCTGTTCTGTCTACTCTGCCTATCTAAGTTCTACCCTATCAAAAGGCCAAGGCAGTTTCTTTATTCAACCAATGAAAGCAACACATAGACAGAAGAACTTCCTACACTAATAATTTAAACAGCAATTCAGCTGTTCTCATCACTGGTTTTAAAACTGACATTTCTCCAGACAATTTGATATCTTACCTATTTTAATTATTTGTTACTATAACCAAATGCAGCAAGAAGCAAGCAAATACCACTGAACGTAGTATATAAAGCTGAGGTGACAGGAACTATGGGGCATCATGCCTTTCCTATAAAAAACGGTAGAACATTAATACATACTAACTAATTAAACACAGGGTTACAAACAGTGAAAACACTATGAGGAAAAGAAGAAGGAATAAGTTTCATTTACCAGATCCAAAACCACAAAGGGGCATGGCAACCAAAGGGAGACAGCTACATTTCCATACCCACAGAGGGGTCTAACCAGGACTGAGAAACTGCTGTGGTCTGAGTTGCTAAGGGAGATGAAGTTCAGATAGACATGCTGCTCCTCTTGTGATGCATGTGCAAGATTGCAATGCTCTCTCTCTCTCTCTCTCTCTCTCTCTCTCTCTCTCTCTCTCTCTTTTTTCCATCTTCCATTGCCTAATTTTGTGGTCCCTTTTTGGTTTCTCATTCTCTGCATCTTGATCACTGTAGTTACATCAAGTCTTTAATACATTTTTAAAAATTAAAAGAGTTGGGTAGGAAGGGGTAGGAGGCCTTCATTCAAGGCAAAGAAGTTGTTTTCAGGGCTCCGCTGCCAGAGGATCTCTCCACCCCTTCCATTGCTTGTTGATCTGTCCTTTAGGAGATCCTCTTTATCCTGCCTAGCATCACTATGTCCCATTGCTTTGTCTATAATGACGTCACTTGTAGCTGGTTCTTCATCCATAACTATCAAGATTGTCTTCTAAAATTATTAAAAGTCCTCCTGTTACGATGACAAACATACCCATCCTGTTGCTCACTCCTTGGGTTTGAATACAATCATGGGTGTTGTCTAGTTGTTCTGTGATGAGTTCTGGGAGAAAATGAAAACCTTGAGCAACAGGAATTTGTTTCCTTCTCAATTTGACCCAGTCCGGAATCCTGTAAAAGGCACCTCAGTCTGGTACAATTCTGCAGTGGATCAGCATACCTTTGATTGAATTCATTAGTATATTTTTTCTAAATATTCTTTATGCACTCTAGCTATCTTGCAAGCATATAGTGTACATAAAGTAAAAAGTAAAAACTGTGGATTGTGAAAATAATTGATATAATCTCTTCTGAAGTGTTTGCAATGCTTGAGGCAAAGGCTATTCAATAAATATACACGAATAAATAAAATTCAGAACAGAGATAAAAACATGGAAGTCAGCCACATCCTATCTTCTTTAAAACCCACAACTGCTATTTTTGTTTGTTTCCTCAAATGATTCTATATAAATTCTTCTTTAAGACAGTACTTACTATAAATATTTCCTATGGTTAGCAAAAATGTAGTGCTCAATCTGTTTATGTGACCCATAAATTATACAGTGAGAGGGATTTAGAAATGCCTGTCCCCACCTTGTCACTTCATTCACTTAGGAAGAATACTAGTAAAGAGAGTAGTTCACAAAGCTGTAGTTCTTTTCAGCAAATCTATTTTGAAAATGAAATCCTCCAAGGACTCAACAAGCTTAGTGTGCCTCCTCACTTCAGGTCTCATAGCTGGAGGAATTTCTTGGTTCTTCCAGGATGTGTTTAAGTTGCCATATATTTGCCATGTTTATAGCTATAACCCAGACAGTCAATTGAGTATTCTTTGCTTAGTGGGTCAGAAGAAATTGAAATATAGATGGTTTTTACTCAGGGAGCAATTCCATTTATTCAGCTTTTTTTTTTTACATGCTCCAAGTGTCAATCATTTGTCATTGTATTGAGAGAAATAAAAGGATAGAAAGATATATGAAATAAAGACACTCTAAGATTCAAAAACTTGGAAATCTAAATATTTCAATCAGGAAAGTTAAATGCACTTAGCTTTAAACATGGATAGCTGCAAGATGAGAAAATAAAATGGCTATAAAATGTTCCCCTCTCGTGGGATTTACTGTTGGTGTATGTATCGCATCATGGATATAATTCACAGTTAACACTATTGCAAGTAGATTACAATGGTATTTATCATCTGGCCAATTTTGAAATTAAGACTAAAATAACAAAGCTTTCCTTGCAAGATCCCAAGAATTACCTTTACTATTCTCTTCTTTCAGAGTCATTTTTAAAGGTTGTATGATGATTTCAAAAAATAGAGAAGATGTGCATAGCCAAATATTTCAAGGAATTAAGTAATTCGGGTCTCTGGATTAGTAAACTACCAAAGACTTCTAAGAACTGATGTCAGCTAACACAATTATTCCTATTCTTCAATGACAGCTTAATAAGCGAGTCTGCAGATTCACTGGTTTCCAAGATGACAAGTGTAAACTTGAAGCTGGGAATTAGGCTCAGTAACAGAGCCTTTTTGCCTAGGCCAGAGTGTGAAGGGGTCTTTTTGGGATCAGAGACTGAGGCTCAGCTAAGACCCCTGTTCTGCCCAAAGTAATGACTTATTCTCTGGGCTTTGGACTAAACTTGCCAGTGTCTTTCACTGAGGTTTTTACCTACATGGTTGAAGAGGCAGCTTATGGAAGTCTTTCTCTATTACGTGTGATGACTGCAGTTTCGAGTAGCTTGCTGTCTCCGATTCTTCACATCCTCCAAGTATGGGTGTGCCCCTAAGTGTAAGGAACATCAAGGGAAACTCTGACTACCGATTTTTCTGAGGGTGCAATGGAGCTAGGGACAAGATAACAAGCCAATTTCTTCTTTTCTTTGCTTCTATCTATGAGGCCAAAAACAGCCTGACAGGCAGCTATCAGGTAAAAAATCAAGTCCCATTCACAAGCCTCCTTTACTGAACCCCTCAAGTCGCACATCTAGAAGAAATACTGTGTATGATCTAAACATTTCCTGAAAGCCCCTCCCCTAAACTTCTCATCACATAACATGGCAAGAGGATAATTTTCATATGGCCATTTATAACATTATCCTAGATTGTGTGTGCATATGTGAATTGTTTAGAGCCATTCAGGTTGGCAAAAAAGAAGCAGGTAACTTTGTTTGCCTCAGGGGTGGGTTAAATCAAAAGCCATTAAAATCTTATCTCCATAACTGTTGGTTCTGCATCCACAGGTCCAGTCAACTGTATATCAAAAATATTAAATATAATAAAGTATGTATGTGTCCCCCTCATCATGCTCCAGACAGAATGGTATAATATATATATATATATCTCATTTAAATTATTTTATGTATCATAAATAATCTAGAGGTGGCTTAACATATATAGGAGCACATATGAGGGATATATGCAAATATGAATTCATTTTCTAGAAAAGGCTTGCACATCCAAACGATGTGGTCTCCTCAACTGCCATGGAAAGAGACCCATTGATACTGAGGTTAAGACTATGTTTTCTGTATTGTGGTCAGGCATGATGGCACTTACCTGTAATTCCAGTACTCAAGAGGCAGAGACAGGGTGGAATTATATGAGTTTGAAACCATTCTAGACCCTCTCCAGAAACAAACATAAACAAACAAAACCTCCAAACAGCAACAAAACAAAAACAAAAACAAAAAACCACCAAAAAAACTAATCAACCAACAAAAAACAAGACAAAATAAAGCAAAACAAAAACCTCCAAAAGCTGCATTCTGAAATGGCACTGATTAGTGCCGTCTAATGGCTGTAGGTGATCAGGACCTGTTTTCAGTCTTGCCACAGGATTTCAGAATATTTGAAAGAAAAGGAGGTAGGGTTAAACCAAAGAGATTGGTTATAGAATGTGCCGGGGAAAACTGAATAAAGCAAATCTAGTACTTAGAAAATGTATACTCCATAAAAATTCTGGTAGTCCAATTCCAAATAACATTTGTGAGTCTTCAGCAGAATCCCTATGATTTACTTAATGGATTTAACCACGGAGCAAGCTGCCACTAGACTCTGACAGAAATTCATGCTTATCTTGTAAATAGCTCAACTCTCTCCCTGTTTGGGAACACTCAATAAACGCCTGGCTTCAAATCTGGTTGAAAACAGCCACTATAATTAACAAAATAAAGCCCCTAATCCAGACAAACATCGACATCCTAAGAGCATGCAGGTTCCAGTGACAGTTCCTAATCCCCCACCTCTGAAAAGTGACTTCCAAGGAATCAAGGCAGCTTAGATGGATTTTCCATTTAAATGGTTAAGGATTAAAAGGAGTTGGTTGGACAAGCATAACTCATTCATAGAACATTCCACTTCAAATACACATTCACATCATGATATCCTTATGAAAATAAGCTGTCTTCTTAGTCCCTGGAATCTAAAAGCAAAGGCTGACACTAAACCATTTTGATTAATGCATGACATAGCTGGAGGACTATGCTACACTTCATTCCCCTGTATTTCTGAACCCCTGTGATCACTGTATCCTGTAATGTAGTTAGCAGAGCTGGGTCCCCCTAGAGGTTATCTGCACAAAAACATGCTTTGCATTCCAAACCTGACCAGCATTTCTGTTCTAGATGGATTCAATGTGACAACCTTTAATAGGGCAAACTGCCAATATGTTGCCATTTTAACAACCTTGTTTCCATACAGCACGCACAACAACGGACTTATTTGACTTATTTGTTGAGAACGATTGGTTGACTGATACAAGATGGGGAAAGAACGTATTACCTTCAGAGAGCCACGCTCAGAGTTTTTAAAAGCCTATGGAGCTCATCCGCAACCAAGCAAGAAATTCCATAACCTTACAGATCATATCTTGTTAAGCAGTTAAACTAGAACAGACTGGAAACAGAATGATCCGGAGAGCCAAAAGGGCTAATTCCTAAGGGAAATCCCTTACATTCAGTTTTCACTGTGCACACACACTGACAGTGAGCTTTGTGAATGAGGAATGAAAGGTACATATATATTAACCTATGACACACACATAGTCTATTTTTATTCATTTTATTCATTTGTTTATTTATTTATATAAAATTGGAAAGGGGAAGGCATTTGGTATTGGCCTTCAGAATAACTTAAAGAAGAAAAAAATCAAAAAAAAAAGAAAAAAATCATCTTAGTTTTCTTTTTAACTTTTGAAAGACTTGTATCTATTTGCCAGTTATCTTAAAAAAATTGTACATAGACACCATATACCTTATTACAGAAGCAGATCAGTTGGAAAGTTTGCTGGTTTGTGAAATGTGATAATGGACTTCACAAAATGATCATTATTATGCTTTGTGAATTAATAAAATATTATCGAATGATTTTCAGTGTGGCTCTTCCCAGTCATTTCAAGAGCAATTTTCAGATGGTTTCCACTGTATAGTGTTCTCCATTCCACCCCACCCCCACCTCTATCGGATGCAGTACACAGCTCAGCCAGGCAACTGTGGAGTGGAACTAATTCCTTCCTCTTAACGCCTGTCTCCAATTAGCTGGTGGGAAACATAAATGATTTGCTTAAGAGACAGCTTTCCCATTTATTCAAGCCTATTACCATTCTCAACCAAGCATCACACAGCCACTAATTGTCTTGGGAAACTGTGCTAACTTTGTGACCTAGGCAAGTCATTTAACATTCCCAAGCCACAGTGACCTTAGCTGAGAATGGGGATCATTCTGACACCTTTCTGCGTACTCAATGATGGACTCACTCTGCCGGCACGCCTGAGATTTGTCCGTGCAGTTCTTAGCAAACAAATCACCACCACCATGGTCGAAAGCAGGAAAAGCAAACGAACAAGTAATTACTGAAAATTAAATCAATCATAAATGGTATGTACAAGAAATGAGGAAGTGCCACAAACCGCAAACCTCTTTTTGATATGCCCCTGGCAGTTTGGCAGCAAAGGACTCATGGTCTCACGTGGCTGCATTGATGATCCTACTATCTATTTTACTTTAGCAACTGGCCCCAAAGTCTCTAAATGCGATCTTTCATCTAGTTCTTTCACCCATTTGTCCTCTTTATCAGATACAGTGCAGCCATTGAAGACGGTCTGCTTCGTTGATTTGCTCGCGGAGGGTCACCTACACAGTCCCTGCATGTGTTTACCAGTGTGACAGTAGGTAGCAGAGTCAAGGCGACAGCTGAGTTCTCAGGAGTTTCTCTGTGCTGTTAGAGAGCAGTACCACTCACTCAAGTCCTCTCACTGTTGGTGCCTGGGGCTAAGGGGAATTAAAGGATGCCTGGGCTCTTAATAAGAGAGCCATAGTCAATTAAAGAGCCCGTGTGACTGGGGGACAATGTTGGTAGGAGATCTGTGAGCTATAGCCATCCTGCTTTCCCCCTGAATTTACTTTTAAGGTTATTTTGTTCTTTTGTCCCCTCATTTATGCCTCTACTGAATGTATAAGCAACTTTGTCATATAATTTATACAGCCTTTGGTGTCTATTTAAATCTCATGCTTTTAAATTTCAGTAGCATAGGTTATAGGTGGGATTCCCGGGATAGAGGGCAAAATGGGGAAAGAGGTCTTTTTTCTCTCTTTTTCCTAAGGAAAATACTGTGCTTTTCATCTCTGAAATATTTTGATTCTGGCAATATGTTTTTTTGTTTTTTGTTTGTTTTTTTTTTTTTTCGAGACAGGATTTTTCTGTAGCTTTGGTGCCCGTGTCCCAGAACTAGCTCTTGTAGACCAGGCTGGCCTCGAACTCACAGAGATCCGCTTGCCTCTGCCTCCCAAGTGCTGGGATTAAAGGCGTGCGCCACCACCGCCCGGCCTGGCAATATTTTTTAAAGTCATTGTATGAGGCTAGTAAGATGGCTAAGCAGGTAAAGGCGCTTGCCTACAACCCTGACTGCAAGAGTTCTATTCCTAGGACCCACATGATGGGAGGAGAAAACTGACTCCTCCCACAAATTGTTCTCTAATCTCCACCTGCACACACACACACCTCAAAAATAGATAAATGTAATATTTTTAATTATTATAGAGTTTATGTTTAAGAAATATCTGCTTTGCTTTACCTGTAAGTCTGAAGTAAGATTAAATTAATGTCTCCCCCTCCCATTGAAAGACTGAATCTCTGCCTTTTTGGTACCATAAAGCAGAAATCATAGGCAAAATATTGAGTGAATAAAACCATCACACTACAAAATTGCTATTAGTCTCTGAAGCCTTTGAGCAATCAAGTGGAGAATAAAGGATGCGTCCAGTAAGTGGATCAACTTTGGAACCCTTGCCAAGCCAATCAAATGCTTGTCACTTCTGTCAACATCTGTTACATTTAAGAATTATTTGTTGGACAGTGACATAATCTCCTCATTTTTTAGACAGTTCTGACAATTGAAGCAATAGGGAGAGCTTATTTCTTGGCCAAAACCTATCTGAAAATCAGTGTCTTAAGTTTTAAATTACAAGTGAACCCTTTCCTCCTATTCCCAGGGTTTAAATGGCTTCAGCTATTACAACTATGTAAAGTTTAAGCCTATCGCGCAAATTTGAAATAAAAAATCAAAATGTAAGTCCAAGAACAAAATTAGTAAACAGAATTATATCCGGCTTGCAATATGGCTGGTTTTGTTTTTTCTTTTCTATTTTTCAGACTTGGCTGAATTTTGCACTTAAACTGTTGTGAAAAAAATATTGCAGATAACTGATACAATTTTATTTGATTGATGAGGCATTGAAGTCACCATTAACTCCAAGTTGGTTACTGATCAGGTCAGTACAGAAGGCAAAGCGCTTCATTACAGAGGTTCGGCTCAATGGTATTTGGCAGTAGACGAATCTAACATGGCATTTTTTTCTACTAAAGCATGATAAGAATCTTCTATAGAAGCTGGAGTGATAAGAAATGGCAATGGCAGGAACTATTTCCTTTCCTGCCCCACTCAGAGAGCAGAGTATCACTTATGTTAAAATACAAGTTTGGGAAACCCAGCAAAGGCGTTGCTTATTTGCTCTTGGTGAAAGAGGATAAAAAGTCACAGAGAATGTGTTCTTGGCACTGGTGGATGCAGTAGAATTGGTCTCATGACATACGGCTCTATACTTGAAAAGACAAGAGAAGTTACACTCGTCCATACTCTTAACTGTGCTTTCCTTTGGTTCTACTGTGTCTCTAAAACAACCTTAACAAAGCAGATGAATTCAAAGACGACCAGAGGAGAGTGGTGACCATTCTGTCAGAACGACTTGTTTCTGAGAGAATGGCTTCATGAGAATGATGAGGGCAATGTGGACTGTACCAGGTATCCTCTGTAGGGGACTGTCCCCTAAGAGGAAGATAGTAAGACTCCGGTTTTTGCCAACACTGGCAGAAGGTCCAACTGGGATCTTTGTTTGTTTTCTGTGTACATTGGGAATAGAAAGTAGGGCCTTGTCCATGCTAGGCAAGTATTCTGCCACTAAGCTTCATTAAGCCACTAATCTGTAGATTAAGACAGATTTTTACTCAGTTGCCTAGGCCGATCCTGAACTTACTTTGTCCTACACAGGCCCTGAACTTGTGTTCTTCCCTGTTAGAGCCTCCCAAATTGTTGGGACTATAGCTTACACTAGCAAGTCTAGTTATATGTCACCTTTGAAGTGATTATAAACATTCCTGTTGGAAACCTTTGTGATGAGCTAGTTCCTGAGAGATTAGGTTCCAACCAGGTACCTTTCCACCCTCAACAGTGGTGTTTGTGTAAGCTCCCCAGAGAGCAGGGTAGCAGCTCTCAGCCCATGCTACTAACGTGGACTAAACTATATAAAAGGAACTACAGTAACTTCAAGCATCAGGACAGGGGTGCAGGGACACAGATAAGTGTACAAAAGAACTCAAAGACCAAATTGTGTATGGCTGTGACTCTGACAGACACACCAATACATCTAGAAAAAGTGGGAGGGCAAACTGTAGAAGCCAGAGAGTCAAGGACACCAGGACAACACGGCCCACAGAATCAACTAAGTAGGGCTCATAGGGACTCACAGAGACTGAAGCAGCAATCCCGGAGCCTGCAGGATTCTGTGCTAGGTCCTCTGCATACATGCTGTGGTTGTTTAACGTAAGGTGTTTGTGGGATTCCTCACAGTGAAATGTGTCTCTGACTCCTTTGCCTGCTCCTGGAACCCTTTTATCCTACTGGCTTACATCATCCAGCCTTGATCTGACGGTGGATTGGTCTTATTGAATCTTGCTATGCTATGTTCAGTAGATATCACTGGGAGGTCTGTTCTTTTCTGAAGGGAAATGGAAGGGACAATGAGAGGGAAGGTGGAGTTGAGGAGGAGTGGAGGCTGTGGTAGGTGTTGTTATATGAGAGAAGAATAAAAGAAAAGAATCTGAATAAATGTTCATAGAATTTAACAGGCACCTCACCAAAGGAGATAAAAAGGAAAATGGCAGTGCAAAAATGATGCTTCAAATCACACATCATTAGAGAAATAAAACCAAAAATCAAGAACACCAGGGTCACTAAGTGCTGGCAGGAGTGGGGAGCTGTAGGAACTCTGGTCCATTGCTGGTCAGAATACCAATTCTGAGTCCCTAGCTCCTTTTACTGCAGGATTTGAGAAGCTCCTCAAATTTTTATTTATTTAATTGAAAAAAATATGTGCTATATACATATGCATGTTTTGAGTTACTTATCTACTTTAGATACTAATTAAGTATCACAATATACATATGTATTAGATGAATGTATATGTATATATATGAGAAATACCTGCAAGAACAGGAAAAAAAAATATATATATATATATTCTTCATTCTGCTGACTAGTTAATGCTCTATATAAAAGCTTAATAGTTTGATGTGATTCTATTATTTTGGCTTTGCTTGCCTATGATTGCCTAGCTAACTGTTATGGGGTTTTAGCCCAGGTGTTCCTCTAGTAGTTTCCTGATTTCAGGCCTTAATCTTGGGTAAGCTGATTTCCATTTGCTTTGAGACAGGGTTGAATTTCATTCTGCTGCATGGGCATCCTGTTTTCTAGCGCCATGTATGAAAGGCTCTGCTCTTTTCTAACATTGTATGCTCTCAACAGGTTTGATACAGGACAAATTGTTATAAATGCATGGATTATTATTTCTGTCTCAGTGTCCCATGCATCTGTTTTAAGCCAGTACCGTAATGCTTTGATTACCATAATTTCAGAGCGCATTTTAAAGTCAGTGAGTGTGATAACTCCAATTTTTTCTGTCAATTCAAGCTTGCTTTGATGATCTGGTCCCTTTTGATTCCTCATCAATTTTAGAATTTTTTCTATTATTGTGCAAAAGTCATTAGAATTTTGACAGAAATAGCACTGAATATATGTATGTATCTACGTATGTATATATGTATGATATTTGGTCAATATTAATTTTCCAATTCATGAACATGCATATCTTTCTAGTTGTATATTTTTCAATTTCTTTTTAATCTGTGTATTATGGTTTTTGTATCTTTTATAACAATTTTAGAAAATTTATTTTATACTTTACATTTCATTGTATTTATAGATACTAAAATATAATATTTTTTAGTGTTTGCACACACATACTTACAGGCAAATCACACATCTATATACACATGCATGTATGATGAACCCTCCTAAACATTCATACGTTGTAATAGAACTAAGATGTTATTGTTCTAACTTCTAGGCAGAACAGATGATTTAACTCACCCTCAGGTCCCTTGGTGTCACCAAGTATGTTGAATACAGTAGATGATCAGTAAACAATTGTTGAGTCAAATCATTCATTAAATCATCTACATATAGGTTTATTGTGAGACTCTGGGAAGTCACTTTCTCATTGCTTCATCTGCTAGAAGGAATGAAATCTTCCTCCTTCCAGACAGGTGCTTAAAGCGGCACATAATATACCAGAAGCAGCAATGACAGTTGCTGGTCTTGTCACCACTGTTGACATTATTATTATTAATATTGGTATTGCATAAGTAGTATTACTCTTTGTAAGACCCTGTTCTGCATGCTCTAAAAACAAGCTTCTACAGAGACCTGCTCTTGCTTAGATGTTTGTCAGGGCAGGTGGCCTTTGTGTAGGACAGATAAAGTACATGAAGATTAAAACAAAAGCCAAAACGTCTTAGAGGCTAAAATTAACAAATAGTTTTAGACAAGGCAAATAATTTTGATTGTCTGTGACCAACACCACCTTATAGCGAAACACATCCATACCTTTCTTTTGGTCTCATTTGCTCTTATCTCTTTATCACATTCCATCCTCTGAATTATCAGTATCCACTAATCAACCCTTTCATATATTTGCTTTTCTGTTACCTCAGATTGAAAGCCTGGGGCTGGAATATCCAATAACTAGTCACACTACACCCAAGGCTTCCCCATCTGTCTAGGGTCTTGTGGGTAGAAGGCTAGAAGATTCCCAGGTTGAGCAAGAAGGGAACAGCTGATACCATGAGCCATACCAGACAGAGTAACCCACCTTGAGGACCTGGAAAAAGGCTGGCTTCCTGGACACATGGGACTTGAGCTAATCAAGGAAAATATACAGTGGAGCAAAGAAGGACATTAGGCAGAAACAGTCTTATGAGCAAAAACCTGGGAGCCAAGAGCAGCCTCAACAAGCTGGAGCTGCATGGATGTTGTCAAAAGCAAACTGGAAAAGGATTGGAAAACAGACTAGGATTCTTTGATGTCAAATGATGTTTGAGTTATGGGAATCTACAGAATTACAGAATTGACTTTGACATGCAAGTATCCATCGCAAAATACATAGTGATTGTTAGCAATGCTATGATGAAAAAGGCAAGGTGGAGTGGGTGTGGGGAACACTGGTGTTTTCAGATAAGTGGGAAAGTAGTTGAGCGCCCTTACAGGTAGGAAAACCTAATTCCAGACATGCAAAATGGAATAACAATGATTTTTGAGTAGAAATAAAAAAAAATTATTCAACTAGAAACTCTATGGAGTGTAAAACTTCCATCTAATATACAGTTTATAACATGGTGCTATTAAGGTACAAGAGACTGAAAGCAAGCTTATTTTAGAGGTCAGAAAAGCAAGTCTCCTAGTCAATTGGAAATAACCAGCTTCTCCTAGGGCCTTAGCAACAAAACAGTGATATAAAACCCCAAGTTGTTAGCTTGTATGTGTATGTTGTAGGAGCTGCGGGCAGCATTACCACCCGGCTCCTGGCCGCCTGGCTAGCTGATGCCCCGAAATAACGACACACAAACTGTATTTATATAAACACTGCTTGGCCCATTATATCTAGCCTCTTCTAGGCTAATTCTCATGTATTAATTTAGCTCATTTCTAATAATCTGTGTAGCACTATTAGGGGTGCTTACCGGGAAAGATTCAGCATGTCTGACCTGGCGGCTGGCTGCATCGTGTCTGGCTCAGAGAGCAGAGCTAAGGCGTATGAGCTCACTTCCTCTTCCTCCCAGCATTCTGTTCTGTTTACTCCACCCACCTAAAGGCTGGCCAATCAAATGGGCCAAAGCAGTTTCTTTATTAGCCAATGACCTTCCTCCATCATGTGTATGTATATATATATATATACATTATATACACACATATACGTGTATACATATATGTAACAATAATAATAGTAAAGAGGCTATCAGCTTGAGGGTGAGAGGGCTGGAGGGAGGACAGGGGCAGGAAAGTGATGTAATCTATTTCAGTTAAACATATAAAGACAGAGGGATAAATAAACTATGTACTACACTAAAGGAATATTTGCTACAGCCCATGACCCAAAGCATCCTCATATATTGTAGTTTTTTAAAAGCTTACTTATTATCAAATGTTGACTATGCATTATGGGTTCCGCTGTGACATAATCATACATTTAATACCGATTTCTCATATTCAGCTATCATTACCATCTGCTATTTCTTCACTCCTCTTGATCCCATTCCCCCTTTGCCTAGTCCTTCTATTTTCATTTCCTTCTTTCCCATCAATTTTTTTTATAGAATTCATTAGGGTTTTATGAGTTTTATTAGGAATTCTTACAGGATCCTGGATGAGGGGATATTTACAGGAGCATAGACTCTTTACCAGTGGCTACACCACTAAAGAAATTATTTCTCCCTTCTTCCAGTGACTATTAAATGTCTATAGATAAACAGGGAACGTTGGGCATGATGAGTCCTTCTATCCCAGTTTCCATTGTCTGTCCATCTATATCCCTAAATAGGGGGCTTTGAGGGCTCTTCTTCCAGAATGACAGAATGCTAACAGGTCCAATTCTATGCCAGCGATCCCAGGTGTGATAGGACCAGAATGCAACAGCAATGTCAGGTTCTGAAGATAGAGTCCTTACATCCAGGTAATGGGTATCTGACTTTACTCAAGACCTTCAAGTCAGACCTCTGATGTCAAGTGACCCGGTCTAACCACTCCATGAGTCACTAGTTACGCGAGCATAACTGTTTTTAAGCGTTAGTCACAGTATTTCCACACACTGTCAACTCATCAATGACCTCTCATAGTAAGGCAGTTCAACACCACACACGTTGGAATTTCAGTGTAATCTTACAAGCGAGCAATAAAATCCTTTAAAATGTATTCTGTTTATCGAGCTAAATTATCTCTTTATAAGACAGGCATTTAATAAACAGAAACAGTATCCCAAGTGATTTTCTGAGCTGTAATTTAAATTGTTTATACATTTAGTGTGTGTGTTTTGAAGACTGCTTCAAGAACCATTCAGTTCTTTATAACTTCATGTATTTGTGAATTGATTCAGATTACTAGTTTCTCTAAAAAATAACTAAAAATGGGGCGCTCTAAATAATGTGAAAACAAACTGAACGTCTTAGCTTTGCTTCTGTCATTAAAAAATAAAAATAAAATTACCTGACAAAAGGATTCTTAATAGAGCAAGCTTACAATTTCAGTTTCTAGTCAGTTGTTATGGGGAAGTCAAGGCAGGAATTTCACGCATCTCATGACACCATATTCATTGTCATAGACAGAGAGGGATGAACGCATGCGTGCTTGCTTGCTTGATGTGCTCAGCTCAAGTGTTCACTCTCCTGTAGGACTCTCTGAGTAGGGAATGGTGCTGCCCACACTGGCCTGGGTCCCTCCTACACCAATTAAGTTACTAAAAATGATCCCACAGACATGCCCACAGGCTATCGGATAGAAATAATTCTTGACTGAGACTCTCTTGCCAGGAAATTTTAGATGGTATCAAGTCAATAACTGGAATTAACCATCATACTGAATGAAAAAATAGAAGTCAAAATTTGTAGGGTTATTTAACACTTACATTCCAGCATTATTGACAATGTTCTTTTGGGCAAAGACCTTACAAAATGGCATAGAAATACGCTAAAAATGGCAATGTGCCATTCACACATGTTAATTATGTATTTCAAGTTGATATTACATTCCAAACAAAGCTTTGTTTTGTATTTAAGGTGTTTGATCTTAAAAACTGTTTATATCTGCACTGACATTTTTAATACTTTAATTTTATTACCTCTAGCGTCTTTTTAAATCATTAATCTTAATATCTATTTGTTGTTTGGGGAAAAAAAGGACAGACTTAGCACATGGTAGACATCTCATAAACAGCAGATAGGGGCTATGTAAGTTGTGTGGGAATTAGAACTTGGAAGAGGGGAAAATATTTTTCTTCCTTTCAGGATAATGGTTTTCAGTTAATTCCAAAGGTCAACTGTAAAAAATAGTCCCTTCCCTTAAATACCGAGATTCATCATCCTGACATTGTTTACCAGAGTGGCAGTTCATGAACTGATAGGAGCCGCGCGACCTTGTGTCCAGCTGCCACACTGCTTTCTCCTCCTTAATTATATCTGAAGGCAAACATGTGGGCATCGAGCCCTAGCGTGCCACGCCTCCGTGAGTGTTCAGCTCCATCATGGCTAATAAAAACAGCATTTGTTTTATGCTACTTGTCAGACATCATCCTGAAGGCTTTATTGTACATGTATTATAAAATCTCTCCATCGCAAGAGGACAGGGAATAATAAAGCAAACGTCTGTGTGACCACTAGGCATTTAGTCAGACATTAACATTTTGCCATATTTTCTTTTTTAAGAACACTGTAAGTGCAGTTGAAGTATGCTATTCATAATCACCCAGTTCAGTCCTCTTTTCCTTCCTCTCCAGAGTGGAGAATGCTTTCCTCAATTTTTTACATAGGAATGTTCTTTCAATAATGTCTAGTGATATCTAGATGACATTAAAATTAATATAAACTCTCAAAATGGTATCATTTCCTTTCTTCAGTATATACTTTAAAACGTGTGTTGGTGATAATTTCCACAGTATTTTATTGTAAGAATAACTATAATTCAATGCATTTACATAATGATTGGTATTTGAGTTTTCTTGTGCAATTTGAGTGTTCAGCATGTAGATTTTGTTGGTTATTTGTGTATTATATTAAAATAAATTTTACATGGAGACTGATGGAATTTGAGAAATTATTAATATAACTTTGTGTACACTGACAGGGTTTCCATTAAAAAGGCTGCACCAATCTCTACTTTTAATGACATTTTGGGGGTGTTTCTCATTACCTTACTTCCTAATGACATCTGTCTTCATTAGTTATTTTAATCTTGTTAATCAAAATAAACGACCTTGAATAAATGCTGTTTCAGCCTACAGATACCTGGAGATTAGTAGGGCTGGATAGCTCTATGCATGAAATACATGTCTCGTCGTCTCGTTTCAATGATCCTTTTTTTTTTTTTTCCTGCATACTGCCTATCTTTCTAGAAATGATGTATAAGCCTTGCTGGTATACTATAGCTATCTCCTTATCAGTATACAGCTGTAATTGATATCTCCTAGCATCTATCTTGTCTTTCTTACTTTGAGGAGTTTTCAGACCTACAAAATTGTTACTGACAGTAAAAACATCAATTTTATTGATTGGGGCTTGTATTGTTTGGGGCTATTTATTTCTTAATTATGAAAATCTCCTTAACTACAAGTCATAAATGAATTCTTACACATCATTAGAGGTGTGTGCATATGTGCGTGTGTATGTGTGAGGTGTGTGTGTGTAAGCTTGCATGCCACAGCACATGTATAGATGTCAGAAGGCAACTTTGTGGAGTTGATTCTCTTTTTGCACCTTTCTGCAAGTTCTAGGATCAAACCCAGGTCTCCAGGTTTGTACACCAGGCACCTTTAGTACACACGAGTCAGCTCACTGGGCCACATTTTCATATTTAGGTGTTTCAATTAAATTTATCTCTACTGCACATTATTTACAATTGTCTGTTCCCACTTAAAGATTCCTCACTTACCTACACTAGTCTCTGTGTTCTTCCATTACATTTTCTCAATTTTCATGGATTTATAATATCAGTATTGGCAAAGAAAGAGCGGCCTATCTATTCTTGAATTATGTGTCCAACTATTCTAGAAAGCTAGATTGATTTTTAGGGAAAGTGACCCCCTCATGAAGACGTCCCATACATGAACATTGTATAGCTCCTTCTAATATTGTAATCCTTCTGTAAAGAGACGTGGCTGGAAGTTTATTCTGAGAAATCTTGATAAAGATAGTGATATGCTCGCAACCTGATGACATGGAGGCACTAGCAAGGAAACGTCACTTCCGATAGCACAGAGGAAGTATATGAGCATCACGGTTCAGTATTCCAGTTCTCCCAGAGAATACAAGGATGATCCGATCACCCTTTCAGGGACAGATGTATTTGGCAGCAGCTAGCTAATCACAGAATGAGTGGTTCAACCAATAAACAGAATTTGGTCTTTCAAATAATCACAATCTCCCCTCCCCCGGCCCCTTCAGTCCCTTTAAACTCATTATGTGTTGTAATATGAACAGCGGGGCTGCGTCCCCAGCACCTGGCCGCCCGCATGGCTAGCTTATGCCCCGAAATAATTACACAGAAACTGTATTCTTTTAATCACTGTCTGGCCCATTAGTTCCAGCCTCTTATTGGCTAGCTCTTACATATTGATCTAACCCATTTCTAATATTCTGTGTGGGTTCATCTGAAGCCACCAGAAGCACACTCTCATTCATCATGTAGCTTTATGTTGCCATTGCCACTGCACTCATATGGACCCCATGTTCAGGCTGAGTTCTCTGAATTCTGCCACTGTTTTAGTAGCATTTTTGCAAACAACATTTCCCATCAGTTGCTACAACTACAAAATGGAGCTATTTATTGATTTCTTAGGTAATTCTGAGGAACAGTGTAAGTTCCTCAGTAAATTTCTTTTGTAAAAATAATGGAGAATATTAATATATAAAATAAAAGATAATGAAATACGAGGTTATATAAAATATATGCCAGACTTAAAGGTCTTTATCTAATATACATATTATTCATGGCCACCAGATTTATGAACTACTAAGTAAGCTTCATAAATTCAGGTAGCTAATAACACTTAATAAGGTAACATTTTATTCACTCTGCAGGGTGTTCTGATATTTCTTTATTAAGTCATCTATAACTCAATGGTGTGTAGCAGTTTGCTTCAAACTGATATACTTCTTGGAGGGAGGAAGGATGTTCATAAGACTCAGAAAGCTAATGGAACTTACAAGGACTGGGGAACATAGAAAGTCACAGTATTTGCTGGGCCATCCCCCGAGTCATGGAAACCTTCAGTTGCTGAGCTGCCTGAGATTTGTAAAGAACGTGTTCCGGAGGCCTCTCTCATGCTGGGTGGGCTTTTTGGGGATGAAACCACCTCAGATTTCCCTCATACCTGTGCTCTTGAAAGTAACTCTAACAAACGCTAGACTGGGGTGGGAGTTTTTCTTGCATCTGTCATCAGAAACCCATCAGTGGCAAAGAGATGCTTGATTCATATCAATGTAATTTATATGCTATTCATCAAACCCTGTCTTTTTGGTTATACCTGTCTGAGGCAGGCCAACACAGAAAATGCTTAGCTGTCACAGGACCCCACTTTTCATTCACACAACCATTCCCTTACAAAGCACTTAGCAACTCAGGGCCCCCAGTCTGTTGATCTGCCTGCCAACCCTGCTTTAAATCTATAGCTTCTCAGAAATCTTTAGCAATTACTTCTTGTAGCCAAATAAACTAGGAGATATCTAGCACATCTGTCCAGTGGATGATCTTTCCTGGGCTGGTTTGGAGTGGACTCTCAGTAAGACAAAAGTGTTCCATGCGTGAACATCTAGGGAAACATCCCTATTGACCAGGTTCTTATGCCTCTGCATGAGTAGATGTGCAAATAATTAAAATCAGATGCATCACGGTAAAGGTAAAACTCAATGAACAAAAGCTTATATAATCCCCCCTGCCTGTCAATCAAACCGGGAAAGCCACCCAGCCCTCACCCATCAACACTCAACTCCTCCTTCTCTTGGATCCATAACAGAAAATCTTGAGGCAGCATGAGGCTTGCTCAGGGGCTGCTGCGTTTTGCAAGGAAGCAGTGATGGACTTTCTTTCTGCCTGTGAAGAGAATCCTTTGCTCCTCTTTTTGAGTTCAGTTCTCCAAGCTGGAAATATTTGTTCCTGATAGCAAACATGTAATTGTTAGGTGTGTCCTCACCCCCACCAAAGGCAGTGCTACTATGTCTCCAAAGGACGGACAATCTGGTGTCGCTGAATTCTGACACAACAGAAGGATGGCTTGGTGGTGGTGGTGGTGGTGGTGGGGTGGTGGGAGGGGGAGGGAGGGGATGGGGGATGCAATATAAAAACTTACACTCAGAAACCTGTCTGCCAAAAAGAGCTACCATTTTTTATCTTTCCCTCAAATGGGGCACCTAGCGCTCCCTATTAGCATAAACCTTCTTCAGTTTATGCTAACCCATACCTGCAACTGCATAGCAAAGCCACCCAGCTCTTCTGACCTGAAACCCCCTTGCCCTGTTACCCTAAATGGGCTATATCCCAAAAGGAATAAACTTTTCCTTTTCCACCCACTGAGCAGTAAAGTGTGGTGATGCCATACTTCCTCACAAAAGAAGGAATTTTGGTAGTCAACTCGAGTTATACCTGTGTATTTTCCACAAAATTTAAGACGGAATTGGAGTGGATTTTTACTTTTAGCACTGTGGGCCTCTTTGCTGCATGCCTTTATTTGGGGGAACACAATTTAAAAAATACAGAGGCCACTTTCAGGATAACTCACTAACTGATTAATAAAGGCTCTGTGAACTTGTAAACGGCCTTTCGTCTGTACACGTCGGCGTTGGAATGTCAGTCCGCTGAAGGGACAGTCGCTTCAAGCGTCACTGGGGGCAAAGTTAATCTGTTAGCTGTGGCTGAAGGCACTTATGTTGTTGATGTACTGCTACCCTCCTTGTATTTATGCCCCCACGTTTCTAGCACAGGAATCAGGTTAAAAGTATAATTAAGCAAATTAAGTTATCTCCAGGTGTTAGCACTTAAATTGTTTCCCTTCGCTCTTCGGCAGGAACGGAGGCGAGGTTGCTCAAAACCTCGAGAACACATGGAAGTCGTTTTATTCCATTTTATGTGAGTTTGTATGTATTGCTTGAACTGATTTCACAGGTCATAGAAATACCCTGACCCTCACTAATTCTCTGCCCTGTATCTACCAAGGGAGGGAAAAAAATAACTTACTTTAGACCATTTTTTGTTAAACTACATGTTTCCTTTCAGTAGAGATTCAGTGAATTGGTGACCTGCTATCCTCTATTCCTCTGTACCCAGGAAAAGGATAGACATTATTGACATAAATATATAAATACAGAAATTTCTGAATACGTACTTTCCAAGCTCATCCCTTTTCCACAAAAGTCATCTCCATGTTTCCAGTCATCCAAAGGAGCATTCTACCCTCAACTGGTAAATATTTAAATACTTTCTCTTTCTCCCGACACACAACACTGCCTTAAATAACCACGTAGGGAACCACAAAGCCTCAAGCAAATGAGGTCTACACTAATTACATACTGAGGAAAATCCCATTCTGTAATGAATTTCATGTTAATTATTATCCTGATGTTGGATCCGGCTGGCAACCCAAACCAATGTGCCAACACGTGACCTGCATCTCGGCTGCGCCAATAATGAGTTACAGCTTTTGACAAACAGATTCTTCTCCACAGACGATGCAAATCACAAACAGGGGCGGGGCAGGCTACAATTACAAGTTGCCTGCTGTGTCTTGAGACAAGCAGTGGCTTAGACCGTTCTTCCAAAGCACAGAGAATAGAATCTGCCCTCATAGAGGAAGCTAGCTGGAAGCAAAAGAAAGCAACCCAGAACCCTTCTTTAACACAGTGTAAGATCCTTGCCAGGTGACTGTCTGTAGTTGGGAAAAGTAGAGACTACTCTCTGAAGGTCAAAATGAACTGTATGTATTTAGACTAAAATAAATCAAGCAGCTTTTAGGTGAAAGTGTTCCCTTAATAAGGTGAATAAGGCTGTTTGTCTTTCCCTTTATTTTTACTTAAGGCAAATTGTGTTTTGCTTGCCTGTACTGTGCACCCTGTGTATGCAGTACTCAAGGCAGCCAGAAGAGGGCATTACATCACCTGGGTCTGGAGTGGTTGTGAGCTACCCATGTGGGTGCTGGATATTGAACCCATGGTCCCTCAGGAAGAGCAGCCAGTGCTCTTAACTGCTGAGTCATCTCTCCAGACCCAGACTTTAATATTTTTAAAATAATGGTTTTTAAAAGTTATTTGAAATTTTGAAAGAAAGGTATTAGAATTTCCAGCAAAGAAAAGATAAACGACAAAAGAAAAGTTTAAATAAAAATTACTATCCTTAACCAGGTGGTGGTGGCACATACCTTTAATCCCAGCACCCGGGAGACAGAGGCAGGCGGATCTCTATGAGTTCGAGGCCAGACTGATCTACAAGAACGAGCTCCAGAACAGACTCCAATGCTACAGAGAAATCCTATCTCAAAACAAAGCAAAATAAAACAAAACAACAACCAAAAGAGAAAAAAAAGAAAAAATAACTGTCCTTTAAACAAAGCTATCAATGTAGTTTTCTCAGGTACGCATTATGACAGAGAACCCCAAACGCTCTTTTATCTCCTCATCAGAGCTGAAAATCACTAAACTATTTTCACAAGCATGCATGTGTGTGTGTTCATTTGCATTTTCATGTTGCTGACAGGGCCTTTCTCCTGCATACACTTTCTTTTGTTTGTTTGCTTTTTGACACAGTGTTTCTCTGTCTAGTCCCGGCTGTCCTGGAATTTACTCTGTAGGCCAGGCTGACTTCGAATTCATAGAGATTCGCCTGCTTCTGCCTCCCAAGGCTTTTTTTTTATTGTTTATTTATTTATTTAAGATTTCTGCCTTCTCCCCGCCACCACCTCCCATTTCCCTCCCCCTCCCCCATCAAGTCCCCCTCCCTCATCATCCCTAAGAGTAATCCGGGTTCCCTGCCCTGTGGGAAGTCCAAGGACCACCCACCTCCATCCAGGTCTAGTAAGGTGAGCATCCAAACTGCCTAGGCTCCCACAAAGCCAGTACGTGCAGTAGGATCAAAAACCCATTCATTGCCATTGTTCTTGAGTTCTCAGTAGTCCTCATTGTCCATTATGTTCAGCAAGTCCGGTTTTATCCCATGCTTTTTCAGACCCAGGCCAGCTGGCCTTGGTGAGTTCCTGATAGAACATCCCCATTGTCTCAGTGTGTGGGTGCACCCCTCGTGGTCCTAAGTTCCTTGCTCGTGCTCTGTCTCCTGCTCATGATTTGGACCTTGAGATTTCAGTCCAGTGCTCCAATGTGGGTCTTTGTCTCCTTTCATCGCCTAAATGTTTTTCTTTGGGTTCACCTTCTTAATTAGCTTCTCTAGGACCACGCATAATAGGCTCAACGTCCCCTATTCATGGCTAGAAACCAAATATGAGTGAGTATATCCCATGTTCTTCTTTTTGGGTCTGGCTCACCTCACTCACGATAGTGTTTTCTAATTCCATCCATTTGCCTGCAAAATTCAGGAAGTCATTGTTTTTTTACTGCTGAGTAGTACTCTAATTTTGGGATTAAAGGTATGTGCCATCACTGTCTGGCTTTTCCTGCATATTCTTTTATGGAATTTTTGTTTCTTTGTTTTCAAGATGAAATTCTAGGATCAAGGCAAAAGAGAACAGCTTTTGTTCTCTTCTGTGCTGAAGGGGACTTCAGCAAAACTGCACCCAACTGAGCACACAGCGCAGAGTGCTGGCCGGATACTACTTGTGACTCTGGAGGAATCAGCACAGCCTGCACTTTGGAGGCAAAGCAGGGGAGGTGAAACATGCATTAGGAAGTCTTTGGGCTACTGAAGAGGCTTGTACGGAAGCCTACAGCATCACACAGACAGACCGTGTTATTCTTCCCTCGCTGTGCCAATGAATTTTATGTCTATCCCAGAGTGAGTACCAACTGACCTGCATTCCCCTAAGTAGCTCTTCCATAGCAAGGAGGACGAAAGGAATATCCACTTTCCTGACTATTTTATTTAAGTGGCAAAGCTTGTTTGAATTCTTCCCCTCCAGCGGACACAGCAATTATGTCATTCATCTTGTAATATCTACTAAGAATATGAAGTTACGCTTTAGTTATGTTTTATATCTCTGGGGCCAAATCAAGTCCTCAGATAGAGAAAACCCTCCCTAGGAAATTGCTAGGATTTCCTAAGCTTACAAGAAAGCTGAATTTGATTCTGGCATTTATGAATCCTCGATCTTTTCTTTTCCCACCTGCCTTTTTAAATAGCCATTGCTTTAATTACTTGTTTTTGTGGGCAATTCTCTTTCAGGTTAATATATTTAGCCACTGTTTATGTTTGACCGTAAATGAAGACTTCAAGAAGCATGCAGTTTTCTTAAGACAGAAATTAATATAATATTATATATTACCACTGTTTGTGACAGACAACCTTCAGTGCCTGACAATGTCAATAACTGTTTTCAGTAGGGCTACAATATAACTGACCCGATTATGCTCATAATTTGTTCACATTATTAAACCTCTTTATGTTATAAAGTGATATAGCTAGATTCAATTATGATCTTTTCATATAGTGCTCACATAGCAGCCCTTCAGCTAGCTCACATTTTAGACTTAGTATGACTTCACATGGAACAAAATTAAGATATAATTGCAAGATACTGTTCTTAAGAAAAAAATCATGAATTTAGGTGATAATGTACCTACTAGGTCACAATGAAAGCTTGGTGTTAGCAATGAAAATATAAAATGCTGGTCAGTACATTTTCTGACCCCTTGGTAAAAAGTGACACACTTGGAAATCAATGATAGGATTCCTAGGAACCACCACCACTGTACCTGCCCACGCCTGAGCACCCACCTTGAGAGTACACAAATGCATTTTGCCCACATTGACAGGGGTACAAATGTCTAACATGGAGAACACGTAAGTGACGTAGACAATGAAGGTTGGGAATTACTACAGAAGGAGCCCATTTATGTAGTATCTATAAGAGAAAGACTTAACAAATATGCAGGAAATACCCTGAGAAAGGGTGATAAGAGAACAGGCCAAAAAAAAAAAAAGAGGAAACAAAGACATCTTTGTGTTTATTTTGGGGTGCCGTTTTTCTCTGATTCTGCTATTTGAAGCCCACTGGCATGTGTAGACAGCAGCCTCTAGCCATCCAGTCTTCTGAATGAGAGTTTCTTACAATCCAGTATCACAGTCAGGTCTCAGAAGCTCATGCCCAGTTCTCACAATCTAGGCCCAATTACATACACAGTGGAGTCTGAATGACAGAAGGGAAGGCTCATTGACCGGATGCTGTCAGTCAGTAATACTTATTTTCCTTTGAGAACTCATGTGATAGACCTTCTAAAGCAAACAAACCAACCACAAGCCAAAACACAAAGCAAAGCAAAAGTCCTAGCAGAAAAAAAAAATTCCATATGATAAATGTAACTAATACTTTGAAGTCAAAGTATCTGCAATGATGCCAGGAATGACGGATGGTGGAATTCCCATCAACCTATAAAATAATCTCCTTTTCCTTTACTCATTCGAAGTTATTACCGTGGCATGTTCAGATTCGCTGGCAAAACATCAGATATTTTGGAAAGTGAATCCTCCACATGCTGCTTCAAACAGAGTTTAACACTCAAGTAAAATGTTTAAAACTTGCCAGATGCCGGAAGCAGTTGAAAGTTACCCAAGACAATACACGGAATCTATGTGTTGCCTTATCGTTTGCCTCCCCCGTTTCTCATGGGCATGACAGCTATTATTCTATAGCTTGGCTTCATGTTTGCCAGAAACAACCACCATGAGACAGAACCAGCCACGGAACCGTGTGTTTCAACGAATAAGTAGAAGAGACACTGTACCGGGTCTTCTGTCCTGTGACCGTGCAAAAAGTCAGACAGGAAATCTTCATGAAGGCTCTCTCGTCGAATCAGTGTGAATTCCCGCAGGAAAACAGCCCCTTGGCTTTGGTCTCCACATACCTAGAGAGATAAGGTAGCTGAATTAAGCCTTCAGACAGAGCCTAGAGGGAGAGAGGGATTAATGTCTCTTAGTTGTAAATCCTCTTGGATTCGTTCCGAGTCTGATTACAGCAATCAAAAACAATGCACACAAATACATATTAATGTGAGAGCCACGAGAATATTCTGGCATGTGGCCTCTCTGACAGATGCCAGCAAAGTCCCCTACTAGGCTGGCATCTCTTAACTGATTGCTCGTGATGTTGAAATTCAGTGATTATAGGTTATTTTTGTGGCCAGGAGCTGGCCCCTTATGCCATTGGGTTTGCCTTATGTGGGTACCACATAGAGAGAGAGGCTATCAACTCTAAAGGATCCATGCCAAGGCCAACAGACCACAACACCAAGAAAGGGCCATGTCCTGATGTCCCGTTAAATGTCCCCCAGATACAGAAGCCCTGGTCTGAGCCGGGGGCTGACTTCCTGTAACAGCTGTAGACAGAATGCGATGCCATTGGCTGCTACAGACGGAGGTGCTGGAGAACACTTCACTGGAGCTTATCACATGGCAAGTTCTTTACACGTGTTATCTTGCACTGCGCTCATGGGGTGTCTCTCAGCAGTCACACTTGACAAATTAGGAACCAGAGGCATGAAAGGTTTCAGGACTTTGCCAAATGTGCAAGTGTTGAAATCCACATTCAAGCACAGATCTAAAACCCTCACGCTTTCCTTACATCGCTTGCTACTGACCTGCTTGAGCCTTCCCATCCTCAGTGACAAACTATTATGCAAGGCCTATGAATTCAAGGAATGGTTACTTTGCCCAAGCTTCTTAATGTCTCTATGACCTTTTACACAATCAATAATGAGGGATGGCAGCATTTTGGATTGCTCAGAAGACAGATTATGCATCACCGAAGTTTAGTGTAATGCCTTGTACACCATAAGCGTTCAGTAAATGCAGCATTGCTATGAGAAGCATGTTCTACTTAAGAAATAAGGACAAGTCTAAAATGTTAACATCTTTGAGGTTCTTTACAATATTTAACAAGGAAACGAGCATATCTATCCAAGTGTCTTCAATTTCCTAACTTCTATTTTAATTTTATGACTTTGCCACAACATTGAAGTTAGTAATGAACGTGTGAAGGTCTGGGCTAATTCATGCCTTTTTGAATGTCTGCAATAACTCATAACGAATTAAAGTTATTTTAAACCCAATGTCTTTGGGGAAGGAGAGTAATTTCCATAATTTATATGTGTTATTGTTCTCTGTGGTTCAACAGTCAGGACAGTTTCATCATGGCAGACAGCACCTCACTTCTAATGTCTTCGCTTCCTGGTGTCACCTTTATGAATATGTTGCTTCGCATGACAGAAAGGACTTTGCAGTTGGAATCAGGGATTCTAAGGAGTAGACTTTGCCACAGTCAGTATCTTGAAATGTTTAAGTGAGGTCAGTACAATCATGAGACATTAACAGCAGGATGTAACTGATTTGAATGCAATGCATTCATTCTTGAATGCAAAAGAAAATAAGAACATAATGAAGACATTAAAAAGTGGAGAGAGTGGTTTCTGACCTGCAGCAGACAAGGAGATTACCTTCAAAGCAATGCCATCTTGGAACAAAATCTATCTAATTTTAATCATGCATAAATATTCATATAGGAAAAACTATAGGAACCAATAGAAGCTCAGCACACTCTTTAGCAAATTCCTGAGTACAGTCAGTTCCCGACTATAGTAACCAAGAAGAGATGGTTAATAGGCTCCATTTCTGAGCATGTTTGGTTAAAGGTCACAGAGCACATATTCAGAATATTACAATAGTAGACAAGAAAACCTATGGGCTTCCTTAGGTTTGTACCTAGAATTTTGTTTGAAACTAAATAGGATTTCGCTAACAGCATTGCTTGCCTTGTATGGGAACCGATGAGTATTTCTTTGCTGAAAGAAAACTTAAACACATGGCAGAAAGGTAATTCAAAATGTCACATGGACTTGAGCTGCCAGGATACTGAACATGTAGAGGACACACAGGACACACTTAACAATGAAGTAAGATCTTCCAGTCAGTGAACTTAGAAGAGCAACCCAAGTCCCTAGAAAACATGTATCCTCGGCCAATACCTTGATTTTAACCACGTGAGAACCCAGGAATTCAGCTGTGCCTTGTCAGATTCCTATCCTACGGCAATAGTGAAATATTATTTTTGTGTCATTTGAAGCCACTATATCCACGGTAATTTGTTATGGCAGTTGGAAAGGCATACAATCATTGAGAGGCAGGGCCCAGTAAAAGGCTATCTTGTTTCTTCTGTGTTAGTTTACTAAGAACCAAGTAACACTAATCATGCAGAAGGATAGGGATTGCAAAAAGTCATTCTGGGAAATATGTCCTTAAGCTAAACTAAGTGCGTGTTTAAAATTCGGTTTTACTCAATTATTTTCTCATCAGGATCAATCATTCAACCCTCCCTTGAGTATGTAGTTAAATACATCTCAAAACTTGTCTTGATCATCTAACTTCCTTGACCCGAAGCCTTCCTGATTCCCTTCCTGGCTGAATTTCAAGGTCACAGATGTGACCATGTTCAGGACCATGTTCAGCTCTTTCGGTTTCAGGCAAGGAAGATTCTAGGCAAGTGAAACCAATGCTTGTGCATCTCTTTCTGCAGAAGTACGAAAATTGAGGTTAACACAATGGGCACAATGCACATCCACAAATCTGCTGTAACCTGTGTCCTAAAGGGTGAAAGCACAGCGAGGACTCCTAAATGCTACATTTAAAGAACTGTTTTTCCCCAATCTACCTGTAATAGTTTGAATTTTCTATGACTATCATCTAAAACATTCATGATTTCTAACCGTTCATTGCCACGGTTCTTAAGAGAAAGCCAACAAACTTCGTACATTTTTTTGGGGAAACTTTTGTGCCTATGTCAAACTTTTTTTTCTGTGTTCAACTGATTAAGGAAATATGAAAAGAATCGCATAGAATCGAAAATAGATAAAAAGATGTTGTACTGTTGCTAATAACACTAAAAGGTAAACAGTGGTACTTTTGTCCATTTTCTTGTAATTCTTAATCATAATTTTGTGTTTAGAAAAGAGTGTCTGTAGGGCCAGAGAAGTGGCTTAGAGATTAAACCTGTTTACTGGTTTTGGAGGGGACCTAGATTCAGTTCTCAGCAGCCACAGGGTGTTCAAAACTGTAAATCCAATTCAGGGGATCTGACTCATACTCCTGAGCTTTGAGGGCACTGCATGCATACAGAGATATACACAGACAATAACTTCAAAAAAGTAATTATAGTGTTTGGACTGATATTGAGGTCTTAAATCCATTTGGACTTGAGTTTTGTGCATGGTGATAGATATGGATCTATTTTCATTCTTCTACAGATTGACTTCCAGTTCTGCCAGCACAATTTGTTGAAGATGCTCTCTTTTTTCCATTGTATACTTTTAGCTCCTTTATCGAAAATCAGGTGTTCATAGGTTTGTGGGTTAAAGTCAGGGTCTTCTATTCTATTCCATTGGTCGACTTCTCTGTTTTTATGCCAGTACCAAGCCGTTTTCAGTACTGTAGCTCTGTAATAGAGTTTGAAGTCAGGGATGGTAATGCCTCCAGACGATCCTTTATTGTATAAGATTGTTTTGGCTATCCTGGGTTTTTTTGTTTTTCCATATAAAGTTGATTATTGTCTTCTCCAGATCTGTGAAGAATTTTGATGGGATTTTGATGGGGATTGCGTTGAATCTATAGATTGCCTTTTCAGGACTGCGAGGGGTGCACCCACACACTGAGGCAATGGGGATGTTCTATCGGGAACTCACCAAGGCCAGCTGGCCGGGGACTGAAAAAGCATGGGACAAAACCGGTCTCGCTGAACATAATGGACAATGAGGACTACTGAGAACTGAAGAACAATGGCAATGGGTTCTTGATCCTATTGCACGTAATGGCTTTGTGGGAGCCCAGGTAGTTTGGATGCTCACCTTAATAGACCTGGATGGAGGTGGGTGGTCCTTGGACCTCCCACAGGGCAGAGAAACCTGCTTGCTCTTTGGGCTGAGGAGGAAGGAAGACTTGATTGGGGGAGGGGGAGGGAATGGGAGGTGGTGGCGGGGAAGAGGCAGAAATCTTTAATAATTAAATAAATTAATTAATAAAAAAAGAATAAAAAAAAAGTAATTATAACTAGGAATAACGGACACGACTACTCAAAGCTAATAACATTAAGCAAAAATGTATGGCTTTAAATTACATAATGAGAAATAATATTCACAAAACACAGTTAAATTGAAGAATAGGTGGTATTTATGTATGTTTATAACAAGAATACATTGAACTTGTTGTATATTGTTATCTATTCCCTTGGGATTAAATTTAATTTAGTGTCTATAAGAAATGACTCATGATTTGAGCATCCTGGCAAGGGTTTTAAGGTATGCTGACATTCTTAGGAATTATAATTAATTTTTTGATATTAAAGCAAACCTAGTAGAATGGAATAAAAGGGAGAGAGCAAATGCTACCAATATGTGCATTTTCTACACCAATTTCAAGCTAACTGATCAAGGGAAAGGTGTGTGCTGGAGAAACATTCTTAGCAAGGAAAAAGATTCAGTCTAGGCAAAATGGGGCATGAAGGGGGGTCACATGAGTTCACAGCAACAAATACTGAGACTGAATTAGTGCAGTAAACCAGGTCAGATTATGAATAATGGACACAGAATCTAGCTTGAACTGGTGTGCTGGAAGAGTATTCTGGTGGCTGTCAGGAAGTCAGCGTGGAGGTGACGACTGTTTAGAGAACTGGAATTCATCAGATGAGAACTTGTGAAGACTCTAGAAGTTGCTGAGGAAGGAAAAGATTATATGATTCAGCAGCTCATCATATAATCCAGAAGCTACACTGCAAGTCGCAACTTTATTTCCTTTCTGGATTTAGACATGAGAACAGAGAGTAGCAGGTTAGACAAATGGGAAATTCTAACAGGGTTAAGTATTTGAGTTCAGTGAGAGGTGTGGGGAGAAGCATACTCTAAAAGTCTTGGGAAGGAATGATGGGGATAGTGCACAGGCAGACTGGGCTAGGGACTGACTGCTTTGTGCTAATGATATCACATGAGGCCAGTATGATGCTTGACATTAATGAGCAACCAAATCCAAGCATGGTGGGTGAGAGACATAAAAGCCAAGGCACACTGGTACTTCCCACATACCATGGATCCATCTCTAGTGGTTCATTCCTAACAGAGGAAACTGTTAAGAAGAAGACTGCAATTTGTTTGCGCTTTTCATTTTAGGCTTCTTCCCTATTGGCTAGATATGAAAACGCCTCATATCAGCACAACTGACAAGTTGTTGAAGACTGTAGGTTCTTTGAGGGTAGAGGCCACGGATGATTAAATTTCCAGTTCCCAGACCCTGAGTTCAACTCAGTATGAGTCAGGCTTTGACTTTTCCAGAGAAAACTCGAATTTTAAAATCCACTGTTTTATTGTTTTATTGGACCCATATTTCCAGGTCTTTGATTTGGAGTCTGTGGCTGCTTTATTTGATATGTCAAGAAATACTTTGTAGTTATAAGGTAATTAACAGGTAATAAAACTTAACCAATATTACACTCGTTAGCTTTAGGTTTCAGCAGCTTTTGTTTTGAGGATAAAATGACAGAAATGTGTGATACCGGGGGATTGTGTATATGATCAAGGACTAAGTCGGGATGAGGGACCAGAGATGGTGGCTTACAAAATGGAAATTATTGCTGGGATCAAGCTCCATGGTTCACCTGTGATGAACACAGAATTAGGACTGAAACACATACGTGTTCTTATAGGATTCCCAGAGTCCTAGGCACTATTCTTTAATTGAAGGAAGATTGCTCATGCTCACACATCTAAAGAAGACCCCTGCTCCTACTGCAGGCTCAACTCCCTGCTTCAAGCATTGCTTTCTGTCTTCCTGATGATTGGACTGCCAAAATACTTCTTAAAGACACCTGGGATGAAAATTAGTAGCTTCCAGAAGAGCGTCTTATTGCATCCAGCAAGTCATGGAAGCAACTTATTCTTGGGCTGTGTATTCTCTTTAATGGGACCAAGCAATGAGCCACACTAGAGACATTTTTTCAAAGGACATAGGTAAAAATGGGAAACCGGCGAGCCCTTTCAGCAACTCTCCACCCTACACCTTAGGAAAGGAAGAGAAGGAAAGGGTGACTTAAGACTAAAGGAAAGCTGGCAGGTGGGGCATAAAACAGCTGAGAGGCCTCTGCCTGCTTCCGTGTGGTGTGGATGGAGTGGAAGAGAGACCCTTACTTGTGGCTCTGTGGTATGGATGGGGTAGAAGTTATGCTCCACAGATGGAGTGGGTACCACTACCATGAGCAAGTCTGTGGTGGAGAGACGGGAGAGAAAGAGAAGCAGAACAGTTTGTGTACCATGTAGGGAGGTAGAACTGCAGATGTGAGGCTGAGGCCATGAAGATGTCCCAGCCCATGATTTCACTGGGACCATGTCTGGTTCTTGGATGAGGGGTCTGGGTTTATGTCTTTGGCCATACAGATGTCCCTGATCTGGGTGGCCTGCTGCCTTATTGTTGTCTCAGGGCTATGCAGAGCTTGTCCCACCCTGCACAGGGGAGAGCAGGCCCTGCATCTGGCTTGGGCATCACGGTAGAGCTGACCTAGTGGCAGGGGTAGATGAGCTGGCCCTGTGGGCATGAGAGCAGAAGAGCTGACTACCCCTTGCTGGCTTTGGCACTCTGGTAAGCTGGCTCTGCCCCTTGTTGGAGAACTGGCCCTGGTGGGATGGGTGGGGAAAAGCAGGTGGGTTATCCAATTCAACTACCACCAAGGCCCAGATCTAGGATTTTGAGTAGGCCCACCCTAACATCTAACCCATCTAAGAACTGCTGTAGCGAGTGAAGGTCCAATCCGACAGAACCAAATATGCAGGGTCTCCATGACACAGGGCAACAACAGATATCCCAGAGGAGTCTTTGTGAGGAGCCAGCTGGACAGGGAAGAAATAAGCATAGGTCCAAACTAGTTCTTCTGAATGTGGTTGACAGTTGCACGGCTGGGGCAGACTGAGGGGCCACTGACAATGGTACCAGGATTTATCCCTACTGCTTGTACTGGTTTTTTGGATACCTATTCTCTTTGAATGGATACCTTGCTCAGCCTAGATATAATAGAAGGGTCTTGGACCTTCCCCCAAAACAATGTGCCTTACACTCTCTGTGGAGTGCATGGGAGGGTGTGTGGAGGGCATGGGAGGAGGGGAGAGATTGGGAACTTGGATTGGTATGTATAATGAAAAAAGATTGTTTTCTTTCTTAAAAAAATTAAAAAAGAGTTAAAAAAAATTAAAGTTTCACTAACACAACATCCCCGTGCCTAGCTCTGAGATACGAGAGCAGGGACCCAGAGCTCGTTCCAGGACATTCTTTTGTCTTCTCCTTCACACTTGCTCCCGTCATAACCTGGCACCAAGCAGTCTCCAGCCTGACCTGACTTTCAATGTCTCCAGGGGATACTGATTAGGAATGTGACTCATCTGCTCACAATTAACATGTTTGGTAAAATGAAAGATAACCCCCCCCCCATTCATATTTTCTTACTTGTAACGTGTTTTCTATAAGGTCTGTGGCTAACATTTGGAAAGCTGATATCCAAAGCAACTGGTTTGCATTTTTGAAACTACATCATTAAAGAAGAGCCATAATTCCTCTAATAATCGGATGGGTATAGCTGGAATTTTCATGCGGCTGTAATTTTCTTATAATTCTGGGGGAAGTTGCTATTTCCTTGCAGGATGGGAGGAAAGGTTGTAGAAATAACTGAAGCTTAAACACACAAACATGCCCTCAAATTATCAGTTTATTGTTCTTCTTTCTTCATGTAGCTTTTCTGTGAAAACTGAAAGGTAGCCAAGTTTACATCCCTTGGGAAAGATTCAGGTTTCAACTTTACTTACGAAGTTGAGCACTGAAAACCACAAAACTATTAACTTTTTTTCCTACCAAAAGGATTTTATAAAGTCAGTTTTATGCTCATATTTGGTTCACAGTTTACTAAGAATTAAGATAGTGATGCTATAAATTCTCAGTGGATTAGAATAATAAGTTAAACAACTTTAATAACTGGCCACTGCGTTATCTGAATATGCACCTATATATTTAAATATTAGTGGGTAGTGAAATGATTGATGTTAGGGTTATGAGCTCTTGGCACAGTAAGGACAATGAAATATTTATTGAACAAATAATTCAACAAAAATGTTCTTGGGACCTAAATGATCTTCAGTTCCAGCTCTGGGAATGACTGCTAAATAGGAGGGAATTATGGGAGCCCAGTTCAGTGCTGCCACCTCATGCCATTTCCATTGGGTCTTTAAAGCCGAATGATTCAGATACCAAGAGAAGGGAGAGAATCTGATCCCATGTGAGAGCATAAGAAACATCTGGTTTGGAAGAAATGGAGATCAAGGATTACAGTATTGCTGTGCAAAGCCACAAATGGGGATGGTCTACATAGATTTTTTTTTTAAAAAAATTAACTAAAATTTCTAACAAGCTTATTCTCAATAGCAAAACATCTTGACTTTTTTTTTTTTTTTTAATTTTCGAGACAGGGTTTCTCCGTAGCTTTTTTTTTTTTTTTTTTGGTTCCTGTCCTGGAACTAGCTCTTGTAGACCAGACTGGTCTCGAACTCACAGAGATCCGCCTGCCTCTGCCTCCCAAGTGCTGGGATTAAAGGTGTGCGCCACCACCGCCCGGCACATCTTGATATTTTTAACTGTATTACAAATCATGCCATTTAGTAACAAAAGCTGGTTTTAGTAATTTCCACTTGTACATAAACAAGTGTCTCTGGTTTTTCACCCGTGGCAGCCATTTTTTTTTCTGTCAGGACTATTTTTATGGGCCAAAATACCATGAGAATAGTCAAGAATATTTTCAGTGATCCCCTTCATTAATTCAGGCAACCGTATTCCTTGTATGTATATTCTAGTGTAACAAGACATCAAGTTAATGTACAGTAATTCTAGGGGCACAACAAATGCTAGGAAATATCACATGCACATAATTATAGTAAAGAAATTGTCAGCCGGGCGATGGTGGCGCACGCCTTTAATCCCAGCACTGGGGAGGCAGAGGCAGGTGAATCTCTGTGAGTTCGAGACCAGCCTGGTCTACAAGAGCTAGTTCCAGGATAGGCTCCAAAGCCACAGAGAAACCATGTCTCAAAAAAAAAAAAAAAAGAAAGAAATTGTCTTATTACAACGTAGTACGAAAAATCATTTAGAATTTCATAAAGTCCCCCCAAATAATAATCCCTAGAGATGTCTCCAAACTCATTGTCACCAGAGAGGTTCAATTGCATCATCAAATGTCAGCAACTCTGTTCTGTGTGGATTCAATGTCACAAAAGCCTCTAGGAAGCTCGGTAGTAGACAAGCCTTTTCTACAGAGAGCAGGGAACAGAGTCTTTAAATACCTGCTTTCAATATTGAGAGGGTCCATTTGAAAAATTATTGCTTAGCTTTGAGCATAGTTGTTGTTGCTGTTGTAAAACAAAGATTCTTAGACAGTGACTGTGGTAGTAATACACCTACCCATGCCTTCTGATCCAGCAGGTTTGTCTGAAGTCAGGGGAGAATGATGCCTGAGGTAGCTTCAGGTAACCCCAGCATCGCAATGGCTGCCAACTATGCAAGCTGATTATCAGTGTTACACTCCCTGGAGGAAAGGCTGAATATGATCTCCAAGAAGGTCAGAAGGGGAGTTAATAAAAGCATTCTTGTAACAATATTTAAGCCACTGACATTTATATACCTGGTGTTTGGAACGTAAAAAACATCTTGAGTATTCTGTTTGTTCTCCTACCAACTTTAATTACCATTTCTGAGGATTGTAAAGATAATTGCTAAAAGGTTAGAGCTGAAAGAATTGAGATGGAACATGCTGGTCCAAAATGTTCAGCTGGGCCTCATAATTCTTGCTACAGATGTTCTTGCTTAGTTCAGGTCTGATTTAAAGGAACAGCTGTAGCATAGTTGGAGGCAAGGTGACCAGATGTAGCTGAATTTAAGACCTATCCCAGAATGTCAATGAAAAGAATCCACTTCCCTAGCACAATACCCTTTACACACAGGAAACAAAAGTTAAAGGAATATCTACCATGTCTTTATCCTAGACAGATATTTACTTTGGCAAGAAAGTTATTCTGAACAGTAGAAATGGTCAAACAGAAAGGAGACCCTACTGGAGCATATGCATCAGGTCTGATGGAGGCTGATCATAGATAAGATATGTACTTTTGTGATTTATTTTAAATTAATACCAGCACCGAAATGAAAGGGTTGGGAAGACATTCTGAGACACCTTCATAATGCTCTGTTCATGGAATAAGTTTCCTCCCTAAAGTGGGGTATAAGAAACATGGGTTTCACAATAACTTAAAACCTATATATGACAGAAAATTAACCAAGCCAGAACCACATTCCCTTCTCCACGCATAGAAATCCCTTCTTTATCTTTCTTGGTCACTCAGACCCATACTATCACCCATGTCCATCAAGAAGGACATGGTGAAGCTCACACAGAATTCTGAGGAGTTCCGATTCACAAAACATTGCTGGGGACAGTGGAGATGCAACTTCCCACTTGGACAACAAAAGAGAAGTGACACTGAGAAGGTAGTCTTGTCAGAGGATGGGCACAGTTTTGTCACAGCAATTAAGACAAGGAGGAAGGGCCATGACCTTGAAATCGTATCTATGTATGTGCTGACATCCATGCTGATGTGAGATGTAAAACAAAGCATCCAAACTATGCCAGGAACCAAGAAAGTTTAGAAGTTGAAGAAGGATGTTAACACAAAGAAAAACTGGAAGAGCCTAGAAATATCTGCATACGCTAACAGATGTAGAAATCAATCTTTGATTTTATATAGATCAGCACTATTATTGAGGTTTTTTGTAATAAAGTCGGTCACTCACCTAGTAGTTAGAAGTCAGTGTACTGCTCATGTGTTGAACTAAGTAGAGGATCAACTAAGCAAGGATGTCCCCTCTCCACCTCTGCCTCCTATCATAGAGTACTTCATCAATACTGTCCTGAATGCTGCATTCTGCAAGAATGCCCTTGTTTCTCATGGGTTGTAACAATGACTAACACCACAGACTTACCAATGTCAATTTATTCCTGAGAGAGCACATTTATTTCTTCTTGAGAAATTTTGCCAAAACTTTCTTAGAACTGTACTTCAGCTTGAGACTCCTTGTCTCCAGTGCTTTTGTCTCCCTTCTCTCTTTTACAAAGGATACTATGCATTGCTGTCTGGTGACTCTTCAGTCCCGTTTTCTTCCACCCCACCCAAATGATTCTCTTGCACTATTAATCCTGTCCTCCAGTTAACTTTTGGGGGATTATCAATAACAGCTTATTTTATCCTTTTAACCAAAAACTACTGGATCAGATGCAAAATTTTCATCTTACCTTCCTACCAAATCAGTCTCCACAAAATGCCAACAAATGGCCAGAACACAGGAGTTATCATCGAAGGCAATTGGAATTGTCTATAGTGTTTTTGAAATGTGGTTGATGATTCTTTCTCCACAATCTTCTCTCACTTAGCCCTCCTTTAAGCTCCGTTAATTCTAACGTTTTTCTTTATGTTATCACTGAAATTCAGATTTACACAAGACACTTACTGCAATCAACTAGCTTAAAGGTGCTAACTACTTGCAAGTTAAATTGTTTGGGGGAGAATTTAACTTTTATTGTTTCACATATTCTAGAAATTCCTCTGCTTCTACCTAGAAGCATCGCTAGCAAGAGCCAGTATTTCAGAGTTAAATGTAGAACAGAGTAGTTTGGCCTCAGGCAGATTTACTTTATATTTTTTAAAAAAGTTCAAAGCACAATATCATGTGCTTTAGAAATAATAATACTGTAACTCAGATTTATATGAACTCACCCCTACCTTTACTACCCCACAAATGTATGTCTCTAAAAAAAATAAATATAAGAAAAAACAAAAATGAAATGTTTATCAAGGTGTTTTACACACACACACACACGTATAAGAATTTTAAATATTTGCTCAGCATCTCAAGATTTGAAAGTACCCAAGAAAGGGGCATTAGCAACTACTTAATGCATAGCAAGCATTCTTAAAGGTCTACTCTTTAGTCCACACCTAGTTCCATCATTCTTGTGCGCTTCACACAATCGGTAGCTTTTGTCTTCAAATTATTGTCTCTCACTTTCCAGGTTACTTTTAAAACTCGCCTCCATATTTCTTAGGGGGAAGGGAAGAGTGATTTGAAATCTAATTGTGTATATATACTTTTCCTCTATCACTGGGCTGATACTTGGATTCTGTTAGTGAAACATGCTTGTATGTAAAGAAAACAACACTTGTAGGTGCACATGTGTGTAAATGAAGTATTAGAGTAGAGACAGCAGTAGACTAATACATATCCAAAGTCTGCACATTCCAAAGCCTAGATGTCTTAGCGTCAGAGCTGAGCCCAGCTAAGCATGAGGCATTTGACCCAATCATCTCAGGAATTCTAATCCAATTAAGATCCTGAATGAGTGTGACAGGAGTGAAACCATTGTCACCTAGAATAGAATCTTCCGGCTCCATCCTAGGCTTGGCACAAAGTTCTATGAGGTCATAATCATACAGCTATGGCTTTAAGACCCTTGGTTTAGAGTTGGTTTGCTACTTAGCAAGAACAACTCATACATCATGGTATTGCATGCTGATGGAAGAAAGAAAAAAATACATTTTCATGGTTCACATCAACTCTGAGAAACAGATCTTGGAGGGCATTTTCTTTCTTTCGTTTCATTTTTGTTGAGTAATCAGATTTTAAATCCACCATAGACAGTGACTTTCAGCTGATTCTGTGAGAACGAAGAGTAACCTTTTGGTAGATACCTCTGATTTCTGTCTTATGCTTCAGATTGTCCCATGCTAGGCTTCTCTGGGTTTCTGTTTCAGGTAGATAATGTTCAAGTCAAGTGCTCATGCTATCATATCATTGATGACAAAGTTATTAACATTTCAGGAATATATATATATACACACACACACATAATTATAATTCCTTATAGGAATTACAAATTATTTTTTGTTTGGCATCCTGTTCTGAACATAAACTTGAATAAAAATACATTGAAAATACTAAATGTAAACAATATAACATGAATACTTCTTGGTAAAGCTCAAAATTTAAAGACTCATAATCATTCAGTATTTGAAAAGTCCACAGAAGCACTGCTTTCTACAAAGTCTTTAGCAGGAAATGATTTGGAGGGCAGAGCCCCACATCTATGTGGTCTTTAAGCTTGTCTCCCTGCATTTAGCTGAGTAGTTCTCAACGTCAAAATGACACATTGAGGCTTTTGTGATTAAGGCCTATGTGATGGAGGAGGGTCATCTTTCTATCTGTTGCTTTCATTGGTTAATTAATAAAGAAACTGCTTGGCCTCTGATAGGGTAGAATTTAGATAGGCGGAGTAAACAGAACAGAATGCTGGGAGAAAGAAGCTGAGTCAGTCAGTCGCCATGATTCTCTCACTCCAGACAGACACAGGTTAAGATCTTTCCTGGTAAGCCAGCTCGTGGTGCTACACAGAATATTAGAAATGGGTTAGATCAATATGTAAGAGCTAGCCAATAAGAGGCTGGAACTAATGGGCCAAGCAGTGTTTAAAAGAATACAGTTTCTGTGTAATTATTTCGGGTAAAGCTAACCGGGTGGCAGGACACAGCCCCGCCACTCCTTACAACACCTATGGATTAAGGTCATTGCCATGTCATCTACCACCATATTTAAAGGCTTACCATAGACTGGTGGAGGGTTGAGGTCTATAGACTTCTCAATTATGAATTAATAAAATCATGTGCTATTAGTTACTCATTTCAGAACATTCTACAGCTAGACAAAGGCTTAAAATATATACAGTTAATTAAAGCTCAAACAGAATAGACTGATATTCCCAAGAATAAATTTCTATAAAGTATCAGTGTGCAGACTGGAATGTAGACCTCCTGATGTCAGTCCTATGCCCCTCCTCCTCAAGGCTTCAGTGTCCTCTGCTCTGTCTGGGTTTTCTTCCCAAATCGACGGCCAGTCTAGAATGTGAATGGCATGGAGTCACTGAGCTCCGGGAGTGAAGACCGAAACGTGGGGACTGTAAAGGTGGGCTGTCATTCCCTAACAAAGTGTGGTGACTGTAAAGGTGGGCTGTCATTCCCTAACAAAGTGGGGTGACTGTAAAGGTGGGCTGTCATTCCCTAACAAAGGAATGACAGCTTTCCTGATCCATGCTCTGCAGACCACAAACACGGGATAGGAAGTTCAGCTTCAGATGGTAAACTTTAAGAAGTATAACGAACAAACTAACAATTCCTAAAGAACGCTGTGTTAAGCAGGAACATGAGGGAGAGAGGAGAAAGACAAGGAGGGGGGGAGGATGAAGGAAGGAGGGAGAGGGAGGGAAGGAGAGAGAGAAGTTTTTGCCAAGAATCTTCTCCCACCCTTGTGTCCCCAGTCACAATCCCCTGCTGGCCATATCCTATTTCAAGATTTCCTCTCTCCTGGTTCTCTATAATAACTGAGAAGAATCTAGATCTCTGACCATCTTTTTACTTTCTCTTCTGCAGACTCCTCTTTTCACCTCCCGCCCTCTAATCTCAAGGGATCTCAAGGCCCTACTGATGGGTATCTTCCAGCTATTGTCCCTTGAAATGCAATCCTGTTTGATATGAAGATAATTAGCTATTTCCTATGTCATACTACTTTCAAATCGCGATTCAGATACATCCTGAGTCTTGCCTGAGCATATCCTATATCCAGCTTGATCTTTTCTCTGCCCTCTGACTGGTATGCCATCACTCTGTCTCCTCATATTGAAATTTCACTGCTACTTGGAAGCTGTCTCTTCTCTCCATTCTTCCTAACCCTCAGAAGATTTCTGACTTCCCCTCCACTGAATCCACATGGACCCTGTTGTGCAATGCAATCCATTTCATGAGACCTGAGCTACACAGGAGTTCTGGTTCAGCCCTTCCTTGAGGTGTGACATGGGTACAAGTGCTTACAGTGAGCATTAAACCATTCATGTATGAATGAGGGAGAGAATATTAGGTTGTTCTGATAATTATGAGAAGTGATTTATAATAAGGAAGTGAACTGAAGGTTCATATTATTATTAACAGTGGGATTCTTTTTTACATTACGAACTAACAGAGAATGTCCATTCAAATTAATTAGTATTGCCATCTTGACTGATTTAGTTGGCTAGAAAAAAATGTGTAGCTGTTCCAATGTAAACAGCTTTGAGAGAGGGTGTAGGAGACAAATGTCTTAATTTGTTGAGAAATGATTCTTGGCTCCTCATCTTTAAACAAAAAGCACAGAATATTATTACTTCTCTGATGACATGTATTTCATTTCTCCTGTGGTCATTTAGGAACTTGTTTTATCTCCCACACAAGGCTGTAAGTTAGTCAGGTCAAGAACCCAGATATTCTGACTATAGTACAAACCCAAGAACAATATTTTAAAGTTAGTGCCAGAATTTTCATTCATTCATTGGATGGAAACAAATTTAGGAGCTAGAGAGATGGTTCAGTGGTTCAATGTGTGTACTGCTCTTGCTGGAATCTGAATGCAGTTCCCAAAAGCCAAGTTAAGCAGCTCACAACTGCTTGTAAGTCTAGCTCCACAGGGTTCTTATGCCTATTGCCTTTAAGGGCACTTGCATGCATGTGCAGACACATACACATACAGTTAAATACTGATGCATACACATACAATTAAACATACATATGCATACACATACAATTAAAAATAATAAAAATAAATCTTAAGAAAAATAGCACATTGAGTCTTAGGTGAAGTTCCTAAACCTGATAAAAATAGATCCTTCAGATGACGCGTTGGGTATGAAATCAGCTACTTAGCAGGCAACAAAGGCTAGATTATGGAGCATCCACCCTGTAGTTGAATAAAGTATTTCCCTGGATTTTGTCCATTCAACTTTGAAAATCTTTGAAACAGCCAAAATTGTCACTATTTCTCCCAAACATAACTCCACACTTTCTGGATACTGGGTGTTTGACCATAGGCTATATGTGGAATTTGCTTTCCCTACACAGTGGTTATGAAAAAGACTTCTTGCTTGTGTTTAGCATGTCAGGATCTCTGTCCACCTTTTAAGATCTGAGTAATGGCCCCTTTGACCACACACTAAGAGCAGAAACGATGGGTAAGCAAATGCATTCATTCCGTTTATCACAGAAGGTAATGAAGTATTATGTGGCTTCTTTTTCTCCTCCTTTTCATTAGTTTTTATTTTTATTGCACTAGAAAACATCATTTTGAGTGAGGTAACCCAGACCCAGAAAGACAATTATTACATGTACTCTCACTCATAAGTGGTTTTTAAAATGTAAAGCAAAAAAAAAAAAAAAAAAAAAAAAAAAAAACGCCCACAAATCACAATGTCAGAGAATCTAGACAACAATGAGGACCCTAAGAGAGACAAACATACATCTAATCTACATGGGAAGTAGAAAAAGACAAGATCTCCTGAGTAAACTGGGAGCATGGAGATTTTGGGAGAGGGCTGAAGGGGAGGGGAAAAACAGGGAGGAGAGCAGAGAAAAATGAACTCTTTATCTTTCTTTTCCAGAATTGAAATAATGCCTTTTGGAGGGATGCAAAAAGCTCATTTAATTTAAAATTCTTAAGAAGCTCATGCAATTTAGAAAGCATAGGAATCTTGAAAGATGCAAATTCACAATGTCTCTCCCGTGGTTATGTAAACAGTTACAATTTATGGTTGGGGGAGTCTTCAGTCAGTTGTGTTGCCTCAAGTCCATGAATTGTCTGCCATGGGCTTTTGGGTAATGCAGCTGTCTTTGCACTACCCATGCTTCCTTCTGTACATAACCCACACTCCTGCAAGTAACATCAACAAACTCATTGGTTCATCATGCTAGGCTCTTGTCAAATTGTGGCTTTCGTCTCTATTGGTCCCCACTCTGGGGTAACCATACTTTTGTTGATGTAGCTTCAGGAAAAGTCAACATACAGAAAGGACCACAATACCACAATATATTGTCTATAATTGAAAATATGAAGTGATTGGTTTTCAAAGTTGCCCAGATGCAGTGTACTTCTTAACAAGTTTCTTCAGTTATTTTCCTCTGGGATTGAATGTTCTACTCAGTCTCCTCACTCTGTGAGTGTCCAAATCACTTATTACACAGGCTAAAATTAAGAGGCATGTAAGAACACTGTTTTTTATGTCCTTAAGCTTGTATGCCTCACTCATCACGCTTCTGTAGGTGCCTCATGGCTATGAATTCCTTTGTTTAAGAAAAAAAAAAACTCTGCATTTTGCATCCATCATGCTACCCTAAAGGAATCTTGTCCCATAATCTATTCCTCCCCCTGACCAGTTCCCTTCATTGACTTTTCCTGTGTTTATTTCTTCATATTGTTAAGACAGAGTGTGTCTGTATGTATGAGAGAGAGAGAGAGAGAGAGAGAGAGAGAGAGAGAGAGAGAGAGAGAATTTTCTCTTTTGTGTGGGAGCCAACATTCACCTTCCATTCATAGCTACTTTTCTAGAAATGATTCTTTAGTTAAAGACTCCACAAATTCAGAACTCAGCAACTTTGACTTTTGATATCACCATCGAACTAAAATTTTTCTGGCTAATTACCAAATGACATGTACCAAAAGTTAGGTATCAAATCTAAGAGGTATTTGTCAGTCTTTATTTTATACAGATGACTCACGACCCAGCTGAATACTCCCTTTTGCTTGAAAATATTTTCTCCCTTCTTTCCCATGACCCCACACCCTTCCAATTCTCTACACTATTCCCCACAGTTTGATATTACTCTATTCATCCCTGAGAGGCTAATGTTCTTTAATGCTTCATACTTAATTCACTTCTAGATTATTCTATAAGCTATTTCTGAAATACTTTTCCAGGATCATGGATTCAAAGAGTGTTGGTAAGAGAATAACTTTTCAATATATGTGTCTCTGTCCAAAATTCCAGGTGTATGTCTCCTAATTTTCTACTCAGCATTGCCAAGTATCTCACGGGTACTTCCAAACAGATAATGCAAGCTGAACAAGGCTGCATCTTGCTTACCTCTGACAAATATTTTCTTTCCTCTGCAAACTCTATCCTGTCACCATATCTTCCCTGGCGACCTGAGTCAGACACCTGTTAGTCAGCTCAGAATTGGCTTCCTCTCTCTCTCTGCATTAAATTATTGCCAAATCCTGGCACTGCTACCTCGCCCAAGTCCTTCCTACCTGTTTAATTCTAGGTTTGTTCATCATCCTCCTGGACTCCAATACCTTTCTAGTTAGTAGTCGTTCTCTTCTTAATTACCCCATTTATGTCTAACACCTAGTTTCTAAATGAGCACTGTAAAACAGCCATCTCAGTCACTTCTCGTTCTGATATGACTCTTCAACAATACATCAGCTTTCACAGGCAGTGTTCTTCCAATTTTAATGTGTCTAAGAGTCAAGTGGGAATTGTTCTCATGTTATCATTATTGATTTATGAAGCCTATATTGTTTCTTGTGAACGTGTTTGTACTGACCGCATTTCAGTAATAAGGCTCTATTGATCATAAATTAGCCTGTTTTTAAAAGCCTCTAAAGTATTATTGTTGGCCATGATCACTGCAGCCTCCCACCTCTTTTTAACCCTTCTTTCCTTGTTCTTACACAAACCAGAATGGCATGTGGTCACCCAAATACAGCACAATAATCTGTTCTTCATGACTTTGCACTTTAAGTCAACCTGCCCTGGTTAACCACTTAAAGAAGTCTATTGGCTTAATTACTACCCAGTTCAACTCTTTCTGTACAAGAACCAGAGCTCCAAGAGAGAAAAGTCTAATTCTCTCATCTCCAAAGCCTTAAGACTATCAGGGTTCCCCGGCCTGAGCAGTCATCTGATTGGCTCTACTGCAGCAGAAGCCCTTCCAAAATTCCCAGCTGTCCATAAACACTCTCTCCTGGAGGATGTGCTGACTAATAGTCATAAAACAAAAGCTGCGGTGAGATAAGCCTTGCAGCTTTTATTAACTTTTCAATGTTAGATCTATTACATATTCACTAATTGCATATAGACTTAGAGCTTATCTTATGTTCCATCAACTGCAGTTTAGGCAAATTTGAAACTCATAAAATATTTGCATGTTTTTCAAATTGCTTCACTAAACTCTTTTAATTTAAAAGGACCCTTGAGTATATTACTAAATGTGTTAAATGTGTGACCCATTACAAAATGGATAATCGTGGAGGGTTAGCTAATGAGTCATTTGAAGGTCCTGCTTATTAATTTTTACAGCCTCATTGCCCGGAGCCTAATCATCAACTGTTATCAATACCCTGGGAGAAATGAAAAGAGTCCTCATTTATTAAAGGTACCATTCCTTATTTCTGCAGGACTCAATTCTTCTCCTCACAGAAGTCCCCCACACTGCCAGCACTGAACAGTCTTCAAAGATGTGGCTGTCCTGTCTTTATAATTTACAGATTCCCTTGGTGCTTGACTTTGGTTTCTGATATTTAAGGAACATTTCTGTTTTATAGTTACCAAATAAATTCCTGTGCTCTGTTAAGCTTTTTCTTTTGGCTGTCAGTGAAGTGTAGGTGACTGGATGTTAAACAAACATTCTTTTTCAAACTCCCAAGTTGGGATGTTCCATTTGTTTATACTATGTAGACATGAAAAATGTTTCTTTTTTTCATTTTGTTTTTTTGTTGTTGATTTTTTAGATTCCAAAATCCCTTGCCTTTCACACACAAAATTCTATTTCTTTTAATATATTTTTACATGTAGTATGTGTGGTGTATGTGTGTGTGTTGCTTTCACACATGTATGTGCCATGGCAGGACATGTTTCCAGGATAGAACTCATATCTTCAGGCATGGTGGCAAGTGCCTTTCTTTACCTGTTTATCCATGTTACCACCCTTCAAACTCTGGCTAAATCCTAAAACTGTAATGGGTTTTCTGCTGTGAAAACAGCTGTTTTCTAAGGCTTTATTACTGCTAAAGCTTTCTCACTTCTAGTGTTACTTCAACACTGCTGCTGCTACCGTTGCTTTGTAGGAATTGTGACATACACATGCAAAAGAATGGTAGATGCCACAATAAATATGGCTTCCCACCCTTAAAACCCAATAGGAGGAAGAGGGTGATAGGAAACCGCTTACTAAACTGATAAAGAAAAAGTGACATCAGCTCTATGGCGATAGAAGCCCTGTGTGTACTTGAGCAGTGAACTGTGAACTCAACTTTCTTGCAAAAGATAATGGCACATGGTGTGAGAACTGCAAACCACCGATGTGCTGAGGGAATTGGATCTGATAAGCCAAGAGTATTGGGAGGCTTGGCTCAAAGGGTGTGATCTTCTCTGGGGGTACAGACAGAAGAGGGCGCGGTGGAGCAGCTTTCTTCACTGTGAGTGTAGTGCACTGATGTGCCTTTTGATAAATTGTAACATGACCCCACTGGCATCCTCCTTTACCCATGTTTAGTTTTTTAAATGTGCAATTACAACTTTGTATTAGGTGCTATGTCACAAAACTTTTTGAAAATCATGCAGTTGTTAGCTCTTAGACCCATCCTTGAGTTTTCTTTTAATTTTTTTCCTTTTTTTATTAAGAATTTTCAATACAATCTTTTCTCATTTTACAAAGCTATCCCTGTACTCCCTCTTTCCACCCTACCCTTCCCCTCATCCACTCTTCAGAAAGGGGAAGGTTTCTCATGGGGAGTCAATAAAGTTTTACACTTTGCTTTGGAGCAAGACCAAGGCCTTACTCTCTATATCTAGGCTGAGCAAGGTATTCCTATGAAGAGAATGCGCTCCTAGATGCCAGTTCAAGCACTAGGAATAAATTCTGGTCCCATTACCAGTGGCTTCACAGACTCCCCAAGCCTCACAACTGTCCCCCACATTCAGTGGGCCTAGTTTAGTCCTATGTAGGTTCCCCACTATCAGTCCAGAGTCAGTGAGCTCTCGCTTAGGTCGGCTGTTTCTGTGGGTATCGCCATCATGATCTTGACCTCTTTGCTCATATTAGTTCCCCTTGCTCTCTTGAACAGATCTCTGGTAGCTAGGACCAGTGCTTCACTGGAGATCTCTGTATCTGCTTCCATCAGCTGTTGGATGAAGGTTTTATGATGCCAATTAAGGTAGTCATCAATCTGATTGCAGGAGAGGCCAGTTTAGGTGTCCTCTCCACTCTTGCTTAGAGTTTTAGCTGGGATCATCCTTGTGGATTCCTGGGAATTTCTCTAGTGACATGTTTCTCACTAGCCCTTTTATTGTGCCCTCAATCAAGGTATCTCTTTCCTTTCTTTCCCTCACTGTCCTTTCCCTTTCTGAGCATCCTTTTCCCTCATGGTCTCTTTCTCCTTCCCCTTCACACCTCATCCTCCCTCCTTTCACTCCCTTCTACCCCCTCAATTCTCAGGAAATCTTGTCTATTTCCCCATCCTAGGAGATCCTTGTATGTCTCTCTTGGGTTTCTCCTTGTTACCTAGCTTCTGTGGGATCATGGACTATAGTTTGGTCATCCTTTGCTTTACCTCTAATATCCACTTGTGAATGAGTGCATACCATGCTTGTCTTGCTGAGTCTGGGTTACTTCACTCAGGATGGTTTTCCCTAGTTCCATCCATTTGCATGCAAATTTCAAGATGTCATTTGTTTTGTTTTTACCATTGAGTAGTACTCCATGTGTAAATATACCACATTTTCTTTATCCATTCTTCAGTTGAGGAACATCTAGTCTGTTTCCAGGTTCTGGCTATTACAAAAATGCTGCTATGAACACTATAGAGAAAATTTCCTAATGGCATGCATTTATATCCTTTGAGTATATGCCCAAGAGTGGTACTGCTGGGTCCTGCAATCCTCTACAATAAGGGAACTTCCAGAGACACCACCATCCCTGACATCAAGCTCTTTTATAGAGCTACATCAATGAAAACGATATTGGCATAAAAACAGATAGGTGGAATAATAGAATCGAAACAAAGACCCTGATACTAATCCGCACACCTATGAACACCTGATTTTTGAAAAAGAAGTCAAAATTATGCAATGGAAAAGAAAGGATCTTCAACAAATGGTACTGGGATAATGCAAATAGATTCATATTTGTCCCCATGCACAAAACTTAAGTTCAAATGGATCAAAGACCTCAATGTAAATCCAGCCACACTGAACCTCATTGAAGAGAAAGTGGGAAGTAACCTTGAATGCATGGGCACAGGATATTGCTTCCTAAATAAAATACCAGTAGCACAAACACTAAAAGCAACAATTAATAAATGGGACCTCCTGAGACTGAGAAGCTTCTGTAAGGCAAATAATACAGTCACTAAGACAAAATGTAAGCCTACTGAATGGGAAAAGCTCTTCACTAACCCCTCATTGAACAGAGGACTGATCTCCAAAATATATAAAGGACTCAAGAAGCTAGACATTAAATTATCAAATAATCAAGTCAAAAAATGGGGTACATATCTCTCCAAAAGAATTGCAAATGGCTGAAAGACACTTATAGAATTGTACGACATCCTTAGCCATCAGGGAAATGCAAATCAAAACAACTCTGAGATACCAGCTTACACCTGTCAGAATGGCCAAAATTATAAACACTGATGACAGCTTATGCTGGAGATGATGTGGGGTAAAGGGGACATTCCTCCATTGCTGGTGGGAGTGCAAACTTGTCCAGCCACTTTAGAAATCAGTGTGGCAGTTTCTCAGAAAATTGGGATTCAAACTACCCATGTTTATTTTTATAACTTCTTGTGAGCACTTAAGAGGGAGTCTGATCAAATGTAAAGGGAATTTGTACATTATAAATAATTTGGTTGCCCTGTAAATGAGCCTTTGTTATGTGTGCAAGGCTCTTTGAGGGTTCTAGTCTGGCTACACAATGTTTGTGAAAATATAACTTATAAAGTAGCCACTTCTTCACTTCGTTCACCAATGATAAGAGCAACAAGACAGAGTCACAGCCTACAAATTACATTTATTCTTTAAAATGCCTATATATGGCTGTTACTTCATCCCAAACAATGTTGGATGGAAACCAAGACTATGATCAATCAGTAGATGCTCTCAACTTCCATGCTACTAACACCTTTCCTGTCTAGCTGCTGAAACTTTCTACTTCTTTGTTTTAAAAAAAAATACTTGAACACTCCTTATTCATTATATACCATGGCATGTTAAATTCTGATGATTTCCAATAGTATTCCCAAATTATTTTCCATAATTATAGAACAAACAGATGCCATGTGCATGTTCTATGCCATTCTTCATCTAAACAAAATGCATTATTTTAAATTTTTATATTTAAAAAAGTAAATTATCAAATCTTTCTCATCTCCCATTACCTGCCTTCTAGTCCCCCCCCCATCACCTGCAATTCCTCTCAGCTCCATATGCCCCCTCGTTTTTAAAGTTCCTGAATCCACATGGTGCTGCCTGTAGGTGAGTGATGCAGGACCATCTACTGGATGTACCGCAGCCTCACTGTCTGGTTTGATCTTGTGCAAGGTCTTGTGCATGCAATCAAGATACCATGAGTTCATGTGAGCCATAACCTTTTTTTTTTTTTTTTAAGGAAAACTCTTTGCTATAGACATATACTACCTTGTGCTTTCAAAACTGTTCCAGCTCATCTTCTATGATGTCTGTGAGCTTTGAGGGGAAGAAAGGGTACGATGTCTCATTTAAGGCACGAGTCAATTTTTCTTGGATTAATCAAAATATCATGTCACCTCTTGCTATAAATCTTATGTCTCTTGTCAAAATGATGACATCCCTAATTTATTAAGATTTATCCTAAATCTTCTAAAGCTTAGTCCAAATTCTCACAAGTATCAATGTCAATTTATTCTATCTTTAATCTTACACTTGATGAAATTAAGTTTCAGAAAAGTTACATATCCTGCCCAGTGAGAGAACAGGAGTCTGAAGTCAGGATTATGGTTTTTTTTTTTTTAGAAATGAAGGCACAAAGTTATATAAATAAATACTCTTGAGTAATTAAACAAATGAAAACACTGCGATGCAAGCTATTAGAAACGAAAAGATACAATTTGAGTTCTCAAATCAGGGAAGGGAAGAAAGGGTAGTAGATGCTCAGAAATGTGGAATAATAACTTTGCCTTATATTTACTAATGCTTACAAAGCCTATACAATGGGCTTCATACTTTAAGACATAATTGCAAGAGTAAATGCAAGAATCATGTATACAGTATAGCCTTGCTTTTTTAAGGGCACACTCCCATACTCAATAAAGAATGCATTTTCATGAATCATCATTATGTATATTAATGAGTATATATACGCATATATATTTATAAATAAAACTTCCTCAGCCTGTATAATGATACTACATATATGTTTTTGGTACTGGATAACTAATTGGTATGTTCTTTTCTGGAGAAGACTATTTCTTCTGTTCTCAGAATTCCTTAGTTGCCTGTAGTGCTGAGTCCTTGTGGACTTTATCTTGATCCATTTTAGCATGTCTGTTGTTGTTAACCTTGATATGTGTGTATGTGTGTGTGTGCACGTGTGTGTGTGTATATATATATATATATGTTATACATATGCATAACAACAATTAATGAAAAAAGGGGTCTATGAGAAGATTTGGAGGGAGAAAAGGAGAGGAGTGATTTATATTATTATAATCTCAAATGTATTATATTATAATCTCAAAAAGGAAAAGAAATAATTAAAAATAACTAATTTTCAACAAATATTTCCCAAGCAGACATCTAGCCCCAAGAATGTACTCAAAAGATCTGCTCTTTAGTGTATAACATACTCACACACTACGTCATATAGAATAATTTAGATATTCTACAAATCCCATCTGTTTCACCCATTCAAATTCCCACCCTTCCTCCAAGCTCACCCTTATCTCTGCTAATTATCTGTTAACTGTCTTTGTATTTCTGTTTTTTTTTTTTTTTCCTGAAATGGTATAACATTAGAAGTTTACAATAGGCTATTTTTCTCAGACTGGCTTCTTTCGCTTGTCATTATGAGTTTATGGTCCATCAATGTCATTACATGACTTATGACTTTATAGTTCATTACCGAATCATCCAGTCACATACTAAAGAAAGTCTTGGCTGCCTCTAGTTTATTTTAGATTTTTTTTTGTAATTATGAATACGTGTGTATGGGGGTGGTATGTGCCTACATGTGTAGATGCTCTTCCTGAGGTCCTGAAGAAGGTGTCAGATGCCCTGGAGCTGGAGGTTCACCTCCAGCCACCTGGCTTGTGTGCTGAGTAACACACTCTGGTCTTGTCCAAGAATAGTATATGCTGTCAACTACTGACCATCTCTCAAGCCTGACTTTCAGTTTTCAATGAATATGAAGAAAACATAAGAGTTGACCACAGACATAGATTTTCAAATTTAAGGACAAATATGTTGGAATAGAATTATGTATCATATAGTAAGGCTATGTTTTGTCTTATAAAAAGCTTGTAAAACTCTATTTCAAAGAAGCATGAAATTTAATATTGCCACAAGTAAGAATGGTTATTTTCGTGACTCTGAATCCTCCTCAACAAAAAAATGACTGCTACAGTTGGAGATTTTAAAGGTATGTGGAGTTTTAATGGATTTTGAATTACTTAATGGTTAAATTCGAATCTTCATTAGTTTTAATTTTCATTCCCCAAAGAAAGGTTATGTAAGCACGTTTAACTCGCTTTTCTCCCATTAGCATATCTCTTTGCTGACACTGATTCCAAACTTCTGTTCATTTATTCATTTGCTTCTTGATGATGCTAGGGCCTGCCTGTATACTCTGGGCTGAACTCTTGTGCCAGACATGTAGCATGCACGTATGGTTTCTCCCAGTCCAGATGGCCTTTTCCTTCTCCTGACAACATGCTTCATAGACCGGATTGTTTTGATTTGAATGAAGTCTTGCTTATCATTTTCCTTTGATGGCGTTCTGTCTAGATCTCATTCCCAAATACAAAGTCATACAGTTCTTCAGTGTTTTACTCTAGAAGAATTTTGATTTGCATTTGACATTTATATCCATGAACCACACTTGGGTCAACAGTTGGGAAAGCTTTAACAACTCTGCGTGCATTTATGTTGTTACATGAGGTGAACATCCAAGTGTTCCAGCCCCACAGTATGCAGTTTTAATGGCAGTGAAAGGCAAGTGTCTTTGCTGGACATTTTCAGTTATTGGTTGGCTTAGTGAAAGAAATTAGCATGGCGATGAAACTTTTTTGTTTGTGAATCTTTAGGAGTCATGAATCTGAGCTAGAGTTACTAGGTTATACCTGTCACAGTATTATAGAGCTAGGGTTAGCATGAGGCCTCTCTTCAGCCTGAGAGCATGGACTCTACTGGAGACATCTACTATTTATAAATCTGCTTTTTTTGGGCCTGTTGACCTCCTAATAACACCAAATATAAGGGAGAACACATGTTCATTGCAAAGACTCTGCTTGTTTCCTGGTACCTCCACCACATTCCTGGTTTTCTGAAACACAAAGAAACATCCCAGATTTGGTACCATGGAAAGAATGTTGACTTAGCTTAAAGAACAGAGATAGCAATATGAGTTGGGTGATTCCGCAATGGGTGTTTTATTTCAACATGCATAATTCTTTGCTGGAGATATATTGTTAAAATTCCCTACTTCTGAAAAATCTCATCTGTGCACAACAGGTAGTTTTAATTCAATAAAAATGAAGATAAACAGTGAAAAAGAATCCGAAGATCTAGGAAACAGGGGGAAGAACGAGGGAGACATTGACTTGGAAGAAGGCAATTTTAAAGGCCAGCTTTGCCTACATGTCAGTACAGCCAGGGATGCAGGACATCTGGCATGCTAAGTTGCTTCCCTAGCCTCTGTAGCAATGTCCAGATAAAAATTATTTTTCTTTATATCACATTTTAACTCACAAAATCAGGAGAGATAGTATAGAAACTGCCATGAAATCATTGATCCAAATGGCACAGTATTGCCTGCAGGAATGCTTAACTCAGTTGTTAAAACTATCATTTTGGAAGTCTTGAAATGCATTTTCATTTGCCCCCTCCCCATTTTCTTCCCAAAACAAAATCAATTGTTCCCTCAATGGCAGTTCCCTCACTCCTTTTCAAAGTTTAAGAGGGAAATGTGGCTTTGTTCAAATGATTTTCATTCCTTTACCATGTATAATGAAAGGGTCTGTTTAAAGTATTCATTGGAAGACTTACTTAAGCTCCAGTACAGCCCTTCATTATTGACATGGATAAAAGAAACAAGAGGTGATTTGCACTTGAGAATTTCAGCATGAAGTGTCTCTTAAGGAAAACCAGCAGCAAACATAGACTGGAGCAGGCAGCAGGCAGGAATGGGGAACCATCTATAAAGCACACACACGCCTACACTTGACCCACGGCATTCCGACAAAAGAGGACGCCAGGATGGTTCCAGCAGAGGGACAAAAGCCCTGGGTGAAAACAAAGCACAAAGTGTATAGCGCTCTGAGACTCACTGCTAAGCAACGCTGCGCTGCTCCCTGCCCCTCCTCTCAGCTGCCATGGAAAAATAAGAAAGTGGAAGCTGCTGACTGTGGGAATGGGAGACAGGTCAGATAAGGAAGCAGCAGACCACTTTCCAAAAATCCTTCCTTGAGAGCTGGTTTACTCACCCTCACACATAATAATGAATGAAGATGCTCCATAGTATCAAAGGAACGCATGTGCCCTGTGACTCTGGCTCTTCATGCCTGCGTGGTACTTGAGAGTAGATACTGTCTCTGCAGACTTTTGATTGCCAATGAATTCTGCTTTGTCCATGCTTCTTGTTGCTCTGACAAGGCTGGAGGGAAACAGCTCCCTAAAGACCTTTAATGTCCTCATTACAGCTAACATTTGCTGAGCTTCTAAAAATCACACTAGTGCTTATCTATCTTATTTAATCTTCGAAACCATATATAAAATAAAACACTATGAGCCCAGTTTCACAGACTAGGATGCATGCTCAGGAATGCTGGGGTAAACAAAGGCTGTTCAGCATTTGAATCCAGGCTCTTTGTATTCCACGATTTGGAAGGTTTTGGCACTCTATGGAGAGTGGATGTACATCCATAACCTGGGTCACTGGCTAAGAAGATGAATTGATGATGTGACCCCATGGAAGGTCATCTTCATTTTTAGATAATAGGATAGCATATTCCGTAAGTGCATGGGATATACAATTACTGTATTTCAAACATGAAAATGTGTCTTGTAACTTCTTTGGGTCTCAGTTTCTTCAGTTGTACCTACTTTAGGAGTTTCTTGAGGGTGGAGTAGATATTAACTGTCAAGCCGTTAGAGGAACACTTAGTCTATAGAAGATAAATCACTGAGTGCTTACTAATATTGTTTAGCTTATAGCAATTTGATGAAAGAGAATTGTGTCATAATAAATTATACAAAATCACTCCCATCTTTCATGGTTTTCTGAGAGCCACACACAATGTACTATGCACAAGTTTTATAGAGCAAGCAGATGATGGGAGCATAAGCTCTTTGTCATTGCTGTTGAGTCACAATGGTTTGAAACTGTGCTGTGGACAGAGCCAATAAACTTGGAGTCAGTCAATCATCTTGCCAATTTTTTATGTTGTTGCAAAAGCATTTGTCGGTCAAGCATTATTTTATAGGAGGTGGGGAAGAGTGTCTGAGAACAAGAGGTTAAGTAACTCACTTAGAGGTTAAATCAATAGTTAGACTAAACACAACCCATAATTCCCAATTCTCAACCCACTCTTCCCCTTGACTCATATTCTTCTTTTGACTGCATTCTTGGCTATGTTTGAACATAGTCATTACTCTTCAAATCAAGGGGGAGCAAAATATCCACATAAAAGTTACCATTGCTTCAGAGAGCATTGAGGAATCAAAAGCATTTGTATCACTTTATTAATTACTTTTCCCTAAGCCTTTGCAAAATGCTAGGTAAAGCTATCACTGGCCTACATTCCCAGTCCTTGTATTTTAGAGACAGAGCATCGGTGTAGTCCATGCTGGTTTTAAGTGCATGATTCTCTTTTCCTACCTCCCACAGTGCTGAAATTGCCAGTATATAACACACCTTGTAGTTAATTACAATGAGGCAGAAAAACCACAAACATTATATACTGATTTATCTAGTGATTTACTTAAAAGTACCTCTTGCACTGCCTATTTGCCAAGCCTGACTTCATTTTTCTACCTGAAACAGAATGACCAGGAGAAATAGCTATAACAATGGTTTGTTGCCCATAACAAACTGCTGACTGCCACGTAAGCTTCTGTAAAATTTAACTTGTTTGACAAGCCCACCTTATGGTTCTAGAGTATAAAGTAAGAATGCAAACCGAATCTAAGGTTGATTGGTGCCAGAATGATTATTCCAGGAAGATTCCTGCAATGTGTATTCTAGCATAATCCAGATTAATATTTATTATATTCAAAAACATAACTAATCTATCTTTGAAGACAACTGTGATTAAGATTTTTTCTCCAGGCCCATTTCTGAGCATCTAGCCTAAGTTTTAGGTAAAGGCTATCTAAGGTGAATTAGCTAGAGCTGTATCATGAACAAGCATCTCTGATCGTGGACTACTTGCTTGTATTTGGAGATTGAAGGGATTAGATTCAAGGGGGAGTTTTGCAAAGTTTTAAACAGCAAATATTAAGTAAAGAAGAGTCTAGGTTAATTTCATAGTTTCCTGATCCATTAAATACGTTGTTGGTTCTTGTTAGCAAAGACAAGACAAGTTGGAGTGGAAGAGATAACAGTGGGAAAGAAAAACCCAGAGACAGAAAAGCAAAAGATCTTCCGAAGGTCAGAAAAGTAAAACTGGCTCTTACCTCTACCTCAGTCTGAAATGGTGATCCTCCCTCCAGGAATTTCAGAATAAGACTGTGTGTAGAACTGGCTGCTCCCATTTTATAATCCTCTCTAGTGCTCAGATTAAAGGCATGCACCACTACTGCCAGTTTCTATGGCAAATTAATGAGTTTACCGGGATTAAAAGTGTGTGTCACCACTGCCTGGTCTGTAAGATTGATCATTGGAGCTGTTTTACTCTTTGAACTTCAGGTAAGCTTCATTTATTAAAATACAAATGAAATATCACTACAATCCATCTTTTCCAGTTGGTGATTTTACATTATACCACAGCCATAAATGTTAATACTTGTTCAGTTCCATAAATTCCAGCAAAGTCACCAAACCTGAGGGACATTCTGGACTTAGGAACACAGAGCATAAAGAGGCTGTTTCTTATTGCCATATAACCCCCCCATTTCTCTTTACTTTGTGCGCGCGCACACACACACACACACACACACACACACACACACACACACATATATATATATATATATATATATATATATATATATATATATATAAACTTTTATCCAGGTCTACCTTCTCTTCTAGGCTATAAATTCCTTAAAAGTAGACTAAGGTTCAATATACATACATTAAACCACACACACTAATAGTGGGAGACTTTAACATTCCACTCTCACCACTGGACAGGTCAGTCAGACAACAATTATCAGAGAAATAAGGGAACTGACAGATGTTATGACACAAATGAACCTAAAAGACATCTATAGAGCATTCCATCCAAATATAAAAGAATATACATTCTTCTCAACACCTCAAGGAACCCTCTCAAAAATTGACCACATACTCAGTAACAAAAAAAAAACTCAATAGATACAAAAAGTTGGATTAACCCTGTGTATCTTATAAGATCACCATGGCTTAAAACTGGAATTCAACAGCAATACTAATTTCAGAAAGCCCACAAACACATGGAAATTAAACAATGCTCATCTGAATCATCAATGGGTTAAGGGAGAAATAAAGGGAGAAATTAAAGATTTCCTAAGATCCAATGAAAAAGACCACACTACATACTCAAATTTATGGGACACAATGAAAGCAGTGTTAAGAGAAATATTCATAGCACTAAATGCCTACACATAAAGAAGCTGGAAAAATCCCACACTAGTGAATTAACAGAACATTTAAAAACTTTAGAAGAAAAAGAAAGAAACTCACCCAAGATAACTAGAAGTCAGGAAATAATAAAATTGAAAGCTGAAATCAACAAAATAGAAACAAAGAAAACAATACAAAGAATCAATGAGACAAAGAGTTGGTTCTTTGAGAAATGAACAAAATAGACAAACCTTTATCCAAACTAATCAAAAGGCAGAGAGAGAATATCCAAATTAGCAAAATCAGAAATGAAAAGGGGGACATAACAACGGACATGGAGGAAATACAGAGAATCACTAGGTCCCTAAAAAGCATTTGACAAAATACAGTATCTCTTCATGATAAAGGTCTTGAAGAGAGCAGGGATACAAGGAACATACATAAACATAATAAAGGCAATATACAGCAAGCCAACAGCCAATGTCAAATTAAATGGAGAGAAACTCAAAGAGATCCCACTGAAATCAGGAACAAGACAGGGTTGTTCACTCTCTCCATATCTATTCAATATAGTTCTTGAGGTTTTAGCTAAAGGAGATCAAGAAAATAGAAATTGGGAAAGAAGATGTCAAACTCTTATTATTTGCTGATGATATGATAGTTTACATAAGTGATGCCAAAAATTCTAGCAAGGAACTTCTACAACTCATAAATACCTCCAGTAACATAGCAGGATACAAGATCAACTCAAATAAATCAGTAGTCCTCCTTTACACAGATGATAAATGGGCTGAGAAGGAAATCAGAGAAACATCACCCTTCACAATAAACACAAATAGCATAAAACATCTCGGAGTAACTCCAACCAAACAAATGGAAGACTTGTATGACAAGAACTTTAAATCTTTGAAGAAAGAAATTGAAGAAGACACCAGAAAGTGGAAAGATCTCCCATGCTCTTGGGTAGGTAGAATTAACACAGTAAAAATGGCAGTCTTACCAAAAACAATCTACAGATTCCATGCAGTGCCCAGAAAAATTCTTCACAGACCTAGAAAGAACAGTACTCAACTTCTTATGAAAAAGTAAAAAACCCAGGATAGCCAAAACAATCCTATACAATGAAAGAACTTCCGGAGGCATCACAATCCCTGACTTCAAACTCTACTATAGAGTTACAGTACTAAAAACAACCTTGTATTTGCATAAGAACAGACAGGAGGATCAATGGAACTGAATCAGAGACCCAGATATTAATCCACATATCTTCGAACACCTGATTTCTGACAAACAAGCAAAAAATATCAAATGGAAAAAAGTAAGCACTTTTAACAAATGGTGTTGGCATAACTGGATATCAACACGTAGAAGAATGAAAATAGACCCATATCTATCACCATGCATAAAACTCAAGTCCAAATGGATCAAAGACCTCAACATAAAAACAGTCACACTAAACCTCATAGAAGAGAAAGTGGGAAATACACTTGAGTACATTGGCACAGGAGATCACTTCCTAAATATAACCTCAGTAGCACAGACACTGAGAGAAACAACTAATAAATGAGATCTTCTGAACCTGAAAAGCTTCTGTAAAGCAAAGGACACAGTCAACAAGACAAAATGATAGCCTACAGAATGGGTAAAGATCTTATCAACCCCACATCAGATAGAGGTTTGATATCCAAAACATACAAAGAACTTAAGAAATTGAACACCAAAATCCCCCACATAATCCATTAAAAAAATGAAATACAGACCTAAAGAGAGAACTCTTAAGAGAGGACTCTAAAATGGCTGAAAGACATTTAAGGAAATGCTCCACATCCTTAGTCATCAGAGAAATGCAAATCAAAACAACTCTGAGATTCCATCTTACACCTATAAGGATGGCCAAGATCAAAAAACACTGATGACAACTTATGCTGAAGTGGTTGTGGGGTAAAGGGAACACTCCTGCATTGCTGGTGGGAGTGCAAGCTAGTACAACCCTTTTGGATATCAGTTTCGCAATTTCTCAGAAAATTAGGAAACAACTTTCCTCAAGACACAACAATACCACTTTTTGGTATATATCCAAAGGATGCTCAATCATGCCAGAAAGACATGTATGTGCTCAACTATGTTCATAGCAGCTTTGTTTGTCATAGCCAGAACCTGGAAACAACCATCCTACAAATCACAATCTCAGAGACGTAGACATCAATGAGGACCCTAAGAGAGACATACATGGATCTAATCTACATGGGAAGTAGAAAAAGACAAGATCTCCTGAGAAAACTGGAAGAATGGAGACCAAGGGAGAAGGCTGAAGGGGAGAGGAGAGGCAGGGAGGGGAGCAGAGAAAAATGTCGAGCTCAATAAAATCAATAAAAAAGTAATTGAAACACATGTCACTTCATTTAATATCTTTGACAATATTTCCTTTAGCAAGTTTCTTCACCCTAACTTTCTAAGAGCTGAAAGTGGAGCTCAGGAGGTCTAAGCACAAGAGTGCATGGACAGCAAGTGGCAAAGCAGAGACTCAATCCCGACACTATGACATCTCAAAACAAACAATAATAACTTTTTTGCCTTTGAGCGTCCTGATTCTTAGTCTTGCTGTTCCCTAAGTGATTCTAGCTCAAGAGATGCTACACAACATACCCTCCTCCCTGCCCATGAGACTCAAACCAAAGGCATTCTCTCAAAGGCATGCTTCTCTTCTCACATGTGGAGCAGTTGTTCATCTCCACCAATGGAATTCTTAGCACCCACAAAAACCAGTACTTTAAAGTAAAATTTCTGGTTATTAAAAACAACTTTAATAGCTAGATAGTGAAACAGAACACAGACCTCTACCACTATAGGCATTCCAGCATTTCAGGAGGGAATTCTTTCTAATTATTTTTCTTCCATGGGGTTTCTTTTTCACATTGTTTTAACTTTCTCCCCAAGTCATTATATAAATCCCACTGGAAAAATCCATCCATTGTAGAGCCATAAAATGTTTTTATAAAAAAATTCCATCACCCATTTTACAGCTGGAAGCAACTCCAGAAAGACATACGTGCTAAGAGATTTCAGCTTAGGTACTGAGTTTAGTGGGCCTGAACTTACAATATTAGTGCATCAGAATTATTTTTAATATTTTCTTAAAATCCTCCTGTGTTTTTTAGAGATGAACACTGAAATATCAAGGCTTAGTTCAGCCCTAATTTAGCTAAATAAAATCCTAAAGAACTATAAATTCTTTTCTACAAATAATTATTTTTAAATAGCCTTTGGTATCATTTCTTTTCATACTGACAGTTTCCCTGTTTAGACTGAAAAAAGACACACAAATAAAATAGGAAGGAGATCTGTGAGCAGCACTTTCAGTGCAGGAGTCAGTCTATAAGTTTCCAGACTCTTCCCTGCCTCCTCTCTCTCCACTTGCCTCTTTCTCCTCTGTGTAATCTGCCACCATCTCTCACTGATGTTCTCTGAAATACTGCCCAGTCTCTCTCCTTTCTCCTGCCCTCCTTTCATTCAGAAACTCTCCCTAGTTCAGCCCTTCTGCAATTCCACATTATCTGCACCTCGATCTCCTAGCGGTGTGCTCCCATTCATTCTTATCTCCTTTAAGCCACCCTTATGGTGATGTTCAAAATGCAGCTCTTAATGCACTTCCTTGTTTAAGCATGCCAGTTTTGCTACCCATCTGTGCAGCTTCTCAGCCCTCGCCACAGCTCACATGGTTGCTAGCACTGCAAACTGAAGGGTTTACCTAAACATCTGCCCTCATTCCTGCTTTACAGCCTCCATCTCACTGTTCCTCCACTTGGAATGCTATTCCTCTCTTCTCATATTAAAGAGACAATTCAAATTTCTTTGCAGCTGCCATTCCTTGTGCAAGGTTTGAGCTGACTCCTCCAATGACGGTAGTACTTCTCTGTTTTGTTCTGCATGATTTTCACCTTTTCCTCTAGTGAAGCACATTCCCTGTGTATTTTGGTACTCTTTTCTTTTCTTTTCTTTTCTTTTCTTTTCTTAGGTTGAACAGATAAAATTTTGCTTTTATTACAAATGTAATAGAATATACACAAAGATATATGATCTAGACTCTTTCAGGAGGTACTGGTAAGACAACATATGACATGCACATTGGCATATTATATACATGCATGTGAATAAGTGATAAAAGAAAGGAAGCATTAATAATAAGAAGAAATACACAGAGAAAAACAGTATCTGAAAACAAAACTGAAAAGAATTCCATTTGCTTTTTGTCCTTTAATGTTTTTATTAGGATTCAAAGAAGTTTTTCATACTATAGCCTTCCTAGAAACAAGTAGAAAAGAAAAATAGAGAACAGGAAATGGAATATTTATAAACTAAGGGACTGGAAAAGCCAGAGTAATGTAAATGGGAAATGTGTCTTAAAAATAACTACTTTGCCTAATGTGGTGACAAAAATTCATTCATATTTAAAACATTATTAATTTTATATTTAACTGGGTAGTTTGATTCATCCTTCAAAATACAAGGCTAGAGGAAATAGCATGTCTTTTACAAAGAATACTTCAAGGCAAAAAAGGGGAAAATTTCAAATGATAATTCTATATTTCTGTTTTCATACCTTTGTTTCTTTTTTAATTTTTTATTGATATTTATTGAGCTCTACATTTTTCTCTGCTCTCCTTCCAGCCCCTCCTCTCCCCCTTTCATCCCTCCCCCAAGGTTCCCATGCTCCCAATTTACTCAGGAGATCTTGTCTTTTTCTATTTCCCATGAGGATTAGATCTATGTTAGTCTCTCTTAGTGTCCTCATTGTTGTCTAAGTTCTCTGGGATTGTGGTTTGTAAACTGGTTTTCTTTGCTTTATGTTTAAAAACCACCTATGAGTGGATGTCAGTGTGGCAGTTTCTCAGAAAATTAGGAAACAACCTTCCTTAAGACCCAGTAATAATACTTTTGGGTATATATCCAAAGGATGCTCAACTGTGCCAAAAGGACATGTGCTCACCTATGTTCATAGCAGCTTTGTTTGTCATAGCCAGAACTGGAAACAACCTAAATACCCCTTGACCAAAGAATGGATAAGGAAAATGTGGTACATTTACACAGTAGAAAAAATAACAACATCTTGAATTTTGCAGGAAAATGGATGGAGCTAGAAAACATCATTTTGAGTGAGGTAACCCAGACACAGAAAGATAATTATCACATGTACTCATACCTTGGTTTCTTAATTGTATAGTCCTAATACCTGTACATTATGAACTCAGCGTGTTTAGTAAACTGCTCATGTTTAACCATACCACTGCTGTATAGATTGTCTGTACTCTAATTATCTGGGAAAAATCAAAATGATCCCCAAAGCACACCTCTGACCTTCTTAGACATTCAAAAGGATTTCTTGGAGAAACTAATTTTTGAATGAGGTCCCCAAGTGATTCTGCTATGTAGCTGAGTTTGGCAACAATATGCAACTTAGCTTATCCAGTTTTGCCAATGCTCTTGAACTCAGTGGGAGCTATGGACTACAGAATGGGGGGGTCTGAATCCTGAATGTATACCCTAGATAGATGATACTGGGGAAACAGATGAATGAATCCTCACCTTGGATTTCTTGTTCTAAGTGAGAAAAATATTCTTTGTCTCAGGGACTGTGGTAGGTATGGAGTGGGGGGACTTTACATAAATTCCCTAGTACAGCAACAAGAGGGTATGACTTCACTGTGAGCCCTGAGAACAAATTGGTTCAACCTGAGGAGACAGCAAGCACCTCAAGACCCCAATGAACCAAACAATATCTCATGGGCATCTGAATGGAGAAGCCTAGTGGACACTTTGCAATGTATTATAGCATACACTTTGCAGAAAAACAAAACCAATAACCCCCATATTTAGAATTCACTTATCTAGTGGGGAAAACCATTCCTTGTTGGGTGCCACTAGGTCATCTTTTCCTACTGAGTATCACATGCTCTTCTATAATTGGTGACAAGGTGATGTAAGAAATCCTGTATATGTGCTGCTTTTATTGGTTAGTGAATAAATAAACTGACTTGGCCTGATCAGGCAGAGTACAACTAGGTGGAGAAAACTAAACTGAATGTTGGAGAAAGAAGATGGACTCAAGGAGATGCCATGTAGCCACTGCTAGGAACAGACATGCCGGAACCTTGTCAGTAAGCCACAGCCACATGGCGATACACTGATTAATAGAAATGGGTTAAATTAAGATGTAAGAGTTAGCCAATAAGAAGCCAGAGCTAATGAGCCAAGCAGTGATTTAATTAATACAGTTTCTGTGTCATTATTTTGGGTCTGAACTGCCAGGCGGTCGGGAAATGAACTAGCAGTCTATTATAACAACAAGGCAGCTCTCAAAAGTGTCATAGATAGAGTTTGTGTTTGTACCTATGAATACTTGTGTTACATATGATACACATCCATATATACTACATTTAATATATATGAATACTCTAAAACTGAAATTTAGCTAAGTGGTAGTGTACTTTCCAAGTTTGTATGAGGCCTGAAGATCAATCCCCCACCCCAAAAAGAAGGAAATAAATTCTAAGATCTGGATTCTTTGTGTGCTAAGAAATTACATATGGCCTCTCACTACTTGTGACTAGTGGGAGACATTCTCTTCCTTTGCAGTAAGAAAACTCATAGCAAATACTGTTTGTAGGATTGCACATTTTGAGCCTCTGTGCTCATATTCAATTCTAGTTGTTCTTGATACTCTCATTACTTTTATTGGGTACTGGTATTGTGTTTGTTTACCCTCAAGAGCCAGATCTCTATGTCTACTGTATGGAGAAATCAGTTTATAACTACAAATTGAGTGATGATTTGCCTATTGCAACATTTTATTTTCCTCACTTAACTAGAGAATATTCTGGAGTTATATATGCAGAACGACTTTGAGACAGATGTTTAGAGTCAGCAACATTGAAATATCTCATTTAGCTAGACAATCAAGAGGAATAGAACGTGTTGTAGGTGAAACCAAATATTACCAATAATGAGGAAAGGGAGGGCTGGGCTGCACAGTTTCTCCCAGAGTCCGTGCTTTTCCCTGAATGAAGAATTTTGCCCAACTCCCTAGAGAGAAGCTGATGTGACATAGTATTGACCTGTCTCCATTACAGCCCTATGGAAGTGGCATGCCTCACCTCTTGGTTTTCCTCAACAAGTCTTCAACACTGGCTGATGTCATTGCTAAAGGAAATATGTGTCTCCACAGCCAAGCCTGCCGTTCTGTTTCCTATTTTGAAGATCAGAGTATCATTTCAGATGCCTGGGTTTCATTTCTTCAAGGAATGCCTCCCTGTATTATGTAATGATTAGTGAATCTACAGTTGCTTAAAGGACACCCCCACACACATGCACATAGACTGGAAAGTTTGGAGTATATTACATAGAATTGTGCTTCAGTATTAAACGCATGCTTAAGTTCATCTTCAGGTATAATGGGAAGCATTTGTAAATGTCAAACACTAGAATTATTGCCATTTAAGTCTTCTCAACAGATTATATATAACTGCCCTTTTTATGGGATCTTTAGGCACACTGTACTGTCCTTGCAGAAGAACTACCCCTAGGTCTTATACTTCCACTTATCAATAACCATAATTGAAGTTTCAGCCAAAACAGAACTACAGTTATGCATCTAAGATGTCAGGTTGATGATATGAAAGTCAAGTGGTATCAAAGGCATGTGCCAATAGCAAACCTCCCTCTGCAGAAGTTCAAGCAAGTAGCAGAATGCCCTTTTCAGCTTATTCATTCACGCTGTGCACAAGGTTTTACTCTAAAACTTTTCAGTACATAGCTCTACTTATTTCCATATATGAAGTTCCCAGTAAATGGACAGACTGCACCATTCCGAGTTAGTCTAATTTAATGAGAGTGTATTTGAAATAATGACTTACAAATGTATGTTACTAAAAGCATTACAAGTTCCATTTTCATTCCTAGGCTGCAACAACACACCATTGTTATAGATATTCTGCCTTCTCCCAATACTTCCCCACATGCCTGCTTTCTTACATTAATATATAAGAAGTCATATATTTGTTAAGTAAAGTCCAAGGATATAAACTGCAACATAGCTGGGGTCATCTTTCTAATTCTAGTTGTTTGAAGTAACCTAAAGACTTTCCCTTGTTGTTTTTAAAGAACATATAGGTTTCTCATAATAACCATACACTTTTAGGAACAGATTTACAGATAATCCCTGGGTTTTGAGTTCAAATGTGTAAGTCACAGTGACCTAGGTTTGAATATAGACTCCACTAATTTTTGGTCATATGAATTTGAGTAAATTCTGTTAATCTAGGTCTTATCCCATATGAGCCAACCCCAAATATCAATAGCCAAGGATAATATTATAATTTATAATAGTATCCAATAGTTTTAATCTGCAGCCAGAAATAAAACCTCTTGTCTAGACCTGAGAAAATAACTCAGTAGGAATATGAAACAATGTCTTATTGTGCAAGTATGAGAATCCTCAGCACCCATGTAAAGGCAGAACACATCAGTGCCTGTCATATCTGGAGCTCTAGTGATGGAGGGAGTAGAGAGACAGATTTTGGGTTCACACTGTTCAGCAAGGGAAGCCAAGTTAGATTTGGAACCTAAGGTTCAGTGGGAGACCTCTAATTTTCAAAGTATATGAAACTATATTAGGAAGATAAATTTCAAAGCAATATATGTAAACAATTGAAGGTTGGAAGAGGGGCAGATAAGAATCATATAAGAATTACACACACACACACACACATTATCTAGTGGTCATTAAAGAATTCCTGGTAAGTTACCTCTGTTAACCCATTAAAGCTATGTTTACTGACCTTTCAAATAAGAAGTCATTGCTAAAGGAAATATATGTCATATATCAGATCAATATCATAAGGCATATGATCTCGAAGAGTCCATTTGGTTCTGGCATTCTCAACATTAGCATGACAATTGTCAGTAGACAGGGGAGCAGGCATTTTGGAAGTTCTGAAGTGGGGCATGGTGACAATGGTGCATAATTTAAAGGACATTAACAACAATGAAGTAGACCCTTCAACCGCTAAAGCTATACACTCTGTGTTGTGCATCATTTAACACGCATGTAGATACACAGCTGACAGGTAAATTCACAGTCTGACGGCGGAACCTTGGAGAGAGTAGTGAAATAGAGGAGCTTGTCCGATGGGAACTGTGCTTGCTATGGTGGATATTTTTTATTTCAGGGTTTGACAATGACACATGAAATATGACCCATCCTTAAAATATAAAACTTGCAATCTGAGCTTTAAGTGACAGAAGTGATTCCACGGGTGCTGGGATGAGAGCTAATGCTGCACAACTGGACTGCAGCAATGTGTGCTTCTGTTTCTTCCTGAACGATCCATTCTGGCTACCTGAAATATGGTCATCTGTTCTCACCTAGGCATTTTTTTTTTAATAAATGAAGAAATCATCTCAACATATCTACAAGGTCAGTCATGGGTACTCTAGGACTCTTGAAATCCAGCTCAGTGGCTCTTTATACTTCACCTTGTTGAGTTTTGTTTTATTTGGAGCCATTATCTAAATTTGGTAAATATGACAGTCCTATGGTGGGAGATGAGCAGATGGCTCCATGGGTAAAAATATCTTCTACATAAACAGAGGACTGGAGTGCAAATCACCAGACCTAACGTTGAAGCTGGAAAAGTGGCACACGGGTCTGTAATCCCAACAAGTCTGCAGAAGATAGAAGTTGAGATGAGAGCATTCTCAGAAGGTCGCAGGCCAACTAGGTTGGCATAAGCCGCAGAGAGACAAGGAGACCCTATGGCAAACCGTGTGTACAGTAAGAACCAATATCAGAAGTTGTCCTTTGGCCTCCACATAGCATACACCTTATTGTCACACAAAGTGTGCACACCTGTACACACAGAGTCTTCAGGAAAGTGATGGAAACTATGGGAAAGGTGACAGTTGCTCTACAGTATGGCCACACTGCAGACAGTCCACTGAGGCATCAGAAGTGATGTGAGGCCCCTGAGGTCTGTGGGAGTCTAGAAGAAATGACTTCAAGAAGAGCAGTGCTGGAAACTGAAGACCACAGCTGACACTGGGACATCCAGCCTCGTTTTTATTGACCACATAGAGCCACTTCATACAAGACTGACCTCTAAGAAATCCATAACAGTGACTACATCCCTGTTTCAGGATCCCCAGCACCCTGCAACCACAGATTCCTAAGATGCTCTAAAACTTCAATAATGTGTTTACCTGGACATTGGAGATGTGTAATTTGTATATTTTAAATAACTTTTTAATTCTTCTCTGTGGGCAAACCAGGAAAGAGGAAGTTCTATACTCAGCACTATGAAAACCTTCAGCCCCACTTGACAATTGCGTGGCACTCCATTCCAGCTGAGGGCAGCATGACATATGTGCATCCAAGGCTGTTCACGCAGGAAATGTCAGCATGGTGATGGGTTAATAGGATCAGGAAAGCATAAACTGAAATGACAGACTGTGCTAGCAGTGTGTAGTAAATATTACATTATTGCAAACATTTCCTTTCTTCCCTTTAAGAAGATGGCTATCTATGAGTCTTCCTAGCGTGCTACATGCCTGAAATCAAGCACTGTTTGATGAGCACATCATTTTTCTATATTGTTCAGAAGAGGAACTACAAGATTAAGCCACAGGCGAGAAAGCAGAGAATGGCCCCAGGAGGCTAGAATGACATCTGCAGAAGCCACTGTGCTGACCCCGTCATTAGAGGCAGAAGGGTTCCACGGGAATTGATCCCTCACCTGCCGCCCTTCCTCCGAGCCAGTGTCCTGAGGTAGTACTTCTTGAACTCATTGATAGCATCTCACCACGACTCCTACACATGTGAAGCTGTGGGCCAGCAGTAGACAATTGGAGGAGCACGTTGTTGAAAGGGACCACTTATTTGAAATGTCTTCTATGTAATCTTCCAGTCTTAGCTCTTTCTCCCTGTTGCTGTAAGAAAAGGTCTCAACAGAGTTGAAGGGAGGAAGAGGCCACTCTGTCTCTTGATTTGAGGTGGTAGACAAGTCAGTCAGCAAGAGCTTGAAAATGCTGGACACATCACACCACAGTCCAGAAGCAAAGAGTGATGAGCACATGCTACTGACCAGTTAGTTCCTGTTCTCTATTTGTACAGTCCAGGGTTCCCATCAGAGACAGTGCCACTCACAGTAGGCAGGTCTTCCCACTTCAATGAGTGAAATTAAGATACTTCCCCACTGGTCCATCAAGGTTACCCTAACAACCACACTTCCCATCCTCTGCCATCTCTTTAGGGAACAGAGACCATTCCTCGATTTCAGATCACTTCCTGTTGGCTATGAAATACCCACTAGATGCTGTCTGCATTCACCACTTTTTATTGTGATGGCAAAACACATGGGAGTGTCAACATAAAAGAGGAAATGTTAATTTTGGTGTATAGTTTCAGATTAACTATTCCAAAGTCACTTTGGTCCTGGTGTTTCTAGGCCATATAGTATGACAACTCCTCACTACAATGGAGAATATGTAGTGGAAAAAAGACGCTACCTCATGGTCAGAGGTGGAGTGGGGAATGGATAAATGAGAGAGGGGAGAACGAGAGAATGAATAAGGGAAGAGCAGGAGGGCTCAAGGGTAAGATATCCCCTTCAAGAGGTTGTGCCTCCAGAAATCTACTTCCTCCAACTAGATCCCAGCATCCTATCAGTAATTCATCAATGAACTTCTATAAAGTTAGAGTTCACATTATCCAATTATCTTAATATTAAATTAATAAAGTAGAATTATTTTCAAAGTTGTGAATTCTCCTGCCTCATTACGTATAGAATATATGTAAAGATGATCTGTAAATTGACACAACGAAGAGACCAAACTCACAGAGAAGAAGTTGCAAACATGATGAGGAGAACTGAGGTGAGACAATCAGTTCTCCACGGATCCTTTTACTTCATGCAGGAGAATTGCATCCAGACCAGTTGCACACCAAGAAACCGCATGTCCTGGAAAAAGCCATTTCTATCCTTTAGACTACACAGGACTTGTCTTTAAGGGGAATCCTTAAAATTCTTTGCAATCTTCAATAGGGCTGCACTTCTTAACCTCAGTCATGTAATATGCATTCCTGATAGGAATTTCTACATTCAGAGATTTTAAGATTGCATCATTTAACACTGCTAAGAATTATGTTCTGAGGGAAGGATATATTTAGCAGGTGGGTCTTTTGTCTCCTTTAATCATAATATTATGTTAAGCTGACCAACGTTTACTCTTTACCAGACATAGATATGAAACAGAGTCTGCCACTGGTAAAATAATGTGTTATTAAAATGAGAAATTCCTTCAAATTATTTAGTGAAAATAGGAGAGAGATATACTTACAATATTAATGTATCCTGGCATGGTTTATAGAAAATTTTATAGGTTGTCTCTATGTTTTTATTATAAATGCATTCAGAACACAATTCATTCTCTCCAGAAGGAAACTGTTCTTTAACTTGCTCTTTTTCAAATAAGATCCACAAAAGTTTTCTTGAGTTAACATCCTTGTATATTATTTCTAAGGGCTGTGTCTTCTAGACCAACTCCATATTTTTTTTTTCAGGACATCATAAGGAAGAAAGAAGGGAACTTAGGAGGGAGACTGAGGGGAGACTGTGAAAAAAGATGGAAGGGAGAGAGAGGGAGGATGGGAAAAAGATAGAGGAGAAAGCTCCCTTTTTGCTTCCCAAGCAAAGTACTGGAAGCCCAGGGAGCCTCTGTTTCATTAGATGTGGTGTTAATGTCCTGATTCCCATTAAGCAACTTGCTGCTTGTACCAGGTCTGAAATATGCAGAAATACCATCAGCTGTGATATCTGTAGAGACAAAACTTATCTCTTTGCCAATCCACTCAGTTTAAAAAAAAATCATGATCATTTTCTGATTTTTCTATTATCATAGCACAGGAAAACTATAATCTAATATAATTCTCCCTGAGTTTCTCCTGGATTAGAGATCCTGTATCCCCAGATGTCTTTCTTCTTAAAACGCTCTGATGGCAGAATAAGACAAAGCACTTGACAACTTTATGTAGCCAACCATAAAAGTCAGCAGAGCAGCCATTAGGCAACCTATCACCTTTGAATTAAAAAAAAATACACAAAATTATCATTACTTCATTTGTTACTTTTCTCGTTGTTGTGATAAGATATTTGACAAAGACCACTTAAGGAAGGGTTTATTTTGGTTTACAGTTCAGTGATAGAGCCTGTTATGGTAGGGAAAACACGGCTATTAGAGCTTGAGGCAGCTGGTCACATTGTATCTGTCATCAGGAAGCACAAAGAATTGAGTTCTGCAATAGGTTTTTATTTTATGGGGCCCAGCCCATAGGATACTAATGCCCAAATTAACAGTGAGTCTTCCCTGCTCAGTGAAATATTTCACAAAGCACACAGATAAACACTCTCAAAAATTTGTCTCCATAGTGACGCCAACAAGTTGATAGTCATTTATTTGCAAATGTCCAATCTAAAGAAGTCAAACATTCCATCGTAACTTGTGTGGCATCCTCACCTCATGTTCAGGCACATGGAGAGAGAATCTGGAAGACTCCTGTTCCAGGAAACAAAATGAAGGTCAAGGCTTTGCCTTAAATGAGACCTCAAGGCCGTGGCTAGTTTGGTGAGCATTTTTCAGTATCTGTGGGCTGCCAAATTGATGCACATCCCTTCTCTCTCCCCACCCAGCTCTGAGGTCACTGACCTCCTCTGTGCTGACAGAGAAGACTCCTTAAAATGGGGATGACAAAATGTGAGAATTTTCCACGTGCCGCTTGCCAACATCTCAACTGAATGTGTCACTTTTCAAGCCCTCCAAGCTAGAGGAAGATTTTGGCAATGGTGAAAATGTTTGTTTTCTCCTGGTGTGTGTGTGTGTGTGTGTATACAAACATGTATGTGACTGTGTAACACACCCCCACCCTCCATTTGTTTAAAATTGCCTTTAATTTTTCACCAAATCCACTCCATTTACAAACACCTATGTCCACACCCATTTTCCATGACTATTACATCAAAAAATGATCTCTCTGGCTGTTATGTGGTACAATAAATCTGGCAGTGTAGACCCTGAATCACAGAAGGTATTTTCTTAGGCTGTGAAGGAAAACATCCTGCTCCCCCGTTTCCTCCATGCTAGCAGTCAGCCAGCCTTCCTCAGCTTTCTCAATAGAATGGCAGCTGCCTCGTGCATTCATTTTCTCAGAGCAAACCCCTCACTGCGATGCCGTGTATCACATGCAGTTACAAGGCAAGGGCCATCTTTCCACATCCTGGATGGCTCTATGATGGCTGTATCACATCTTGACAGAGTCATTATTGGAAGATCTCCCTTGTCACTTCCTCCACCCAGGTTGGCCACTGGTGCAGAGGTTCAGATTAAATAACTTTTATAGGCAACTCCTTCCATCTTGTCCCACCGTAAATATTTGTTGCAATGTGTATTTTCAATAATTTTTGCATCCAGAAACACAGGCAGGGGCATGTTTATCAAAAATTCAAAGATACCTAAGACACAGAGAGTTGTTTACATAAACCCTTAGTGTTCTTATTTGCCCTAGTTATGAGTTTCCTCAGCTTGCCTCTTTTTTCATGCTAGTGTACCAAACTACCATTGCTCTGAGATTTCTAAAGTAATACAACCATATTTCAAATGAAATCGCTATTGTTCCTCTGTGTTCCAAATGGCATCCGCTGTTTTTATTCCCAAGGGTTTGAAACAAGGTTTAAACTTTATCACCTGCCTATTATAAGAGTAGGCTCTCTGCTAGGAGTGTATGGTGCAAAGAAAGTTGGAAAAAGACAAGAAAGCAGATGGCTGCAGTAAAGGCTGTGCCAAAGGGTCTTCAGAAGTGCATGGAAAAGTACTGAACCTCAAAAGGGAGTCTGAAGAAGGATGGTGAGGAAGAAGGCAGGACAGAAATCCAATCTTAGAAGAACAAGCTGCCTTTTTAGGGAAGGGGCTTTTAAGGGACATTCTAGGTTGCATATTGCCATGGTTCTTTGTTCACAAGGTGAGTATGGCATTTAACATGGAGCCTACTTAAGAATGACATTTAATGTAACACAGCCCTTTCCACTTACAGGATTGTAATAATAATAAAACAAGCACTGATATCCAATGTGCTTTCAAAACCTATATGGCCAGGAGTTGCAAAATCCTGTAATCTCATCACTTGGGAGGCTAATGCAGGGTGATCATGAGTTAAGGTCAGCCTTTATTATATAGTAAGATTATGTTTTTAAATAATTAAAGCAAACCAAGCACAATCTTGCAATTAATGTTTAAGGCATTATTATTTGTAAAACTCCCAAAGTAGAAATAACCTATATGTTTATGAACTTATGAATAGGTACACAGCTTAGTTTATTTATACCATGATATACTGTTCAACCACAAAAAGGAGTCTAATACTGATTCAAGGCAAAACAAACATAAATCTTCAAAACATTATCTCAAGAGTGAAAGATCCCTGGGGTTTAGAGATGTAACTCAGTTTGGTAAAGTGTTTTTCATACAAGCTTGAAAACCTGAATTCATACCCCTAAAACCCACATAAAAGGCAGTATTTTGTCTTTTCTAAAAGGCAGTTGCACATGCCCCTAACCCCAATACTGAAGAGGTAGAGCTAGGCATATCCCCAGAACACACTTCCACCCTCCGTATCCTCAAACCAGGGAGCCCCAGGTGAGTGATAAACCTTGTTTCAAACTGATTTTATTTCAGAACTTGATGGAAAGACCATATTAAGATACCACACCAAGATGGTACATATTCTAATAGTAAAATTTAAAGAACTCAAGTTGGTACCCACCTGGAATCTTCAACCCTACCAGTTTTATTTCAGAGTGTTGGAAGGTTCTATAAAAGCTATCAGGATAGAAAAAAATAATCAGTTGTTTGTCTTACCAGCTATGAATCCCAAAACTTACAATAACTATTGTTTTGGTAAGATATGATCGATCGGGGGTGCAATCTTGCCTGAATTGTTGTAATGAAAGGGGCATAAATATGTAAGAGTAACCAGCCACTTTATCATTGAATTGAAAGACTGCTCCACCATTTATACCTAGTACTGTTAACTGAGCCCAGATTTGTGAACGCTTAGGTCATAGGCCCTAGGAGGGAACTTAGTACAATTTTTCTGCAAAGTGGACATAATAAAAGATTGTTCCCTAAATTCTTATCTTTACACCCATAGGTTAGTGCATCTCTTAACCCTCATCAAAGAAACCTCTTCTTGCAATAGATGACAATGAAATCACAGGCCCACAACTAGCAAAAGGCTATAGAATATTCAGCCCTAAATACTACATTTATACCACACTAGGTATACCTCCATTCTAGGCTGAAGAAGCAGGGGTGGAAAGGTTTTAAGAGCCACAGGCAGTGGATTTCTGTAGTGAAATAGTGTTTTCTGGGAACGACAGGGCAGTTGCACACACAAACCCCTAGCAACTGGGACTGGATGCATGAGACTTACACAAAATAAAGCAAGCAAAACCCCAGTATGGACACAGGAGGAGCTCATGAAGCCCCACACCTAACAGAGGAGCTATTGGGACTGAATGCTGCCTGGGGAGGGACAGTCATTTCTTCAGATACGAGGCCCCTGAGAAACTAAGTGTTACAGTGCAGAGGTATGTGCATGCAGCCAGCACTAAGTGTGACTCGCTAGATCTTTCTTTTCTTTTCTTTCTTTCTTTCCTTTCTTTCTTTCTTTCTTTCTTTCTTAAAAAATGCACATAAAATTGAGAGGGAAAAGTGCTGTGGTGAGAGACAAAATGAGGAATTTAAAACGATAAAAGTAGAAAGCTACAAAGGAAGCAGGGTCTTAATCTTGTGTGTGTGTATGCATGTGTGCACACGTGTGTGTGTGCCTATCTATCTCTTTGTATTTATGTATGTGTGCCTGTATGTGTGTACAGAGCAAAACAACCAAAGCAAAAGCAAAAAATAATCATATGATTATTTTTATATGAATTGTTCAGAATAGGCAAATTCACATAAACAGAATGTAGAGTCATGGTTTCTAGGGACTGGGAAAAGAGGTCACAGGAATTAACAGCTCACTGGTACAGCAGTTCCTTTGGAGGTGAGAATGTGTTTTGAGAGTGAGGATGGTTAATTAGAAATACTGGGTTGCTCAATGGTACACAAACAGCACAAATGGCACTAGAATGTATTACTTTCAGCACCTGTGTTTTTCTTCCCTTACAGAAGGTCCTGGATATTTTCTCCCTGCTTGACAATCATCATTTGTTGCTGTAGCACATATCACAGGCACACGACAGGAAGACTGGGAAATTGGGCAAAATATTAATGGAGACTGTTCTGTAATACTCATCATTCCGCGGGGAAAAAAGACTCTATTTTTGTTATAAGTTTTGCTGTTTCCTACATGTCCTATAATGAGCTTGTATTGCTTTTGTAATTAGAGAAACACATTTTAATCATTTGCTTAATAGTCTACAGGCTGTGAAATCATCTTTACTTCAAAGTTTCCCTTTTAGGATCTATCCCTTTTAAATAAAATAGAGGGTGGGTCTTTCAGTCTCCAGGCCAGCATGACCAATACAACTTCGTTAATACCACGAAACAAGTTAGTCTGAGTGTTTGTCTTTACGGGACCTCAGGTCGTCCCAGAAAGTGGAATCATTTCAAACATATGGTTTAGTCTTGTGCACGGGCTTTCTCTCTATGCAGAAGTGTCTGAGTTTGCTTTTTGCAAGTGGGAGAAAAGATCCTGGTGACATTTTGCTAATACCAGTTGAAGATTTTTAAACTATTTCTTTTTTCCTGAAGCCAACTGTGTCCTTTGGAAGTTGCTTGCCATCTGCCAACAATAAAAACAAACTTTATCTCAGAATACAGCTTTTGAAATGTCACCACACTACTCCACCTAGTTTCTTGTGAGAAAAGAAAAGCCCTTGGTTTAACTTGTACATTCTGGAAGGCCAAACTATGTTTCTATGAGACCAGGGCACAAAAGGAATTTAGAAAGGAGTCTGGGAAGGGGCTTGCATTGAGAATTTTGGTATCAAACATTGATATATAATATTAGTTCTGTTCCATTACTAATTTTTGGAATACATTAATCTTACAACTGAACATTTTGATAATACCACATCCCTTTTCTCTCTCCAACTCAACCTTAAAACCAAATAAATGAATCTCCCTCTTAATTTCATGTGATCTTTTAAAAAGTTTGGAACCCATATCCAATACTTCTTGGGTAACCCAGAACTAGAGACTAAATAACCCAGACACCTATGGTAAAACCATATGGCCTAAAAAAAAATCAGTAAAATTAGTCCTAATCATATTTTACTATACTCATAGACCAGTGCCTTATTCAGTCATTTTCAGAGAGGCTTCCTCCAGCAACAGATAGGAACAGCTGTTACACACAGCCAGATACTAAGCAAAGAGAGAAACGAAATAGGAATAGAGGGAGGGGAACTATAATCAGGATATATTCTATGGGAAAAGAATATTTTCAATAAAAATAATAATCCACCAAGTCCAGTGCTTTTCAAATTCTATAGGTTAATTTTCAATGTATCTGGTTAAGATGTGGATGCCAGCTCAGTGTATGAAGAATTAAGAGTCCATATTCCTAATAAATGTGTGTATATGTCCATTAATAATGGTATGCATATACAAATTACCATATTTAAGGAAGAATGCATGGTACTGCATATAAGTTTTATCATGTTATTTTTAATTTAGACTACTCCTGTGGCTTATATAAAACAGACACATAAATTCTTGCTCTAAAAGTTAAACATGGCTATGGTAACCAAACTTCCAAGATGAAACCCAATAATCCTCACAGCTAGGATTTACATCCTCTTCTAGTCCTGTCTTTTACTGCTCAGGGGATCACATATGACCAGCAGGACTGAGGCAACACTAAATTTCACAAATTGTGTGATAAAGACATAATGGCTTACAACTTAGACTCTCTTTACAATAACCCTCTCTGGGCAAAACCAGCTGATATGTTATTCAGATGGTCACTGAATAAAAGTCCCCCCTGCCATTGTACCTATGAGTGTATTTGGGTAGGGTCATCCAGCACCATCAAGTCACTAGATGTCCCCAGCCCTAACCATGTCTGTAACTACAGAAGAAACATATAAGCTGCTGTCAGAATTTTGGCTTTCAACTGATGAGTCTGTAAAAGCTTGTTGTTTTCTTTTTTTTTTAGCTTGTTGTTTTCAATTACTAATTTGGTGATTTATTTTTTTTTTTGGCAATGAGTGTCAAGTACAAGGTCAGAAAAGATAGACAGGAAGAGCAATGTGCCCAAGGGGAATAAGTCTTTTCCTAGAGTCTGTGAGATTTTTCCTAATGGATTTTTTTTTCTGTATAGTTGAAAGTCTATATTTGTAATTTAGGATGCTTTTGAATTAATTTTGGTCTGCATCACTCATGGTAGTATTAGGAAAAAGTGAACCGCAAGCTAACACTACCTCATAGATATGGACCCTCAAATTTCATATCTGTCAATATTATCTTTGCTCAAAATCCCTTCCTTCCAGATACGATGCCTAATCTTGTTTGTCAAGTTGACGTATCTGGGAAAAATGACCATCAACTAAAGTCTAAATAATATTGAACTGAGTCTTCTCTTGATTGCTAATTGATATGGCAGGGTCTAACCCACTGTGCATTGTACCATCTTTATTCGGGTTGCCTATAAAAAAGGGAGCTAAATGTGAGTTTGAAGGCAAGACAATAAGCAGCATTCCTCCATGGTTTCTGCTTCGAGCTACTGCCTTGGCTTCCCTCAATGATGGAATATAATGTAGAAATTGAAATAAACCATCTCCCTACCAAGATTCTTTGTACTCCGCTACATAGTAAACAGTGACTAAAGTTATAGGAAAAACACACTATGCTTCATATTTGATATATGCCAAACAAAGAAAACAATTTCATGTTAATGATATGCAGAAAGGCAAGACCAGACTTACACTGACTAGCCTACTTTCAAAATAAGAGTATGCTGACAAGAAGATCTTATGATTATAATACTGGCAGGGACTTTTATGGTTCCTGTTGTTGTCCTTTTTATGTTAGTTATCACATGCTCTCAGAGCAGGTTCAGTGATTTTTCTCATTTATAGATGAAGAAATCATTGCTGATATAACTTGCTTTGAGACTTACAGTCAGTCCATGACCAGAACACACTGGCTCCAGAGTCTGTTCAACTGTACTTCATATGTATAACAATGGTGCTATGCCAATTCATTCAAAAGTCATGAAGTGGATTGTGGGGAAATTTCTCCTCTTATATTTGCTTTTTTTTCTAGTTAAGAAATACAGGGGACTAGAGCTACTACCATTTTGAATGAAGACATAGGAGATTTGTGAGCCTTTGGCTCTTCTCCATGTTAGATCATCAGTGAAGATGACATGGCAGCATTTTAGGGCCCACCTAATCCTGACAGCTGAGTATAGAAGGATAAAATTGTCCTCTCTGCATTTTTAATTCCAGCGTTTGTCTACACTGTTTCTATGTGTGTCTTTATGTTCTGTTTCTTGCTTCCAAACATTTTCTCCCTCACCCATTAAAAGACTATCTCAGACTGAAAGTTGGTTGGCCCAATCATCTAAGCATACCAGTTGGCTCATGAGTAATGACTGGGTACTTTCATGGGGATGTTCCTAACAACAGGACTGAGTCCAGCTGCCATGGGTTGCCTAAACTGAACATTCAAACAAGGTGGAAAACACTAGACCTGTGTCCTTGGATACTGGGAGCTTCAAGGACTGTTTATTCCAAGTATCTCAAATGAAAAATAGAAAGCAATTTCTCATTGGGCTCACTGATTCCAGTACACGTCTCCTTAGGCAACGTTGGCATCCTTCTGCAGTGGGTCTGTTATTTAATATGAATTGGAGTGTGAAACAGAATCGGCACCTGCCATTGCATCTCTGAATAGAAGCAATAGCTGTTTTTTTTTTTTTCAGTCAAACCAGAATACGAGTGTCTCATTTTGCTTTTCAAAATAGAGGGGCAGCTGATGGGCATGTGAATTGTTGTCAGACCCAATCCTATCTTAGCAGCTGCTGCTACAGGAGCTAATTGTTGTGTTTAGGTAAGTTCTCATCCAAGGTGTGTTTCAAGGCAATTATGAAGGGCAGCTTTAGGAGTACCTTCCAAACACATCTATTAAAAGGAAGTTTTAGAAATGAAAACCTTTAAATAACAAAGCATTGAAGAAAAATAAAAAATTAGTAGAAATTTGCAACACTCTTGGGATGTTTTGGAAACTAAGATTCACAACCCTGAAGAAAGGAAGATAGATAATAAATAACAGATGCAATGAATAAGTAGCGTTGTCCTGTGCATCCAGAGCTCCAACACACTTTTGAACAAATAGATGCATTAAACAGTCTCTGAACTTTACATGCAAGGACTAGTTTTCCTTGTCATCATTCCATAAATGATATAGAATAGTGACTGTTTACATAGCATTTACATTGTGTGTGTTATAAAGAATCTAGAGATGATTTAATGTCGGAGATGTGCATAAGTTACATGCATATATTGTGCCATTTCATCTAAAGAATTTGAGAAAGCTTGGGTTTTGCTATCATTGAGAGGTCCTAGAAGTAATTCCCATGCATACCGTGGGATGATTGGGAATTCTAGTACATGCCAGGTGGTAGGTGCCACAGGAAAAGAAGATGGAGGGATATTTTGAGAGTTCTACAGGTCTTACTTTAATAAGATAGTCAAAGCATATTATTAATAATATGAGTTGAAGTGAGATTCAAAGCAGGTGGGAAAATGTTTTGGGTATCTGGGAAAAGAGCTTTCTGGTGAGTGGAAACAGATAATGCCAAAGGCAAGAAAAACTTACAGCTCTGGATGAAAACCAGCAGTGAGCTAGAAGAGCAGAACCATAGAATCGGGGCAAGCAAGGAAGAAATTGGGGCCTGTCAGATCTTGGGAAACCATTTAAAGCAAAGGTTCTCAAGTTTGACCATTTAATACAGTTTTCATGTTGTGGTGACCACAAACATAAAGTTATTTTTGTTGTTACTTCCTAATTTTGCTACTGCTATGAATTGTTGTATAAAAATCTTCTATACGGATGGTCTTGGCTGACCCTGTGGAATGTTCCTGTCCCCTCCTTGAAGATCCCTGAGCCTTAAGTGTGGAGGTTATTGCTGTAGAACAAGCCTCGTGTACACTGTAAAGATTTGTCACTTGAATTGGTTTAATAAAACGCTAATTGACCAGTAGTCAGGCAGGAAGTATAGGTGTAGCAACCAAACGAAGGATGATGGGAGGAGAAGGGCAGAGTCAGGAGACACAAGTCAGACATGGAGAGAGCAAGATGGGCATGCCGTACTGAGGAAAGGTACCACAGCATGGCAGAGTGTGAGTAAGGAATATGGGTTAACTTAAAATGAAAGAACTAGTTAGTAATAAGCCTGAGTTTCTGATCAAGCATTTGTAAGCAATATTAAGCCTCTGTGTGGCAATCTGGGAAGTGCCTGCTGGTTATTTGGGACCAAGTGGCTCTGAGACAGGAAACTCATGCTTCAGGTTATACTCTCGATGTATCAACTGGGTATGGGCATTCCATAGTAAGTTGTTCTCTGCATCTTGACATGTTGTATGTTCCTGTGATAGTCTCACTTTGCTGTAAAAAGAAGCTTCTCTGATGAGGTGTGTACCCAAGAAACCTTAATACTATGGTCCCTAAACAAGACCTACACAATGACAACATGAGTTGAAGCCCCAGTGAGGATAAGAACCCATCCCTAAATGAAGATCTACAATGACTACTAAAAGAGGAAACATTAATCTTCTCTAGTGATGAGTTCCTTAATAGGTTATCCAAGTAACACATGTACTTATGATCAACACTAACTGGACACAATGACGTGTGTGTAAAATCAATGTGTGTAACAATAATAAATAAGGAAGAGAAAACGAATTTGTGAGGGAATGAAAGTGATATGGGAGAAAATGGATGGGGTGGAAATACTACACATATGGCAATCATGGATGACATTCTCAAAAATTAAAGTAAATGTAAAAAATAAAAACCATACTGTAGAGTTAAAAAACAAATGAACTTCTATAGGAAACAAAGTATGAAATGAACGTGGAGCAAAATAGGTGAGAGAATGAAGCAGAATAAGAACAAATGGAATTCTTCAAGATAGGGTTCCTCTGTGTAGCTCTGGTGCCTGCCCTGGAACTCCCTCTGTAGACCAGGCTGGCCTCGAACTCACAGAGATCTGCCTGTCTCTGCCTCCCGAGTGCTGGGATTAAAGGCGTGTGCCCCCATTGCCTGGCTGGACAAATGGAATTCTGAGCATGCTCTGAAGTTACAGACAGGCCAGTGATGAATAGAAGAAGAGTATAAAGAGTCAAAACAACCCCAAGGTACAGACTTAGCGATCTGATATTTCTTGTTCTCTTCAGGTAGAAGGCATCTGTAGGTACAAAGATGTCAGTTTGCACTGTTTAGGTATCTGAGAAGAGATGTCAGAGGATGATCCTCACCCGAGAATAAATGAGCATCAGAACTAGACTTGGTGGGTCATAAGTAAGAGGGAGTGAAGTTGGATGGTGCATCTTAGAGGAGTTTGAAGAAAACTTGGGAAGTGAGTGTGATCCAAATGTAGTGTGTACATGAAATGCTCAATCAAATAGTACTGCATTTTAAAAATATGTGACAAGATAATAACTGGGCAATAGAACTAAAAGCAGAAGTTTGGACTAGAGGTAGGACATTTTAACAAAATTGGACCAATCCTTGGACACCAGAAACGATAGCTGCCATATGAAGTACGTGCCCCTCCCTGGTGAGAGTGGACTTGTGGGGGAGCGGCTGCTGGCTGGGGAAGGAGAAGAAAGGGAGTAGGTTCCTGACTTCTAAGCAACCCGCCAACCTGCCAGATAGACAGTTGTGTAAGCAGAATCAGAGTAACCAGGAGCCTTTATGTCTGGAACACAAATCTCATTTGAAATAATCAATGTTAACTGTTGAAAGGGTACTTGTTTTGTTCCCAGAAATGTATATATTAAGAGTAAAACACTATGTCAAAGTTATTTACACACCTCCCCTTCACTTTCTGAGTCACTACTGTTACAATCTAGAGACTGCTACGGCAGATTAGCTGTCTGTAGGCACCTGTGCCTACGGTTTACGCGGTGAACACTGTTCCTACTCATGATCTTTCAAGATACACCAGGAACAAGACCCAAGGGCATGAAGAATAACCCACAACCACCTCTTACTGTGTGTGCATTATTAAGAGTGGTGTGCATCTCTGTGTCCCCTAGATGTGCCAGCATAACAAGGTATATATATATGTCCATAATGTGGCCTTTACCATACCAAAACACACAATTCCTCCTAAACATCATCCTAAGGTTCAATTTGGTAAAGTTAACTGGCATCAATGAGAAGGTACCATATGGGGATGCTGTTCTGTATGTTATTAGAGACAATGAACTCAAATTCCTGGAAGTACAACTTGTTTTACCATCTTTGGGGGAGAGCATGGGTGGCACAAAGCATGGGCCCTGGACAGACTCCATCAGGCTTAACCTCAGCTTGGTATCTGTTCTGGGGCCACATGCATGCCACTTGCTCTTTCTGTGCCACACCACTCCTCTTTGGAAAATGAGGATAATTGTCGTACGCATGAAGGGCTAAGAACACAAAACGTGCTAATATTCATGAAGTGTTTAGAAATGGACCTGGCACAGAGTAGATCCTTTAGAAGCATTAGTAAGAAGATAAGATGCTGAAGTTTTTTGTTGCCTTTGTTGTTTTCTCTTTTCAAGTCTACTTTTCTTCTGCTTCTTCCTACCATGAGTGTATGGTTTTCCCAGTTTTTCATGACTTTTCAGAAAGGGCTGCTGGTCATTAAATGCCTTGGACTTTTGTTCCCATAACAGTAGACTGACTTCTCTCTCAGGCTCATCTCTGAGGCAGTTTCTGAGGCATGCCGGGTCCTCCTGCCTGCCTTCCAGAATTGCCTGTAGCATGCCTGGTGATCTTCCAAGCTCTCCATGGTCAGCCAAGTAAGGTTTAGTGTTATTTTTCATCACCTTGACGTCAGTGAGAAATATCACTAAATTAATGCAAAAAAGATGTTCAATAGAATTTCATAAATAACTGAAAGCCCACTTCTAATACAGGATGGTCTGTGATGTTTTGAATTGTGGAAATTTGTCTAGGGACTTCCAGAAATTCATAAACCAATGTCAGCTGACTAATTTAAAGTTTTGTTTTTTAAAATATGGCAAGATGGAATGAAAGTAGACCTCTTTTCGGGAAAACACCCCAAGATGACTCAATTATCAATGACAACTATGAATTCAAGGCAAGTGGCATCAAAAGTCTTTTATAGAGAAAGTTGACCATGACAGCTTATGTTCAGATGCTCTTGATTTGCCCTAACACATGGCAGAGGAAGAACCTTGTCTCTCCAGGTCTGGGGCCACTGGTTTCTGATTCTCTTATTCCCGTCAGCCTTTAGTTTTGGCTTTGACATCGTTCCCTGTATGTGTAAAAGACATTCATCCACAACAACATATGGGAAGGTTCTCTCATATGGCTCTCACAGGCTGCCAATATACATCAGCAAGGATTGAACAGAAATCTTCCATTTTTCTTTATCTGCTTGATAGTTTGAACTCTGGGATCTGATGTGACACTTATTTCCTCATATTTAAGCAATATCAAAACCAAAACACTAGAGTCTCAAAAAAAAGTATTTTGAGAAAATTCTTCATGATGGAATCCTTGATATTCACATACATACACTGGCTTTATCCGGACTCCCCCTCTTGTCCTTTCCTTCTAGGATTATCGTACCCCAAGTCTACTCCCTTCTGCTCTCAGATTCTGTATCTATAGACTGAAGAAAGGTTGACCCTTCCTGATTCTGGGTAAGAATGTTGGATATCCAACCCAAAACTGCTGTCAAAAAGATAATTTGAATATAAATCCAATGAATAGTTCTTAGTCTTTCAGTTCCTATGCCCCACAGTGGCACATGTTCTGAGTCAATTTCTTTTTCCTTTGATACCCTATGATTCTACCTTTTTTGGAGTGATCTTCTCTCACGTGTCTTAGCATTTCTTATGGGTTTTCATCTGTCTCAAGTTCTTATTCTATTCCTTGATGCGATGTTTGATTTTTCCTTCTGTTTGCACAGAGGAGTAATTTCAGCATACTCACCCACTAGAACTGCAAATTTCAGAAAGCTAGCATCTCTGTGCCTTGATTTCCCTATCTACATAGCATAGCAATAGCACATATCTCAGAGGCTTATAGCTAAAATAACTTTAGGTATATTCATATTTACAATATAATATACACAAATTAATATGAAGATTATGCAATATTTTTAATGTTAGTAAGAAATTCAATAAATACTTTTGTTCACTCTAATGGCTTCATTGAATACGCTCACACTGATAATTTTACAAATCCAACTTTATAAATCAAAAGCTCCCAGAACTTACATATCTGCTATAGTTTGGGCATCAAATGATACTTCAAGGTCCACTTGTTGAAAAAGGCTCAGCCCAGAGTGGTACTGTTGGGCAATAGTGAAAATCTTAAGACTTGCAACCTAGTGGGAGGTTCTTTTATTGCAGACATGTCCTCAAAGAGAATCATGCAGCTCTGGCCTCTTTTTATCTTTTTATTTCTTGCCATGAGGTGACCAGTTTGATTCACCACATTCTCTCCCTCTCTGATTAAAAGTTAGTGATCATTTTCAAAACTAAAACTGAATATAAAATGTAGAAATAGTATAAAGAAGGGCATATACAATGTCATGTTTAATTATTTACTGGTTTTAACATCTAAAGGAGAGTTAATAAAGGGGATTCCTGTAGACTCTTGTGCCATTTAAATTGTTATAAATTCAATTTTATAAAAGATGTAAACAATCTGCAAATGTTCCTGAGGACATTTACTCCAAGAGCAGCATAGCTCACTGTAGAATGTTACCTTCAGCGAGCTACCATGATTCAGGGTAAGGATACCAGGTCATTAAGCACACCATGGTATTGGTACCTTCTACCACACCCTCTCCATCCCAATCCAGCACACTAAATAGAGACCTAAAAGCAATGCCCTCCCCACCGCAACCATGAGCTTAAAGCTCTAAAACCACTAGCCCAAATGAAATGACATTTTTCTCTTTATGATTGATTTCCTCATGTGCCTTGCTATGGGTACAGAAAGATGACTACTAGAACAGTGTCACCTGGATGATCTAGCATTTCTCATAATATTTCCCCATACTTGGTGCATTTCAAGAACTGATACCACGTGGTCACCCACTCCAGGCAACTGATCTTGGCTGCATGTTCTGCCTCCACCTACAGGCATCGGTTTCAGCCCTGTCCACTTTATTTTCAAGATGTTCAGACTCTATCCTGATGTCTCCAACCTTGCCTAGTTCTTTCAAGACTACTCACCATGGCCAGAGTTTTATTCCTAAGATGCAAGTAGATGTACAAACCCCAATAAAAGTGCCTAAATTGTAATATTTCACTCCCACAATAACTTTAATTACTTAGTGAGAACCCAAATGCCTATTATGGCTTGCCTTTCTGATTTCCCCAGTTATTGCTCACAATCTGATCTTTTCCCATCCAACTTTCAGCTGTCTTTACAAGCTAACTGACCATATCAAAGTACTTGTTTTGTTGAGGGTACCATACTTTCACACAACTCAGCATTACTACATACTATGGCACCCCAGGTTTTCAAAACCTTCTTGTTAATTCTAGTTAGCTCATTGTCGTGTTTAAATCATATTGGGAAAGACTGGACTGCACTAAGTATTGAAACACTGGGATTTTTATCATGCCCACCAATACTGGCTAACTAACTTTACAGGTGATGACTTCCTTTCAATTCTGTTTCCATGGACTTGTTAGTCAAATTTGTATTAAACTGTTTATCAGAGTCCAGCCTCAACGGGGTTTGCATGTTCCAGGGTAGGAGCATGAGGATAAGAATTATTAAGCCAAAGGAACACAAATACAAGAAAAATAAAAGACAGAAACACAGAACAGCACCAGGAGGGAAATTCAGAGAATACCAAAATCACTTGTGTTTATTTTCCCACTTTTTTATATACCTCATTCAAAAGGAGGGAGAGGCAAAAGACTTCATTTAACATGATATAAGGAATAAACAGAGCATCGTCAGTCAAGCACTCTGCTTTTTGGACTGGACATATAACCACACCTTTATACCAAGTATCCTGCAGGCAGCCACTCCGTGTAACCTCCTGCCAGTCTCTTTTGAAGGAGCAGGAATAGACTTGAATTCTCTGACCTTTGGCCAAGGTGGAGCAGAACCACCTCTATACTCAAAGTACTAGTTAACCACACCCTAGGTCAGGATCTCTTGTTTGTAGCTGCACCTATTGTCAACAACTTTGAGAGAGCAAGAATAACCTCAGACTCTCTGACCTTTAGTCAAGGTGGAATGGACTCACATCTGTGCACCCTGGCATCTCTTATATGTCAGCCTCTGTGCTGGACTCCAAGGACGCAACACTGAGCAGAAAGATGTTACCTCTAATTTCACAAGTAAGTCCTCTATAAATCCCCACCAAATGAAATAACTCTGTGTTCTGCTAATGTACTCTTCTATTGACCAAGATTCTGTTGCACTGTATTTTACCTGTTGGCTATCTTTGTGCTTTGTCTTAGGCATATCCCAGAAAGAAGTGGTCAGACAAGGATCAATAAATGATAGGAATGAGGTAGGGAAGGCAAGAAATCTGATAAGGGCTGTGTTCATGAATAGACGGCTTCAATCTCAGTTGCTCTAACATCTGGGAAACTGTGAAACATATGTCCATTTAATTATACCACAAGGTTTGAGAGCAGAACCAGTCAACCCCTGTTCACAGAGTGTAGCATGCTGTGGACACCAAGGAACTTCCAAATTGCTCTTGCAAATGTTGAAGCTGCAGGTGAATTCACGGATCAAGGCAAGAATAGGCAGGCACTCAATGACACCTGCTACGCTGCCCCAGGGCCTGAACTGCAAAAATATTATCCATGTTCCTATTCACAGGACTTACCAGAATTTCTGGGGCAGAGTCATTACTCAACATGTGTGAATGAATTGATAAACCTCTAATATAACAATATATGGGAATAAATACTTGAAGCAGCCCACCCCCATCCCAGGAAGGCTGAAAAAGCACAGGCCACCTGTTGGGAAGAGAGTTTTCTTGGTGCAATTCCAGATACAGAATTAGATGCCGCAACAGATGGTTCATGTCTAACTATTGCCCCTAGACAATACCTCTAGGGTAGACCCCTCAATGACCTCAAGACTTTCCTTGGCATCAACACTTGACCTTAGGGGATGCTGACTCCAACTCCAACCTCTTTGTAAATTTGGGGCTGTATGTAACTGTAGGAGCCCCTCAACATTCAAGCCTGTCTACAGAGAATAGGCACAAAGTTTTATATTGCTCAATCTGGAATGGACTCGGAAATTTACTGCTCTGATTTTAAAATCAAACATGAAATTTTACGGGTAAATATTTGTTTAACAATGGTGATAGGCTTCACACAGTTCTCTTTTTGGCACAAAATGACTTCCTATTTCATAGGCACATTAAAATAAGCACATAAAATAGTTAAAAAGACTTCTTGGACATCAAATAACCCATACTAAACATACTGATGAGTTAAGTGTAAATAAATGAGAAACACATGGATAAAATTTTCCTTAAATACATAAAGCTTTAGACATTAAATGAAGGAGAGGCTGACAAAGCACAGCTGGGGTTTTGCCCACCGCAAGGGTTATTTTTAGTTTGAATATTAAAACAAATTACAATTCAAAGTGTGCAGCTTGAGCACAAACGTTTGATTTATAAAATAACGCCTGTCATATAATGATTGGGAAGATAGTGCAGACAGTCGTGAGAACACAACCCTAACCCTTGTGAATGACAATTCTTCAATAATCATTTAAAGTGTAAAGGTCAAATTTCTTGCTGTCGTTTTTAGAAAAAGGCGGACATTTCTGGACCTCATTCTGAAAGACGAACACCTGGAAAGGGCATCATTTTAGGAACTGGAATTTTGAATATGTTTTAGCATACACTAAAACAGGTTAGAGGGTAGGTGTGGAGGTATTTGCTTCCCTTGAATTTGTTAAAGGAGACTGAATAAAACTAAGATTTTAAGTGCTAGGTGGGAGCTTACAAATTCAGAATGTGACTGGCATGCATGAGGGCTGGGGGTTGGTCACTGATGCCAAGTTTTTGTGTCAGCCTGAGTCAACTGTCGGTATTTCATGAGGCATGTGTGTGGGCTGGATCATGCTGGTCACATACAACCAGGTTCAAGTTTGCTCTTCACCTACATTTACAGATGTGACTAACAAGGTGGTAAAAATTAGGGGCTGGAGAGACAGTTCAGCCGTTAGGAACACTGGATACTCTTAGAGAAGACCTGACTTTTATTCACAGTACACATCTGATAGCTCCCAACCATCTCTGATTCCAGTTTGAGGGTATCTGATGTGGTATTGTATCTTCTGCGGACATGAGGCATGAAAGCAGTACACCGATACACACATAAGTAAAACACCTATACATTAAAAATGAAATTAAGAAGTGGCAAAATTAAAAATTGAAAAGAAAATTACTATCTTCGGCATCTACCATCTACCAACGCCCAGCACATTTCTTCTAAGCATAAAGAGTTGGTTTTCATTTAGCTCTGCTGGTCATCACGAGATGACAGACAGCAGCCACAGTCCCAAGCACAGCTATTTCTTCATCCAATGACATAATGAAATGACTCAAACACGGACCCTGAAAAGTGTACAAAGTATAGTGTCCCGGTGGGAGCTGTAGCTTTCTCAGAAGTAGTAGCTGCCTATGTACTAGACTTCCCTCTTTCTACTTTTGCTTCTTAAGCTGGCATTTTAATTTCAGCCCCAGACCCCAGAAGACAGCCTTCTCAAGCTTCGCAGCCCTATGCTTTATTAGCAGTGTTCTTTGGGCCACAGCTCATAAAAGTCAATTCTTTCTGAGAACTAGTTCACCGTCCAGGAATCAACATGATATGAAAATGACCGTGCCATCCTGGGTTAGCCTTGAGATGACCAAGAGCTGAGAGTAAGAACCTATAGGCCACCCGGCATCAGGTCAAGTTCAGTAACAATGTTTGCATGTTGAAGTTATTCAGCGAGTAGAGCCCTTGGGCACCCACGAGGAGAACACAATTTAAAGAGAACTGAATGACTGAAAGCAGTCCTACGGGAAGAAGCAAAGGATGAGGTAATGAGTAACAAAGGGAATCTGGAAACCAGGATTCAATGGGAGCTTTGACGAGCCTTTTCACCTCCTTCCTTTGCCCACCTTTTACCTTGTCTTCTGGATGACTATCTATTTCCTTCATCTCCCAAATTAATTTACACAGAACCATGGAAAGAATACTACCAACTGTGAAAGAAAGTACGATTCCAGTCTCCGTTCCCTTTGCTTTTACAGGTAGAGGCAAGTGGCATCAGAAGGGTGTCAGTGACTCACTCCCATGTGGATGCCAGAGGATGCCACACAATTCCAAGGGCGCCGTGCTGTCAACAGTTCTGACTTTTGAGGAAAATTTTAGTATCCTTCAAAAACTTGCAGGAGGTGGGGAGCGTGTGCGTGCAGAGCAGGCCAGCCGGATGTCCCTCTTACTTAGCCTGAAGCCCTGAAGGCAGAACATTTTAATGCACACCAGGAAACACACCTGCTCTCCAGTCAGGGTCTAAAGCCATGCAGGTGAGACTCATTTGCAGCAAGCACTTATTGTTTCGGGGGGCAGGGGTGGGAAGGGGTAACTGGAAGGGGATCAGACAGCACTTAAAACAATGTGTGCTTCTCAAACCTTTCTGGTCAGAAATTCATGTTTAGCTTTTGCTTAATTTTTATTTGATTGCTTAAATAATTCTTGCATTTTCAAACTGTTATTTCCTTTTCCCACATTCAAATCTATATTTTTCTCTTCTCGGGGCCCAGGATTTTGTTTTTCTGTTTTAATAAAATGTTCTATTAGTACTCTATCTATGTAGACCTTCAGCGTCATGTTGCCCAAGGCCCTACTGGGTGCTCTGCTTCAGTATGGTGCACTTCCTGTCATCAGTATGCTCACAGTGAGTGTCCATCATTTGGTGCACTTCCTGTCAGCCATATTCTCACAGTGAGTGTCCACCAGAACCTTTCTTCCAGCTGCATGCCTGTGAAGGAAGTGCTTCTGTCGTAGGAGGGTGAGGCGGATGTTTGGACTGATATAAGTCAAATTTGCTTTTATTTATTTATTTCTTAAATATTTCTGCCTCTTCCCCACCACCGCCTCCCATTTCCCTCCCCCTCCCCCAATCAAGTTCCCCTCCCTCATCAGCCCAAAGAGCAATCAGGGTTCCCTGTCCTGTGGGAAGTCCAAGGACCACTCACCTCCATCCAGGTCTAGTAAGGTGAGCATCCAAACTGCCTAGGCTCCCACAAAGCCAGTACGTGCAGTGAGATCAAAAACCCATTGCCATTGTTCTTGAGTTCTCAGTAGTCCTCATTGTCCACTATGTTCAGCGAGTCCGGTTTTATCCCATGCTTTTTCAGACCCAGTCCAGCTGGCCTTGGTGAGTTCCCGATAGAACATCCCCATTGTCTTAGTGTGTGGGTGCACCCCTCACGGTCCTGAGTTCCTTGCTCGTGCTTTCTCTCCTTCTGCTCCTGATTTGGACCTTGAGATTTCAGTCCGGTGCTCCAATGTGGGTCTCTGTCTCTGTCTCCTTTCATTGCCTGATGAAGGTTAATATTCAGGAAGATGACTATATGTTTTCCTTTGGGTTCACCTTCTTATTTAGCTTCTCTAGGATCACGAATTATAGACTCAATGTCTTTTATTTATGGCTAGAAACCAAATATGAGTGAGTACATCCCCTGTTCCTCTTTTTGGGTCTAGCTCACCTCACTCAGGATAGTGTTTTCTATTTCCGTCCATTTGCATGCAAAATTCAAGAAGTCATTGTTTTTTACTGCTGAGTGGTACTCTAATATGTATATATTTCATACTTTCTCCCACTCTTAGATTCAACCAGTGTAAATCAAGGGATTATGAGCCATCTAGCTCACAGGTGACGGCGGGGGGGGGGGATAACATCAAGGCTAAGAGTGTGAATGAAAGGAAGAAATAAAAGGGACAGGCCATTACTGCTCCTACTATGGTGGAAGAGAAAGTTCACTGTAGATAGAAGGGAGAGCATAGCATAGCCTGAGGCTGGGACATCTGGGAGAATACGGAGTGGATACAATCCTGAGCCATGTGAGAAGAGGGGGGAAGAGAAGGAAGAGAGGAAAGAGGGGGTCAAAGAGCAGAAGGGGAAGAGGAAAAAGGTAAAAGAGAGGTGGGCAACCAAAATGTCTGGATTATATAAAGAAAAACCTCTCAGAGAAGGACAACCTGGATCCTGTGCTCTGGAGTTCAGGGTTAGAGGGTTGGGAAGAAGGTGGGGTGTTCAGGCACATCCTGTAACAGATAGGGACTGAGGGGTACTGGGAGAACCTGGTGGCCAGGCCTGCTTTGATATGTTAAGTAAGCACCTCACTCATTGTCTCAGGGTGTGAGACTTAACAGTGTGGACACTCCGCATCTGAATCACAAGAGCAACTACCAATGTCTAATCCATCAATTCCCTACCTTAGGACGGGGTAGAGGATGTGAGTATGGGAGAGAGATCAATCAAGCAAAAGATGGAGAACAATGGAGAAAAACAAGATTCTAGTGCCGCAGTGGCTAAACCAAGCTGCATTAAGAAGCCCTACTTTAGACAGTCTATATCCTGTTCTCGCTAGTGAATAAAGAGGTCTGGGGAGTTTGGAAATTTCTGAAGTAGAGTTTGGACCTGGGAAGATGTAATCCCCGTGGTTAAACAGGGATTGGCCATGTACACCCGTTCATGTAATCTAAACCAATAACATTTTTCTGCTTAACTAGAAGGCTCACAGCGCCAAACTCAGAAGTCCAACTGGCTAGCGGCTGCGGAAGTGTCCCTTAGGAATATCCAAGTAGGTGACATTTTCAATGTCAGGACATTAGGTGGAGCTCATTTTCACTTGTCTCCATCCTGTCATTCTGATCACAGGTAATTGTGAACTGGCTCAAATTGAAAGTCAGACAAACAGAGCTCTTAAGCGCATGCAGGCTTTACCAGCGCCGCAATCACATGCCCTGCTGACTTGAGCCTATTCTCCTTAGCACAATGAGTGTGTGCTAAGAGGAGTCGAAACTTGCCCTGAGAAAGCAGGGCCTCGGGGCTCCATTGAGCAATGCTGTGTGGGCAAACAAAGCTCCCTCTCTGCCGCTTTACAAACGATGGGTTTTCACTGGGTAAGATGTTTTCACTGTATTCTTAAAGCATCTGCTGATGCCCGACAGCACGGGCCAGCAATCCCAACGCCACATTGAATCTGGAAACAAGTGTCTATTCATGGGCGCCTCACCCTCACCCCTAGAGAGCTGCTTTCATTCTGAGGCAGGGAGAACAAGAGAAGGGGTCTGAAGCAAGATGCTTGGCTTATGCAGTGTGCTCCCACTCTCCCTGCGGTACATCTCCCTAACCACAGGCCTGCCTGCTGGGTAGCTTTGGGAGGGCACTGTAAGAAGCTCACAGGGAAAGGGTGATGAGAGCACCCTAGGAGCACAGAGATAAGAACCATCTGTAAAGAGAAGGAAGTTCCTCCTGCCCAGTGTTGCAGAACAGTCTCAGAACGGCGCACACGATCTCTAAAGCTGAACCTTTCCAGCAGATGATTTGTTACAAGAGAGTGTCTATTGTGTTTTGATAATCATGACATGGTGCTGACTGCTGCTGTCTGTTCCACTCTCCAGGGAGTATCCCTTGACTCATTTGTTACTGTGCATTTCCCAGAGGGCAAAATGCTTTTGTAGCGTAAGATATCACTGGCTTGAGCAGAATTATGTCTCTACATGTATTCTAATGAGGGTATGTCTCTCTCCATCTTCCCCATGCAAACAGCCAGGAACCTTTTATTGCAATTGACATTGTGGGTAAGATGTGCTCAACAGTCTTTGCAAGGCCAATTTACTTTATCCATGCTTGTACTATTTCATTTCTTCACTGCAGTAGTATTCTTTGAATTACTTTGCCCCCCACCCCTGTTCCGTGCTAACAAACACATAAAAAACTAAGACAATGGCAGCCTATAAAACAAGGGGCTCTAAACACCCTGTTGCAAACTATAAAGTGATCTCAATTTTGCAATATTAAACAATAAAATTTATAACTTGAAAGGTTGTGAGGATATAAAGTAGCCATTAATTGTGCAAAGTTCCAAGAAGCCCTACAGATCTGGCTGTGCCTTCTCCTCCCGGGATGATGTGGGATTTCCCTCTGTATGCTGTGATTACCACTGGTGAATAAAGAAACTGCTTTGATCCTATAGCAGAGCAGGGCAGAACAGAGGTAGGCAGGGAAAACTAAACTGAATGCTGGGAGGAAGAAGGCAACAGAGTCAGAGAGAAGCCATGTAGCCCCGCTAGAGCAGACAGAACTTTACCTGGTAAACCATAGCCACGTGGCAATACACAGATTAATAGAGATGGGTTAAATTAATATGTAAGAGTTAGCCAATAAGAAGCTAGAGCTAATGGACCAAACAGTGGTTCAAATAATATAGTTTCTGTGTGATTGTTTCAGGGCTGAGCAGCTAGGAACCAACAAGCAGCTTCCCCACAACACTAGGACATTCTTTAAGGATGCTGTCAGACTAAACACTTATGGCCAAGTCATGATTTTCCATAGTGATCAGGTCATGGGTAATTAAGACTTACAGATCATAAAGACAGAAATTGAGAGCTAAGAGGAAACTCAGCAAGCATGTGGTCTAGCTCATTCATTTTCAGGAGAGACAAGCAGCGTTCAGGAGGTGAAGTGTCTTGTATAAAATCATACACCTCACAAGGGGCAGAGGGTAGATTAGCACAGTTTCCAACATAATCTTCATTTTCCCCTTTCTGCTGTCCTCACAAGCAACATGTTTATTTCCCGAGTATACATGATTGACCTCTGTGGAGTAAATAGCAATCACACTTTTAAACGTAGTCATACCTCTCTCCTGTATGCTCTTGGTTTGTAAGATAAGTAATTAAAGAACTAACAGATGCAGAGAACACCAGAAGGGGAATAGGATGAGTAATTGAATACGGGATCTTGACAATTGAGCTAACTGTGTTTGGGCTCATATAGAGACGGCTTAATACCTGTACCATGGCCACCTGTGGGTCACAGAATGTATAGGCTGTAGCTGACAGATGGGAGAATGTGCTGACAAGGAGACAAGACTGCAGGCCCTGAAGCCTCAAGTACAAGGCTTCCTGTGTAGGATGGAGAGACCCCTTTGACTTTGTCCATTTTGTTGGATGACGAGTTTGCCAGAGAAGGAAGTTGACATAAGCAGTAAGAAAGGAAAATGGCCATCACAACACGGTTCATGGCAGCACTGACGAATAGCTGAAAAGAAGAGTGGCCTGGGTAACGGGAGATATTGTCAACACCTGTGTCTCAGCAACCTCAGCAGAGTTACTCAGTCTTCCTGGAAAATAGCAACTGGAACAACTTTGAGATTTCATTTTACCCCAGTCAGAATGGCCAAGACCAACAAAATAAATGATAGCACATGCTGGTAAGGATATGGGGCTGGCATTGCTAGTGGGCAATCAAACTGGTAAAGCCACTACAAAAATCAAAGAGGAAAGCCGGGCAGTGGTGGCGCACGCCTTTAATCCCAGCACTTGGGAGGCAGAGGCAGGCGGATCTCTGAGTTCGAGGCCAGCCTGGTCTACAAGAGCTAGTTCCGGGACAGGCACCAAAGCTACAGAGAAACCCTGCCTCGAAAAACCAAAAAAAAAAAAAAAAAAAAAAAAAAAAAAAAAAAAAACCAAAAAAAAAAACAAAAATCAAAGAGGAGGTTCCTCCAAAAGTCAAAACTCAATACCATAAGATTCAGCTATCCCGCTCTTGGGCATGTATCCAAAGGACTCTACATCTTACTACAGAGATACATGTACATCCATGTACATTGTTTCTCTACTCAGAATAGCCAGAAACTGGAGACAGCCTAGATGCCCACCATGTAGTGAATGGGCAGTGGAAATGTGGCACATTTACACAATGGAATGAATATCCCACTGTTAAGAAAAAAATGAAATTATGAAAGGTAAATTATTTTCAGGTAAATGGATGTGGCTAGAAACAATCATCCTGTGTGAGGTAACCCAGACCCAAATAGACCGAGCACTTTTGAATTGGATTTAAGGCCTATTCCATGAGATTGAAGTCATACATGATACAGCTAAAACAGCTGAGACCTGAGATACAACAGGTCACAGGCCTGGAGGAAAAGCTTGCTACTATTAATCTGCTAAAGAGACATAACAGTAAAATGACTAATGACATACTGCAAAACCCACAGAGCACAACATCACTCAGTTCTCATCAGAAAGCCTCTTGCACTAGAGGGTAGTTAACAGAGATCCACAACTAGACAATATACAGAACATGAACACGAGCGACCTTAGAGCACACACCCTAAATGAGATGTTTCTGTCAAAGTCCTCACTTCGAGGCACAAGCATCTATGCGGAAGAGGAAGTGGAAAGAGTTAGGAGTCAGAAGTCTTGGCCAGCTCTAAGGAAGGTGTCATCCAGACACGACAGGCCAGAAGCACAGATGAACTCACAGGGACTGGGACAGCACACAAGAAACGTGCACAGGTTCAAGACAGACAAAACCCCAGCACTCAAAAGAGGAAATAGACATAAAGTGCCACCAAAACCAGAAGCTGTTTGCAGCTGATACTTGATGGTAAAAGAAAATTCAGGCTTTTCCAATGGAGTGTCACTGGCTACAGCCATAACATCCAGGGTAGGCCCCATGGCAAGGCGTTGTTAGCCAACACAAAACAGCCTCCATCTGGTCTGGGTTTCTTTGAGCACTTTTTGTTTTGGGATTTTGGGTTTTGGCTTTTTGTTATTGTTTGGGTGTTTGTTTGTCTTACTGATTTTCTTTATGTTAACTTGTTTGCCTGGTTTGAATTTCAAGTTTTAACTTTAATCATTGTTTTTCATGTTTTTATTGTTGTTGTTTTGAAAGAGAAAATGGGTAAGGAGGTGGGGAGGACCTGGCAGGATTTAAGGAGGCAAAAGAAAATGATCAAAATAATTGTATAAATATTTTTTAAAAAAATAAAATAAATCCATAAATTTTCCCAGGCATCAGCTTTTCATGAAATAAAGCTTGGACAATTAGCTCTTCTATATATCATAAAAATGATTGCCACAGACTGTTAATATTTATTATACACACGAGTATGTATGTACACACACAACAAAACATATTTAATTGATGGGTTGCACAAAGCCAAGCTGTTATTGGCAGTAGAGCCTTTAATATGCTAATAAACACGTGTCTACAAGGTTCCAAGAGTGCTCGAACATTCTCACTGATCTGCTGAGAAAGGGAAAATCAGTTTTCTTTCGTGGAGTGTCATTGGGTACATCAACCACATCCAGGGGAGGTCTCATGACCAGGACTAGTTAGCTAACACAAAACAGATTCCATCTTCTTCTTCTTCTTCTTTTTTTTTTTTTAGTTTTTAGCACTTTCTTGAGTAGTGTTCCACAGAGCACATATCCTGAACCATTGGCCTAGGAATTATCAACCCACCCCTGGCTCATGAATTCTTAAGTATGACTGCATGAAATAGAGGTGAAATCCCATCTCATTCTACTGTTTTATATAGCAGTCACTCAAAAAGTAAACTTACAATGACAGATATATTAGAGCTGAAAAGCCTAAATACATAATTATCCTGTATAGGAGCATGAGATTGAGATCAAGCAGAGAATCTAATCTTGTGGTACTCATTTGTGAATGGGATTTAGGAATGTTGTGTAACAGTTTTTACCACATGCTCATTGCTGAGGTTACAGGGAGAAAAGTCTGGGCTCCATTCTCCTTCTCAGGTTATTCGTTACAGTCCATCTACATACTTAGCCTCACAAAAATCCTCCAAAAAGACCGTATTTCTTGAGACAATGTAAGTATCATGTCTAACTCGGATTTTAAAAGGTATATAACATGTCATGAGCTTAACAAGTCATATATATTATTGAAATTGTCCCTAAAAGCATCAGTTAGCCTTGTTGTAAGCATGTAAAATATGTATAATGGAAAGCCCACATGTCTTTAATTTTAAACTTAACACATGTTTTGGGTTTTCTTGACCTTTTACAATCTAATTTGTGACTTTCATCAAGGATCTCCTTATCCTGGAAATTTCTGGCCTCTATACTTGCTATGAAATTACCTAGGAAGAAAAAAACTAATTCTCAGTGAGCAATCCTTTCAGACAAAAGATATAGAAGTGACACATGGACTTGTGTACAGGAAAGGGGCAAACTGAGAGCCAAGGGAATCCATTCAAAGTGGAGGGAAAAACCCTGTCCAAAGGAATCATAACTGGTCCCCTTACTTTGGGCTGTTTCCTCTCTGACTTACTTCCCTAAATCCATTCCCCAGCTTTCAGGTCTATTTTTGAACATTGTGAAAGGTATCTTTATCTCCATCAAATACAGATTCTTTGGTATATGATTTAGTCCTTGATTCTATCACAGGCATGATCTTCTCAGTGCAATGATCCCTATATCTTCCTCATACATATTGCCTGTTCAATCTCTGTGAGGTCGAGACCAGCCTGGTCTACAAGAGCTAGTTCCAGGACAGGCTCCAAAACCACAGAGAAACCCTGTCTCGAAAAACCAAAAAAAAAAAAAAAAAAAAAAAAAAAAAAACAAAAAACCTACCCTGATGCTGGAAGGTTAGCGCAGTGCCTTCTTTATTACCTGAGTCCTATATCCTTCTGATCAAATCCTTACCATCAAGACACTGGCCATTGACTCTCTTGGTTAGAACTTTCTGAATGTTGAAGCTCCCATCACAAAGATGAGAGCAATACCCCACTTCAATTCTCAACATAGCCATACATTTTATTGCAGTGTCCCTAAAATCTTTAGTTAGAGAAGTTATAAACATATAGAATACTTAGAACAAAAGCACATACATTTTTAATTTTAAACTGGATGCATTTTCTTGGCCTTCCACAATCTAACTTATGACTGTCATCATGTCACAGATAGCCATGCATAGCATGGCAGAACACTTACTTAGCATGCTTTCATGTTCTAGCTTCAATCTACAGCACAGAGAAGGTAGAGGAGGAGAAAAGGGGGAAGAGGAAGAAGGATCAGGAGTTGGGGAAAAGGAGTAAAGGGGGCAAGGAAGAAAAGGAGAGAAAGGATAAGGAGGGGGGAGGGAGAACTTATTCCCAAAGTCCAAAAGAATATCTTCAAGAGATAATGGGGAAGATATAAGAAATTATTTCATACTCATTCTTGACTAATTGCAGGCTACAAATGGCCTAATAATGACTCACAAATAAGTCAACGTGATACTTAGTGAATTCTTGCTTTCCTTTAAGATTAGGAACAAGGCAAGAATAACCCCTCTCAACACTGATATTCAATATTGTACTTTGGAGGTTCTAGCACTACAGTTAAAACACCAAAATAAGAGATAGGTAGAGAGAAAGATCAGTTACTAAATGTTCTTCACTATCACTGTCATCTGTATCAATAATTACAGGAATTAACAAAATAAGGTTGCAGAATTTAGTAAATAATAAAATAAGTCTGTTTAACAAGGTTAAATGCACAATGCAAGGTCAATATTTATGAATCAACAGCATGTCTCCTCACTAGTGATGTTATGTGAAAAGAACAACTTAAAACACAAAATGAGAGCATCAAGAAAGCTAAGTAGTCAGGAGTGGAATCAACAGAAGATACACAAATTCTTTACCCTGAATATTACAGAATAATGCTAGGAAAAACCAGAGATTTATGCAAAGACATACTTCCTTAGTCTCCAAATAGATTATTATGTTCAACAAATCCCAGTTATTAGCCCAACCAAATGTCTGTATAGATGAATCCCAACATAAAAGATCTAGGATAGTCAAAATAATCTTGATAAAGGAACACAAATTCAAGATCTCTGTTTTGAAAACACAATATAAAATTATATTAATCATTCAATACTAGAATAAAGATAAACATTTAATTAAAACAGATTTTTGAAAAGCTCTACCATAGTACTTTTTGGCAACAGTACTAATGTAATTCAGTGAGGGGAGGGTGCATCTTTTCTCAAATTTTTCCAATAAAAGTTGTAATAACAACTGATCTTCAATCTGAAAATAAAACAAGCTTTGATTTTTACTTGTGATCATATACTTAAATTTCTACTCTAAATAGATGAGAGACCCAAAACTAAAAATATAAAAATACTGAAAAAAAAAACACATAGGACAAAATCTTGACTACCTTGAACATATAGAAAAATGTCTCACCACATTCATAAACCATTAGTTATAAAGCCAAAAGGAGATAAGTTGAACAAATACATTAGTTAATACTGGATAATAAACATAAAACATAAAAGACTTGTATAAGAATATTTACAACTTGCTGAAGAGAAGGCTCAGGTAGTTAAACACTTGCAGTCTAAGTGTCGGGACCGGAGTTCAAATCCCCAGCACCTGTGTGAAAAATCCTAGTGGTCTGGTGGTCTTGGTGACTGCCTGGAATAATCCCAGCATATAAGAGACAGAGGATAGATACCTCTAGAACAAGATAGGTAGCTAGACAAGTCAAATAAGTAAACTGTTGACCCAGTGAAAAATCCTGTCTCAATATATAGTTGGAGACAGAGAAAGAGAGAGAGAGAAAGAGAGAGAGAGAGAGAGAGAGAGAGAGAGAGAGAGAGAGAGAGAGAGAGAGAGAGAACCGACATCAACCATAGGCACTACCCTCCATGAGCACACATGTGTCTGCAAATCCTCTCACACACATGTGCACACATCCATGAAAATGCACACATACACACACCACACACACACACATTGTGTCTATCTCACACACACAGTAAAGTTATAAAATACATGAGTGAAAAATATTTGCAAAGACAATAAGACATCATTCCCCACCCCCCAAAAATGCCTATAAAAATCACATCATGCTACTACACATCGATTAGACTGAAAATTTGGAAACCTGTCCATAGAAAGTATTAGCAAAGATGTGAAGAGAGTACAGGGTTGGACATTTCTGAGAAAAGTTCAATTACTTAGAAAAATAATGCAAAGTTTCTTATCAAGTTAAAAGATACAGTCTTCTTATGACACCATAATTCTAAGAGAAATGGAAGTATATTGCTCCTAAAGTACTGTGCACCAAAGCATTACTCAGAGGCATTCCAAAGCAGAAACAACCCCAATACCTAGCAACAGGTAGAGGGATCAAAAAATTGTGATAGCTACCAAGTGAAACCGTAAACAGCAAAACTGACACATATGTAAGGTCTTCATGTTGTTCTAATGTAACATAACCAGGACTATATAATATATGATTCCATTTGGACAAAACTCAAGAAAAAATAATCTAATTCTGAAAGATGCAGCCTATCTGTGGTTACTGGTGATAGGAGAGGAGATGGATACGGACAAGGATCACAGATGTAGGGAATATTTTTGTTGATATAAATTCTCTATATCCTGATAGTACGTTTGATACATAAGTTGAAATATTTTCTTCAAAACTTACAGAAATGTATATTATAAATGATGCCTTTGGGAGTGTATGCACAGAGAGCCCAAAAAACCTGCTGGGTACAACTCCCAGCCACCGAAGCACATGCAAAATCCACCCTTTTAATTCTGTGTCTATTATACTTAAATAGAACCAATTACTAGCACATCAAGTTAAAGAATACAGACAGGGAAAAAATCTGGAGTGAATAATGAAGAATCAACTGGGAGGAGACACGGACAGTTTCTGGTATTATGAAACTGCTGATCTTCATGTGTGTGATATGTTTACAACAATCAAACCACTTTGAGAATTCATAAGTGAGCATTATACATCCATTGTACTTCAGAATAAGATTTTCTAAAAATCTAGGTCTCCAATGAGCACATTTTAAAGACCTTAATGAAGAACAGGTTTCATATAGTTAACATAGCTTGAACTGAGCTATGCAGTGTTGCACAAATAGTCAATAGTTACCTATTTTAAGTGAATTAAAATTGAAAGTGTAAATCCTCATTTTATTAGTGACATTTCAACTACTCAACAGACATGTGAGCCAATGGCAAGCACATTGCATGGGACATTTCCATCACTGGGGATTTTTAACAACACTGGTGTAGAAAAAATGCTGAAATGCTTGGCTAGTGATAAACATTAAATGTGTATCTAATAACAGAAAAGGCACAAAAGGCGCATAGTATAGAGATACGGCTCAGTGGGTAAGAGCACTTTCTGCATAAGCATGAGGTCCTGAGTTCAAATCCACAGCACCCATGTAAAAACACCAAGTACAGCTAAGTATGTTGATAACCCCATTGATGTGGTGTAGACACAGGCAGATTTTAGGTGTTCAGTGGCCAATTAGACTAGCTCAAATGGAACTCCAGTCTCATGTAGAGACTCCCAAGAATAAGGCCCACGTTACAACATTCTGACTTCTCCTCTGGCCTCAGTAATGTGTACAGAAATACATATATCACAAAGCACTACTCATAAAAATGAAAAGAAAAAGAATATAACATTTGCCATATACTCAGCACCTGTAGTTATATTTCATTTTTTATATTTTACTGAAAGTAGGTTCTTTCTCATACAACGTATTCTGATTACAGTTTCCACTCCTTCCATTACTCCCAGTTCCTCCCCACCTCCCATCTCATCCTCTCCCTTCTGTCTCTCAGAAGAAAAGAGTAGGCTTCTAAGAGATAACAGCAAAATATAGCCAAATAAAATATAATGAGACAAAAACCATCACATTGAATTTTGGCAAAGCAAACCAACAGAGGGAAAAGAGACCCCAAAGAAGGCACAGGAATCAGAGACCCACTCGTCCACACTGAGGAGTCCCATAAAAACATTAAGCTGAAGCTATAATATATGTGAGAAAATCTGATGCAGACCTGTATGGCCCTGTGCTTGCTGCTTCAGTCTCTGTGAGCTCATGTGAGTTATTCTCAGTTGATTTAGAAGGGCCTTGTTCTCCTGGTTACATTCTTTATGCCTCCTCTTCTGTAGGGTTCCTTGAGTTCTGAGGTGAGAGTTGATGAGACACCCCATTTAGGGCTGTGTATCCCCAGATCTTTCTCTCTCTCTCCATAATGTCTGGCTATGGGTCTCTGTATTTGTTTCATTTAAAAATAATTTTTAGTTACAATTTGGTGATAGTGCCATTTGAATTTTTGCTACCATTCTTGTTTGCATAATATGAGACAATGTAAATTACCTACTATGGAAATTTCAACTATTTTATACCATGTGTTCCTGTTCAGTTACAATATCGAAAAGAACAATCACAAAGGCCCACTGCCTGAAGCAAAATTGAAAAAAAATCTATGTAAATTCATCTATACTTAAGAGGCCTAGGTACAATGAACAATCCAGAAGCAAAACTAATTGTTAACTGTGCATATGGGTCTAAGCTATAATCTCCTGCTACAAAAATATGGAGTTTTCTTGGGCAAATGCCTGATTCTAGGACTAGGGAAAGAACTCTACGGGATGGTTTTGAGTTATGCTGTCTCTAGCATAGTTCTAATTGCAGAAGCTATTAGAGATAACTCAGACCACATCATAATGATGTGCTTCCTTCAGCAATTTTGGGGACACTGACATTATGATAATGAAAAATTGATTAAACTCATCAAATCCACTCATTATAATATGTACACACAACACAGGCTGCTGAGGTCTATTTTCAAGTAATTCCCTGGAACCAGAATGTGTGCATGATTTCCCAAGAGAACATGTTATCAAGGATAATTCTTGTTCCGATCCGCATTTCCTGCCACCTCTCAGATGCAACAGAAAACTGTGCCATGAGCCACTCAGTAGCAAGCCCCTAGCTTGAACATGTGACCTGCACAGACAGACAGGGTAGAGGGAAACAGGCAAAATACAGGAAGAACTGCTTAATTCTCTCCTTTATAAACTTCACACAAGTGTTAATCTGTTTGTATCTGACAAAATGGGGCATCAAATTGAAGAAAACTGGAGTCTATCTAATGTCAGAGCATTCTGTGACTGTATAGACCCCGTATGCAATTGCTATCCCACCAAGAAGACACAGGAGAAGGGGCGTGGCTAAAGACTGTAGAGAACTGAATTAACCCCACGGATAGCAACAGCTCATGGAATACAGCTCTGTGGGAGTTTGAAACAATGAATAAATTTTTTTCATCATCATGAATGATACTTGATGGACAATAATGGTAGATAATATTTTCATTGGATTTTTGTATGTTTTTCCCATTTCTGATGTCTAACTTGTAAAATCTGCTCTGGGCAAAGCAACATCCAATCAAATCTCCTTAGTGGCTTCCCCTCTGAGAATATTAGAATATATCAGTTCCTCAACTTAGAATTCTACCTGAGACCTTCCCATCTTCCCATCTCCCCAGCATGGCTTAAGATTCTTACCTTCTTTTATTTCCTCCTTCTGCACAGTAATCATTCCACCTTCTCTCTAATGTACTCTATCCCCAATCAGCCACTGTCTTCTTCAGCACTCAGTTCAAGTACCATCTACTCCAAGATGACTAACGTAGGATGTACACAAGTGATTTTCCTCACCACAAAGTGATTTGTTTGTTTTCCCAGGGCCAAACCTCTGTTCATTACAAAACCTTTTGATATGATCACCAGAGATGGCTAGAAACTTATTGGAGTTACTAAAGAAGTTACTAGATCTATACAGCTGTGCTCATCACTAGGTAACTCTAATGAGTATAGCAGTGAGGAGATTGAGCATGGGAAATGGTAATGGATTAAATATAAATCTCACAAACTTAAAAGAAAAGTTGAAGCTAATCATGTTTAGAGCCGATTTTAATGCTCCCTTCTCCCATCTTAATGGGAGTGCACTTTGACAGTACTTAACTCCTGGAGAAAGGGCACACGACATACATTCTGTTAAGACTGAGTGCCAGCTAAAGAAATCGATGCTTGTCAGTCATTTACTCAGCAGTTGCACAGCTATCTGAACAAGATGACAAGATAAAGTGCAGGGATCCGAATACAAAGAATGGCTTCTGACCTTCTTGTCTGCTCCTTTGTAACTGTTTCAGAATTGTGTCAGTATGCCCTTAATTCTAGAAGGCAGTATCAGGAAAAAAAAATAGTGGTTGGGACATCCTTCCTTTGCTTATCTGCTTTTACTCATGCAGGTCAACGAAAAACAGTCACAGGCTGTCAGCCTCAGCCTCATTACGAGGGCACCATAAACCCTGCCCCGTGGGCCAGTCTTCAAAACTGGCACAGTTGCAAAACAATGTCAGTTGCAACGGGGCCCTAATTTTCTCTGTCAACAGCCTTGTTCCACTTCTCCGATATTACTCCTTGTTGCCAAGTCCATTTTGTAAATGAAATCTACCTTTTGAAAATCACCATATGAATATGTCAACAGGTCATGAAATATTTTCATTATAAATCTTAAAAAAAAAACGCAGCTCTAAAGAAACAGTTTGGAAAACGTCTATTTCATTAAGTGTAAGTGTGAAATCTTGATGGAAAACATTTATTTTGGCAACTTGCTATTCTGCTGGTGGCCCCAAAGTATCCTGACTGGACTATGTTTATAGGGAGGTAGAACTGGGGACTCCATAGTGAATGAAAAACAGCCTGCTTAGATTCTCTGGATCATGAGCTCTGAAGAGGGACTGGGATAATTATTATGCTAATTCCAGGTATGAGCTTCTGAGTTGTCTTTCCCATTAGAATCACTTCTTAACTGTCTATAGTTAGACGCAAAGGCACTGAATCAATGAGTTCCCAAGTTATTCATGTTTGAGTCTGGAACAGTGTATGTATGTACACACATATGCCCCATGCCCACCTGTGGAGGCCAAAAAAGCTGTTTCCCAACACCTACTTTTGTTGCTCGGGCCATTTTTTTCTTAGTCTACACTCTTGCTACCCTCGTCTGCCTAGCAAGGTCTGCTTCTCATTTAGGACCCACAACACACAGCACTTTGCCTGTGACTTATTTTTCTTCCCCTGGGAGAATATCAACTTTTAGTTCTCTCACTGCTTTGGGAATTCCATGGTTTGTGTCATGGCAAGCTATGATCGTCTCTATGTGTCATCTTTTCCAGCTGTCCAGGGAGGTCCATGGGATAGAGCTGATGATAGAGCTGATGTCTAATTCACTTGAAGCTCCCACAGCCAAGCCTCAGTAATGCCCAACTAACACTAAATGACTAAAAGAAATTGACAAACACTGGCCCATGGTGCATGAAAGATACTATGTTACCTGACTGGAGACGAGAGGTCTCAGAAATTCAGACAGAGCAACAGAAATACGCATAGGAGGCTAGAGAAGATAGTGACCATTCCCAGATGAGTCAAGCAGCAGTTCCTTGCGGACTTGTAAACTAGCCTTGCCTCAGAACCTTGTGGCTTTCTGCAACATCTGTTCATGGCCCTCATGCAGCTCAATTTGGTCATCTAATATTTGGAGACAAGTTCTGTCTCTACTACACAGATGTGGCTATACTTTAGTATCTATGATGCTCCATCATTTTCTTAGGGCCCACAGTATTTGCCAATTTCTTTTAGCAAATTTCCCTGTAAATTTTTAGTGTGGATGCTGTGAATTTAGTAAACATGGACACAGAATAAAGAAGAGCAACTGACTTGTTCCAGATTCCGTAGCTAACTGATAACAAAGCTAGGATAAGGACCTAAATAGCACTGACTCATGAATCTATTGGTGCTGAAACACTGTCTGCTACTGTGATAGCATGCCTTCTGGAGTACACACAATGTTCTCACTCCAAGGAGAAACCTCAGAACCACAGAAGTTATAGGGCACATTCAAAAGTCTCAGAAAAGCACAGCCAGAAGCAAGGGCAGAAGTATGAATTTTAACACTAACCCCTTTGATATGTCTTTTATAAAATACAAATGAAAGATGGACTGACAATATGATTCAGTAGGTAAAAGCACCTGCTGACAGGGACTGATGTTCTGATCTTAATTGCCAGACATATAATGTGGAGGGAGAGAACTGACCAATTGTTCTTTGACCTCTACACGAGTGGCATATGCATGTGCAGGTGCTCGCATACGTGTGTTTGTGTATAAGAACAAATATGTATTATAATAAATGTATAATAATAGTGACTTTCATACTTCAATGTGGTCTTTTTAAATGTACAGATAACACTGACAAAAGAATTTAAATGAACATTTATACTAGCATATACTAGAAACTATTTTTAGGATGAAAATCAGGTTAATATACAAAACATAAGCATAAAAGGGAGAAAAGGAGTGAGCAAAAAAAAAAGGAACAAGCAAAAAAAACACAAAACCAGTAACAGCACAATGGGGACAAATGGTTGACGAACCATTTACATTTAAATTCAACTTATTTGACATTAGGTAGAATACACACACTACATAGTCAGGCATTCTTTTTCATCATAGAGAAAAGCTGAACAGAGAGAACGATCTGAAGAAGACTCCTCAGGGGTTAGTATGAAATGAAATGGTACCAAGGGCATTCCAGGTATTCATAAGCAAAGCTACCAAATCAAACCCCAGAGGAATTAGGAAGTTCTGAGGAACAACTAGAAATCATCTTCTCTTCCCAAAGACAGGAAAAAGAGAAGACTGAGATATACATTAAAAGCTTTTAAAGTATCAAACTGAAATTAATTGAAGTATCTTTTATTGTGGCAAAAGAAACAACATTGCAACTAATTTTAGTTTCACTCATCCATTGCTGGTGGGAATGCAAATTTGTGCAACCACTGTGGAAATCAGTGTGGCATTTTCTCAGGAAATTCGGGATCAACCTACCCCAGGATCCAGCAATACCACTCTTGGGAATATACCCAAGAGATGCTTTATCATACTATAAAAGCATTTTTTCAACTATGTTCATAGCAGCATTATTTGTAATAGCCAGAACCTGGAAACAACCTAGATGCCCCTCAATGGAAGAATGGATAAAGAAAGCGTGGAATATGTACGCATTAGAGTATTACTCGGCGGTAAAAAACAAAGACATCTTGAATTTTGCATGCAAATAGATGGAAATAGAAAACACTATCCTGAGTGAGGTAACACAGACCCAAAAAGAGGAACATGGGATGTACTCACTCATAAGTTCATTCTAGCCATAAATAAAGGACATTGAGCCTATAATCCGTGATCCTAGAGAAGCTAAACAAGAAGGTGAACCCAAAGAAAAACATATAGTTATCCTCCTGGATATTGGAAGGAGACAAGATTGCCAGGCAAAAAGTGGAAACTTGGGGGTGGGGGTGGGGGGAAGGGGAGTTGGGGAGAAAAAAGTGAGAAGGGGAGGATGGGGAGAGCTTGGGGGAATGGGACAGTTGGAATGGAGGAAGGGTAGATATGGGAGCAGGGAAGTATATATCTTAATTAAGGGAGCCAATTTAGGGTTGGCAAGATATTTGACTCTAGAGGTGTACCCAGGTGTCCATAGAGATGTCCCCAGCTAGATCCTTGGGCAGCTGAGGAGAGGCAGCCTGAAATAGTTTGATCCTATAGTCATACTGATGAATACCTTGCATATCACCATAGAACCTTCATCTGGCGATAGATAGACATAGAGACAGAGACCCACATTGGAGCACGGGACTGAGCTCCCAAGGTCCAAATGAGGAGCAGAAGGAGGGAGAACATGAGCAAGGAAGTCAGGACCACCAGGGGTGCGCCCACTCACTGAGACGGTGGGGCTGATCTAATGGGAGCTCACCAAAGCCAGCTGGACTGGAACTGATGGAGCATGTGATCAAACCGGACTCTCTGAATGTGTCAGACAAGGAGGGCTGACTGAGAAGCCAAGGACAATGGCACTGGGTTTTTATCCTACTGCATGTACTGGCTTTGTGGGAGCCTAGTTTGTTTGGATGCTCACCTTCCTGGACTTGGATGGAGGGGGAGGACCTTGGACTTCCCACAGGGCAGGGAGCCCTGACTGCTTTTTGGACTGGAGAGGGAGGGGGGAGAAAGATGGGGGAAAGGGGAGGGAAATGGCAGGAGTTGGAAATTTTTAATTAAAAATAAAAAAAAGAATGCTTTCTTGTCTTCACATGCATGCATATACATGTGAGCACATACCTGGACACATGTGAATCTACACACTTATTAACACCCATACAAAAATTCTTGTGTGTGTGTGCACATGCACTCACACACAAACACACACACACACGGGATGAGGAGGGGAGAATAGGGGTTGTTACTGACTACAGGAATTGTGTTCTCTGGATTACATTTTCATTCCTTTGTCCCCTTTGTTGTAGAATCTCTTGGTTATGGTATCACCTGGCTCATCTCCTTCCACTTCTAATCCTGTGATTCCAGTGCCATGCCCATGACATCTGTGCCAATGCTAATGTCATGAGCCATTTCCCTTGGGTTCTGTTCTACTTATTATGTTCCGTCGTTCATGTTTTCATCTTTGTTCCATTCAGGATGTTCTATATGTGTTACAGGGTTGGGGTACCATTTTATCCTTCATGTGGATTTTCAGTTTACCCAGCACCATTCACTGACCAGTCTTTCCCTATTATGATTCTTGGCACCTCAATCCATGTATGTGTGGACTTATTTCTGGGCTTTCTTTTCTGTCCAACTGGCCTGTGTAGCTGTTTTCATGTGCGAAGATATGGTTCAGCATCACCACAATAATATTTATGACATATTTTCAAGTTAGAACATATGTTGCTGCCACATTTAATTGTTCTATATGGCTTAAAGCCCTTAACAATATTGATTATGAGTAGATTCTTGTTCTGTGGGCCTTCTGAATCATCCAATAACAATCGTTTTAAGCCTGAAGGATACGTACTATCAATATTTGAAATTTCAAATTGTTTCATTGCAAAAGAACAGGACCCTTAGTACTTGATATAAATACTATCAGAAATGTCGTTGTTTACATTTATTATAGTCCTTCTTTGTACAGTATATATTGTCAATAAAATTTTTGAAATACCACACTCATCTCCTTGTATTCCCCATTAAAATGTTGTGTGTGTATTATATAGCTTTATGTATTCTAGACTCCACTTGAAAATGTTAAAATTTCATTCAGAAAATACAAATAAAAAAACTATTTACAATGGTGTATTGCTAGCTCCATTCATAAGAAAGCATATTTCATGATGAGACAAAAATGCTTTAAAAATTCCTGGCAATTAAGGCTAATTTGAAGAACTTACTCATTTTCTATTATTCAACTTTCCATGACCCAGAGGAGTCTGCATTAAAGACTAGCTAAGCAGGTGGGGGCTTACCTTCCCTACAATTCAGCAACTTGGCTTTAACATACGCTCTTGCCTATGTATTATATTCATTCATAGAAATGTTTTCTAAAAAATGTCCTAAGATGTTGCTATTAAGATGAAGTTAAGCATGAAATAAGGGTATTTTTGGAACAGTATTCTATGGAAGACAAACTTATGATGGAAACTAACTCAGTACATGATAAGTGAGAAAATCAAAGGTAAAAATAAAGATTTACTGCAATAAGCAGCTATCTTATCCCAAATCAAGCAAAATGAAAATTAAATATCCAATAACACATTAAACTAGCCCCAGGAGGATGTGACTCAAAGCCCAATGTTTGGATTTTCTTAAAATTACAAGCAATCAGCAATCACAAGCTACAAACTTTCCTGTCTTAAATGTGGAAAACATTAAACAGAGAATGTTCAGCTTTTACTTAAAATTGAGTTTTAAAAGATAAAGTTGATGTATATAAAAATTCAAAACATAACCTAGTCATCCCTCATGAATGGCTAGTGACTAATTTTAGATCGTCATAAACAGCATTTTAATAGCAGTATTCATTTTAATTATATAAAGTCATTTCGAAGTTTTCTAAAGTATATTTAAATCAATTTTACAATACTATTCATTTACCAATAACTTGAGGTTATATTTTAATATGTTTTTCTATCATAGTATTCAATGTAGTGTGCCTTAATGCTTACTAATATCTGTTTTATTTCTGTGGTAACAAATGGAAGAAGGTAATTACTACAGTTTTAAAATATGAACATGAGAACCACGGAGATTCTGATCTCACATTTGAGAAAATTTAGGATTATATGACAGCTCTTAAAGGAACTGAATCCAACTACTTTTTTCCATTAATTCATTATAAATTACTTTGTACCAAATTCTGCGACAGAATTCAACTTGCTAATCATTTGGTTTTATTTAAGTTATCGTAGCAATCTTCCAAACTGCAGTGCAAGTAGAGTGAGCTTGAAGATCCACTCCTCTGATGATGCCCATCTGGGTGTCCCCATCTCTCCAGAATGACCATCTTCTTATGCCTGCACCCCTCTGTGACAGGTCATCTCCACAAGCCAGCTACACCAAGATGTCCAACAGGCCCTTCAAACTTAACATGACTGCAAATCTGAATCCCCAACTTCCCCCATATTCTTCCTGTCCTACTGGAAAATGCAATGTTGGCCATCTCTGGAGTCCTGACTGCCACATACTCAATCTGACGGTGGCTCAGGATGATTGTATTTGTAAAATGTATTGCGCCATCTGGCTTTCATGCCACCTTCGCTGTCATTGCCTTTGTCTGAGCCAGGTGTGTAGTTTTTGCCTGCTTTGGACATAGAGCCTCTCTGTAGTGTTATTTCTGCCCTTACACCATGCAGCCAGCTCTCTACTCAGCAGGCAGAGTCGGCCTTTTAAAAGCCAATCAGCAATGGATGAACATGTCTTTGAGACTGCACAAATGTTTATTTCCATTCAGTCATCATTATATAGTTCTACAAAGAAGGAACCTACTTGTCAATCACTCCTGCAAATGAATCGATAGAGGATCAGAATGAGTAAGTGGTGTTGTGCCCAAGCTTTCAAGTGGCAAAACTGTGCTTCAGTCCCCATGAGTCACACTGACTAGTTCCAGTAGCGCTTCCTCTGAGGGTCCCTGCCTACTTCAGAGCAGAAGTAACATCTGTAAGATTCTGTGCAGACTGTGCCCCTTTCAACACATCACCTGCTTCCTGATCACCCTACTCCCATCTCCACACTCCTTGCCTTGTTTTCAAACACAGCAGTAAGCTCCCACACTAGCATGCGCAGCCCCCTTGCCTCTGAACACTTACATGGTTTTCACAGATGCCAAATTATGAATACAGCAGCCTTATCCATATTCCCTAGAGAAAATTTTAGTATTCATCTCACTTCTCTTTCCTGTTCCCTTGTAAGTTTTATTTCCATCCCTAACATTTAGTACCATCTGAAACTTGTGTTTAAGAATGTATATTACTTTTCTTGCCTCTGTTACATATACAACACACACGCACACAGACATTTTATACACACATATGCATCACACACATATTACTTGTACATATGTCTGCTTTACTACCATATATGTTGAGTGACAGTGAGTACTTTTGTTTCTTTCTCCTAGTCTCTAGCACACAGCACAGTGTTTAGTTGGCTGAGAAGACCATAAGGGGGAGCGCTGTCTGTGTATTTTAATTGAGTACCATCACATCTGATTATGAACTGAACACAGACAGAACCTGGGGCAGTTCATCAACAACCTCGCTGTCTGACTGCATAGTGTCTCACTGTATCCATCCAGGAAGCAGTGATTTCAGATGAGAGTCGTGGCTTCATCTATGTCAGGACTGAAGATGCTGTGTGAATCATTTAGGATGGAAGGGAGACTACTTACAATGAAAATTTTGAAGAAGTCTTGACCTTAGGAAACAGGAGCAAGTACTTTTATTTGTGTTGTATATGGCAAGTACATGCTCACATGCACATGCAGGGTGCATGTGCACACTGTATGAAAACCAGAAATAAACATAGGTGTCTTCCTTAATCACTCTCAGCTTTACTATTTTAAACAGGGTCTTTCATTAAATCTAGAGCTCATTACTTGTGATTCAGTGAGGTTGGCTGGCCACTGAGTTTCTGGAATCCACCTGTCTCCACTTTCCTTATCTGCACACTGGGGTTACAAATTCATCTAATCTGTGGGTACTGTTGACTCGAACTCATGACCACGTGTTTAGGGGATAGGCACTTTCTGACTGAGGCAACATCCCAGCCTGGGAAGCAAATATTTTAAAACTGCAAAACTTATTACCACTTCTTAATTTTCAGAATGTGTGGTATTCACTGTTCTTGTAATCTCGATAAAATATGTGACCAAGTATTTTGAGGGGGATATTTTGATTTTCATTTTGAGAAGATACAGTCCATCGTTTTAGGGAAGGCATGGGTTCTGGCCACTGTACAGCAGTCAGAGCCAGTATGTGAGACTCAGACCTCAATAGAAGAGGAAGCAGAGAGAACAATGTCTGCCTGTGTTCATTTCTTTTTCTCCTCTTTCCATCTTTACTAAGTCTGGGACCCAAGCATGTGAGAAGATGCTCTTGCCTTCAGGATGAATTTTTCTCATCAGTTCATTGTCTCTAGAAACTCCTCCACAGAAGCCCCAAAATGAACCACACCAACGCCATAGGCATTTCTTAATCCATCTAAGTTGACAACCAAACTTGAGCATTCCAGAACACCATGTTCAACTGCACCAACTACAGTCCACAGCGCTTCAAATACAGAGGATGAAGGACAACTGTGTTGGTCTAGGTTTTTAGAACCGGGGCTTCTAAGTCAATTGATGCCTTAGGAGAAGGTAGATAATCTCCAGGGCTAGCTGTGGCAGTAGCGGCTCTCTAAGCCCTGATAAAAGCAGTAACATTGACAAGCTACATAGCATGCACCCAGAACCATTGCCGGACATCACACAACTGTAGGAGGCACAAAACAATAAAGTGTCCCTCATAAAGGGCCCTGGTGCCCCAGGTCCAGAGCTGGAATTCCAGATGACTGCTGTTCACACAACTCTTAAGTGCTCTGAGGTTTTCAGAGCTTCACACAGGCAAAGGTTTACGCATGAAAAGAGCTAAAGCATCCAAACCAAACACAGGCCAGAAATCAGCATTAAAACCAGGCATGGGCTGTTCCTTGGTGATTTACACCAGGTCGAGTCATTTGGACGTTTTACCCAGAACAGCCAGGCCACAGTGCTGTTCAGAGATTTCCCAGCACAGCATCTTCATGACTTTTTAAGATAAGTACCTCAAGATATCATCCGTTTTTCCAGAATTTGATTGAAAACGCCTGAGAGCACATTTATAAATGTCTTTCCAATGTTCATCTTTTCCAGTTCACCCACTATAGCTTCAAGGCCAGAGGGGTGTCAAAGATTGACATAACTGGTGATCAAACTTAGACACCAAGTTACATTTTTATTCCTTAATTCTCAAAATAAAATTCCCTTTTCTCTCATGTCCTGTGTTACACGCATTGCTTCGCATTGCTCTGCAGAAAAGGGGTACTTTGAATTTTTCCACATGCTCAAGCCCTACTAGGATTTTGCCTAGTGATGTGCTAGAGCGAGAATCCAATTTCCTGAAAATGTCATTTGTCACTTAACACTTTTAATTCACAAACTGTTACACTGGATTCCCCTTCTGGGTGTGTGTTTTTCTACGCTGTGTTTCTCACATTGTAACTAATTTAAAGACTTCTGGGTATAAAAGACCAGACATTGTTCTTTGGTCTCTTTGCCTCTCTATTTATACTTTCCTGCTTCTGCCTCTTCCACTCTGCAGGATCTCACCCAGGGTGAGGCTGGAGTAATAGGTCCCAGATATGTTTGTGCCTATAGCACAGTCATCTGGGGAGGGGCCAGTATGGGTAGATTTGGGGTGTAGGTATGATTAAGATTAGTTAAATGACGCTGTTCTCAGAGCCCGTGTCTCCATGTGGCCTTAGAAAGCTAAAGATGGTGAATTGCTCTAGAGAGATGGAAATAAAAATGAAAATATACACCTGAGTTTACTTTTCTCCCTTCTTCAGAACTTAGATAAACATACACACACACACACACACACACACACACATATATACTATCACAATCCTATCCTCTATACATTAGTTCATAAAATAAAGGACTTGTTATACCTTCATAAAACCTTCTGTAATACAACATGAATCAAATTTTCAATAAAAAATATAGTTGAACATCAACTTATTTGCATTATGTTTTTGATTATAAAATTTAACAGAATATCTTCCTTCAAAGTAAGTATATAATCATAATAAGAAAAGCAGTTTTATAAACAGAAAATTATCTTTTTAGAACCTCTATGTAATAAATATTAATAAGCACTCAACAAACCATAACCATAAACTCAAAGTTCATGTTTAGAGTAATCCGGGGTTTATATATAACAAACATATTTTTACTTCCATGAGTTTATAACTTCCCTTCAATTATTAAAATTAATTATCAAAAGAATCCAGATACATCTTATATATTCTTCCATCAGTCATTTAAAATTCTAATAATGCATTTAAAAAGAAATCAGGGATTCTATTTTTGTTCTTTTATTTGGGTCAGATTTGAACAAATTAGTTTTTTTATTTTAAATTTTATCTTGATTTTAGTTGAATCAAGAAAATCAGTTTCACCAAATAGCATACACTTGATTTAGGGGAATCTGCCTCCTAAAAATGAGAAAATGTGGCTCTCTGATATGCTGATTTAAAAGTTCTGTACTGATCCACCCATGTTCAATTTCGGTGAACACTTGTTAAATGTTTAACAGGACTAGTGAGGCCGCTTGCACGCAGGGTCAGCTGTCGGACAATTAGCTGTTCTTAAAGGTTGGGAAGGTTTTATAAAGTGACGGCAATATAAGGCAGAGGAAACAATGGAAAAGAATTTGCAGTAAAGACTGAGGTAGTCTGTCATCATAACGCAAGACTGAACATGAAGGGAGAGCAGGTATCACATCTGCAAGCGCTACAGAGACTGCAGCTCCCGAGGAGCTCTAGCAAAGAACGAGTTTCCCATGTCCAGAACCATGCAAAGATGCAAAGCACATCAACCTTTCAAAGCTGGGTGAGTTTTTGTAAATTGCAAAATATTAATAGTTCAAGATGCCAAGTCAACTTTATGTGGAAGGGAGAACTAAAAATGTTCTGTATTAAGTGATATCCAGATAAGCAATGAATATTTTAAAAATTGACTCCCAAATACATAAAACGCTATTAAGTATTAATATTTAAAAACTACAGTTAAAGCATGCTTCATAACAACATAATAGCAGCTTCACAGAATGAGTTTAGAAACATCCCTCCTCCCATTAGAGGGAACAATCTGAGGAGTGTTGCTGGGCTTCTCTTAAGGTCAGGTTGTACAACTTCATTAGTGTCTCAGACTCACTCTTGCTGTAATCTAGCTTAAGCTACTGATACCCTCCTGGGTCACTTTTTATAAGTTATATGAATCTAGAATTTTTATCTGTGTATTCTAAAGTTTCCAATATGCCAAAGAATAATTTTTCTAAATTAAGATATCCATGGCCCATGTTACCACTGAGGGCCAGGAGGATGGCCAGGATCTTGCTGTCACCTGAGGCCATGTTGATGTCCTTGAGCTGTGCTTCTGCTGAGAGATATGATAGTGTCCATGGCCCATGCTGTAGCAGAGAGCTGCGTCCATCTCTGTGGTCTCTTCTGCCAACACTGGAGACCACACTGAGGTCCATGGCTTGTGCTGACATCAGAGACCATGTGTGCTGACTGCAAGGGGCAAGGAAGCTACTTTCGCAGAGGTATCGGTGGCTGCAGATTCATAGTTGAGAGGGAAGGACGTGGAAGGTTTTTTGTAATAACGCCTACCCCATCCAACCTCCTACAAAGGAGGATAGGCTGGACAAAAAGCCATTGAAGAGAACATTTGAAAATTGTGATAGGGATGATGAAATAAACATAGTTTGCACTGTTGATAGTTCTGCCTGGGATGTGTGAGGAAGTTTTACTTGAGGGACTGGCTACCAGGAGTTTGACCATGATCCAGTGAGTAAATGGGCAATCTAAATTAGAATTTTTTTTTTACTTTTTTTTTTTTTTTTTTTTTGGTAATGGGGAAGTCACAAAGGTGGGAGGTATGGGATGCTGGTATGTGTGATCAGGGTGTTGTAAAATTTCCAAATAATCAATAAAAATATTACGTTGGAAAAAAAACAGAACCCTCTAGATTTCAATGACATCTTCTGTACTCTCCCACCTTCGTTCTTATTGCACCATGCTGGTCTAATCTAGATTTCTTTTGATTAGTGTAGTTAAGGGTTTGACAATATTTCAAATACTAACCCTTGTTTCATGGATTCTGTATTTGTTGAGACCTCCTTTTGTTAAGTTCAGCTCTAAGTTTTGCTATATCTTCCCTTCTATTGGTTTTGTGCATTGATTTTTCTTGATTCTTCATGAACTTGAAAGCAACATTAGGCTGTTTTATCTGAGCTATCTGGATTTTAACGAAGGCACTGTTGTACCAAATGGATCTACTAGAACTGGATTTGTTACAGGCTACAAATTCTGATATGATGCATCCTTATCGTCATTTGAATTTTTTTAATTCCTTGTATAATTTCTTTAATGGCTCCCATATTGTTTGGAATGGTATTGTTCAATTTCCGTGTGTTTGTACACCTCTTTTGTTGGTGCTTTCTAGATTCACTCACTTAAAACCTGGTCAGGTGATAGGGATTATTTCAAGATCCCATGATTTTTAAGAATGGCT